>NC_047662.1:4943418-5243418 GCF_011762505.2 Arvicanthis niloticus | reverse complement strand
TAGTGGGGAATAGTGGGAGAAGGCCTCCACCTCAGCATGTGTTTATACACACTCTCGCACATGTACACTTGCAAAAATAAAACTTAGGGTTAGAGGTGTCTTTTTAAAACTCCTTGTACACCTCTTAAAAATGGTAATCAAAACTGCAACAGTTTAAGTTTTCATCCTATCCTCTGGCTCAGTGGATGGGTGTTCTGAGAGGAACCCCACAGAGGGGGAAGCACTGCCCTCCTACCATGAGGGCAGCTCAGAAAGTTACTGTGCTATGGGTTCAAGCTTTGTCCACTGGTTCCCCGGCACGGGGAGCTCACAGGAGGCTGTGAAACCTTCAGTAAGTAGGGTCTTGCTGATGGGAGTAAGGTGACAGTAAGTGTCATCGACTCGACGGAATCTAAAAGCACCTTAGAGAAGCCTCTGGGCATGTCTGTGGAGAGTCATTTTGACTACATACAATTACGAAGGAAGACCAGTCTTTACTGTGGGTGGGCTGTTCTCTGGGCTGGTATCCTGGTCTGTGTACCATAAAGAAAGCAGACCTGTGTCTCTTGACTTTGGCTGTAAGGTAAGCAGCTGCTCCAAGCTGCCTTCAACTCCCAGCCACTGTGGACTGTGTCTTGAATTATGAGCTAAATAAACCTTTCTCCCTTAGGTTGACTTTGTCAGAGTGTTTTATCACAGCACCAGAAGAGTCTAAGGCACACACTGTTAAGTGCAGGCCTTTGAAGGCATAGCTCCAGCTCTGGCTCCTGAGCATGCTCAGTGGGTCCCTGCCATGCCCTCAAAACGGCCATAAACTCTTTAGCCCATTCTGCACCAGGTATTTTGGTCACGGCAACACAAAGACTTAGAAGACTACATCCCAGTTAGATGAAGCTTCCAGAAAAGCAAAATTCTGGGAATGAAATCAGATCTGGGTGGATGGTGCGGTTGGGACAACAGAACTGATGCAGGAAGCTGACTGAAGACTTTGTTGACAGTCAGACAACTATCTAAAGTGGGCTAAAGTGGATTTTACAATCTAAAAATCAGGACCCCCCCCCCCAGCCAAAGAAACCTATTTTAAATGTCTAAGATAAATTTTCCTCAATAAACAACTATCTGTGACAATGTTTCTATAAAGGTTTAACTAAGAAGAGAAGACTACACTGAACGTAGGCACTGTCACCCCATGGGCAGGGGTCACCGTAAGTAAGTAGAAAGTGAAGGGGACCAGCAAGCAGCTGCTTCCTGACTGCTTTGCACAGAGCAGACGCCTCATGCTCCTGCTGCCCTGCCTTCCCCAGAACAATGCATTATACCTTCACACTGAACCAGAAATAAACACCACCCCCTTCGGCTGGTTTTGTCATGCCAAGCAGGAAAGTAACCACCACAGGTGCCACCAGAAATCGTCCATAGCAAGGACTTGGCAGATGGCAGCGCAGAGCAGAGCCAGCTGCTAGTTTGTGTGATGCGAGTTTTACCACATCGCAGCTACGGTCATTCCTGTAACTTTGTCCACGGCTCCTTTCATGATTTATGGCAGATCCAAGGTTATAACAAAGTTTCTGAATGAGCACAAAAATAGTCACCATCTGGCTCTTAAAAAAATACCCAGCCTTCTGTCTACAAGCCTTCTGTTTGACTCAGGCTGGATGTGGTGGGATGTACCTCTAACCCTAGCCACTTGGGAGGCTGAAGTTGGAGGTTTGACACCAGCCTGGGAACTTGATGAGACTGCATCTCTAGATTAAGTTAAAAGGGACTGAGAACTGTGCCCAGGGGAGTGTGTTTGCCTCAAGTGTGTGAACCCAAAACAGTAACTTGGCAGGCATCCTCCTGGCTACAGGGTTGTCGGTAAATCAGTGGTGGGGTCTGCCACCCACCAGGAGCAGGGGCTATACTGATAACAGGCATGCAGGCTTCTTGTCTTCACAGAAAAGCAGAGAGCTCCCCCAGGGTGATATGCTCAGGCGTGACTCAGCAGATACACCTCTCTAGGACCTGCTGGCAGGGGACTGGCTCTCCCCCACCCCAGCATCGCCCCTTAGGCAGGTGGGAGGTGCTCTATATCTTTCCTTTTATTTGGGGGATGCTTCAAGAGGTATCTGGAAACAGGCCGAGGAATAGAGCATAGAAAACCATGCTCCCTGGTTGCCCCTTTTGACTGCTTCTGCATGTCTGAGTTTGATGGATTTTGTCTAGTAGCCTGGTGCCTTGTTTAGTCTATGACAGCTCTAGTGTCCTCAGAGGACTCTGCTTCCTACGTTCATGACAAGGGCAGTCAGTTATTAGCTCTGGAGGTATTTCACTACATGCCAAGTGAACCTCAGGCCACAGATGCCCTTCGCAACGGCTAGATGACGGCCACACTGGTCAAAGTCACTCAGATAATCCAAATCCTGTCTGCAGGCTTCCCTGCTGACTGTTTTTAGGGCCTTGACTCTATTATAACCAGTACCAGAAACAGTAAAGCTGCCGTCCTGGATGCGGGGGAGCAGGACATTTATTAGAGTGTGGTAAGTTTAGCTCTCAAAGGGCTGGTATTGAAGGGAAGGCTCTGTTAAGGGCCTGTGGTCAGGCCCTACTCATGGTGCCTGATTTGCAGAAGGAAAACGTGGTCCCAGGGGAGCAGACAACTTAACATCCCCCCGAGCAAGATGAGATCGTGAACCCTTTCCTGGGATGGGGATGGTTGGGTGTATGGGGGCATAAAACCTACATGACTCTCAGAAGGGAACTGTGATTTTCCAGGGCCACTGGGAGGCTCCAGCTTCTTCAGGCTTACCTGAATATCATCCATGGGCTGGGAGCACTCCTCCTGCTCCGTCCTATCCCGGTAGGCCCCCATCTCTGTATTCACCACCTCTCTGTTAGCCAACATCAGGACGCTCATTGGTTCCCTCGGACGCACCTGTGAAGGCGCCGCGTCCTTTACTACACTGGTCCCCTTCGGATTTCCAGTCACCTGTACTGTAGATACACCAATGTAAAGATCTTTGGAACTCCACTTTACTACGGGCTGAGATGCAGACGCCTGGGAGGCTGCAGTCTCTGGAGTGGGAGGGGAGGCTTCCCGGCTGTACTCCCTCACTCCTTCACTGGGGCTGATTGTCTCGGGGGAAGACTGCTTAGACCTAGGGCTCTGCTTCCTGATATTTGGCTGCTCCAGACTCAGTGCAGTGCAGAGCAGCTTCTCCTGCCTTGCCTGGAAGGGCTCGGGGTTCAATTTATGCTTTTTGGGAGCCGGATAATCTTTGTGGCCCTCAGTGCTGTAGTAATTAGAGGGTTCAGACCGAGGTCTTCTCAGCTCTGAAAAGTACAGTAGAAAGGACAGTCAGGTCAGGTGATGAAAGTAGGAATCCTAAAGAATTAACACTTTATGCCTGGGCGATAAGGAGGCAAAGCTGGAGGACAAGGCGCGTTCCTGCGGCATAAATACTCCCAGCAGCATAGACTGTACTCGGATAATCCGCCTCCAGAAACTATGTGTTTCCTATGCAAACAGACTTTCCATATTGGGAGGGGCACTAACTATTTTTAAAGGAAAACCAGAAGCAATATGTAGCCCCCTCCCACCAACCCTTAAATGTTTCCTACAGACTCCTCTTCTAAGGGAAGCTGCAGATAGCCAATGGGGGAGCCGGCAAGTTCCCAGATGACACCCTCGTGAATTTGTACCTGGATTAGTGCTCGCAATGACGGTGACTCCTTTGGGTATCTCTGGAGGGCTCATGGCCTCCCTCTGCCACTGGGCCATCCAGCTGTCTGTGCTTGGCTCTTCGCTTGGGGCACAGTGGATCCGGGAGGCCTGTCCCAGTTGGGCCTGCTCGTCTCTCTGCAGGTGTTCCAGACACTCTGCCAACTTCACGTGGCCCCTCGACCTGGCAATTCCCAAAGGCAGCCGTCCCAGAGAGTCGGGGATGGAGATGGCCCGGCGGTCCCACTTGTATAGTACCACAGCCGCTTCCAAGTGCCCTAGGGCACAGGCCCACATCTGAAAGCCAGGCAGACAGGTAGAGGAGCTCAACAGGAGTCCCTTTTGCTGTTGCTAGCAGCAGAAACACTAGTCTGTTGGCACCCTCGGCAGGGCCACTGGATAAATGATGCCGTCATGATCTTCTCTAATGACTGTCCGATTCCAACAAGAAACAATAGTGTGCTTCTCTGACACCCCCAGACTTTATAAATTCACTTTCCTACGTCAGATTAGAATTTATCTTTCTATAATCTTCAGAAAGGGTCTCACTACAGCCCAGGCTGGCCTTGAACTGTGTAGTCAAGGATGACCTTGAACTTGTGAACCTCCTGACTCCATCTCCTGAAAGCTTATGTTAGAAGCCTGCACCACCATCACCATCATACTCTGTTTTGAGTCTCATCTTTTAAGTGATAGTCTCAAATCCCATTGGGGTCTGGAGTCCCTGTGTCAGTTTAGAGAGGTGGTTAGGGGACTAAACAAGCTATCTCTCTCTCTCATTCATTCATTCATTCATTCATTCATTCATTTTAAGATGTAACCTGGCTGTCCTGGAACTCATTCTGTAGACTAGGCTGGCCTCGAACTCACAGAGATTTGCCTGCCTCTGCCTCCCAAGTTCTGGGATTAAAGGTGTGCGTTATCACTGCCTGGCTAACAACCCTCTTCCTTACCAGAGGAGTACAGGAGAAGTGGTCCACGTTTAGGGGATCAACTTCCAGTTCCAAATCAATGCTGTCTGCATGCTTTGTGCTGTCGGGGACAGAACAGAGGTTACCACGTGTTAGCCCGTGGCAAAAGCAAACACCAGGACAACACAGAACCCATGAGAGTGAAACCAACTGGGCACCTAGCCTCCCCAAGGTGAAGAAATAGGATTCTAGACTCAGAGAGCAGTTTGGACCCTATTTAGCAGGAGCCCAAAGGAAGCGGAACACCTAACATCTCATGTCTCACTCAGGAGTCTAGGGCACAAGACCACACTCTTGGAAACTGTCCTGGGAAAAAGCCCTGGCTCACAGGCCATGACACACACTGAGGGAGCAGATTCCTAGCCACCAGTGGGAAAGCCCAGGAAACAGGGCTGTGGGGATGGCCAAGGCCTTTGTGACCGGCCTTACCGCCATTTGATGAGGGTCTGGATCAGGGTGGCGTAGCCCTGAGCAGCAGCCAGGTGTAAGAGGGTCATTCCACGGAAAGTCTTCGAATGGATCAGATGCTTGGACTTGGCCCAGCAGGCTCGACTCATCATCTTTTCACAGACAACCACCACACGGCTCTCGAAGCAGCTCCCTAGGGTCCCCGCGCCCGACGCACACTACGTCATGAGAAAGTACATGTTACATCCAGGGCCCCAGGGCCCCAGGCCCTCTTCCACGCAAGTGAGACAAATGACACCAGCAGTCAGTAGAAAACACGTTAACAGTGAAAACAAAGAAACCTTAAGAACTAGAGCCGGGGCTAGCAAGATGGCTCTGAGGCTGAAGGCTCCTGCTGACAAGTGTGAGGATCCCATTTGATCCCCTGGAACCCACACGGTCAGCTGCACCCTGGCTTGCATGCACATACACACAGTCTTATTTTTAATTACATATGTATTAATTATGAGCACAGGCGTATGGCTGAGAAGGCTAGAATAGGAAGCTAGGTTTCCTGGAGCAGAGTTACAAAAGCCACCGCCAAGGGTGCTGGGAACTGAACTGGGTCCACCGCTAAGAGCAGAATCCTATCTGCAGAGCCATCTTGTCAGCTGCCCTATAATTTTTTTTTTTAAAGAAATACAATAGACAGGCCAAAGGTCTCAACACTACACAAAGAAGTACAGGCAACTTCTGAATGGTGAGAGTCGGGGGAAATGGTCTCCCCAGGACTGAGCGCAATGACCAGTTAAATGGCAGTCCTAGAAGCAACTGACAAAGAAACTGAGCAGGTGTTAGTCGTGCGCGTGCGTGCATGTCTGTGTGTGCACATGCGCGTGTGTGCATGCATGTGCGTGTACACATATACACATATGCATGTACTGACAATGAAAAAAAGAGGCCGTGGAATTAAAAGAAGCGGAGAATCTGGGAGGCTACAGGGGAAGGACGGGAGATGACGTAATTATGTTTGGATCTAGGAAACCGCAGCTTTACATGGGTAATAATGAATTTGATATATGCAGAACTTCTATTTTACTGAAATGTTGCATTTCAGAAAGGATTTTGTTTACGTTGAGAGGAGGAGGCGAAGCAGAAGAAGCAGAAGCAGCAACAGGGGAAGGGGAGGGAGAGGGGGAAGGAGAGGGGGAGGGGTAAGAGTTGGGGTGGGGGAGCCAGTGAAACAGCACTGCATGAAGTGGAGGCACAGGTGACTTGCCATCCTCCGAGTAGCTATAGTGACAGTGACACATTGCTGTGTCTCAGGGGAGTCACACTACTGAAACCCCTCTAGCCTCTGGAGGGCAGCAGCCACCACAGGCATCTCCCATCTAGTTCACAGAGACAGCTGACTCCTGCTTCTTCTAAAACCAAAGGATGGGGTGTCACTTCAATGTGGAGTTTTCTTTTTAAAACAAAAAGTACTTAAAAGTATCCAAAACCCTTTTTTTTTTTTTTTTTTTTTTTTTTACTTTTTAGAAAGAAATCATACATGTAAGAGTGTTCTGGTAAGAGTGTTCTGTCTGCATGTGTGTGCCCAATGTCCACAGAGGCCCGAAAAACTGGAGCTACAGCTTGTGAGCTGCCACATGGGTGCTGGGATTCAAACCCAGGTCCTCTGCAATCGCGGTCAGGGCTCTTTACCACTGAGCCATCTCTCCAGCCCTCTTTTTTTTCTTTCCTTCTTTCTTTCTTTTTTTTTTTTTAAAGTTCTTACCAACTTTTAAAAAGTGCAAAGGGGTACATGAGAGAGTCTGAGAGATGTGCCATAAGGGTTACTAACCGTAAGGGCCCATGGAACCTAAGTTCACCAGCTGGCCACGTGGCTTCCTCGCTGGGAACCAGAAAAGGAATAAAAATCAAAGTCGGTAACCCCAGCAAGCTGAGTCCCAGGCAGCCGTCTCCAGTTCAACCGCTCTTAGGAAGTGGCACATCTGACTAATCTCTGGTGACACTGTAAAAGCCTATTTGTTTCTGGCAATAAATTCCACATAATCCACATAGAACAGAAATAACACCGTTCTTCAGTGTTCTTTATTTCTAAATCTTAAAAAAAAAATTCCAAAATTTAAAAAGGCAGACGGCTGATGCAGGGTCATCTTCCCCGGAGCTGTCAAATCATTCCAGAGAAGAAGGCTGAGCCAACCCAACGTGCAGCAGACTGACCTTGACCCAGGCAGAAAGCCTGTTCTATATACACCGGACAGACACGTTTATAGAAACATGGAACCCATCAGCCAGTGACTGAGCAGGGAAAGTTTCTGATTAAACACAAGCAGCCCTATCTCTGTCGTAAGTAGCAGACACTACCATTTATTGGAGGGAGAATACTTCACAGTAGCTGTAGCTGACACTGGATCAGATCGCTGAGGGCCAGCTGTCGTATGGCTGAGCTCAAAAATGTGCTAAACTGTTCCCTTTCTGCGGTGTTTGTATGTGAAAAGGATTTCACGGGAACCTATCATTTGGCCCTCACATCAATATAAGGATTACTTGCTTTACAAAAGCTTAGCATCAGGTAAAAATCAAAGCTATCTTGGGCTAGTTGTAATGGTGTAAGCCTTTAATACCAGCGTTTAGGAGGTAGGGGCGGGAAGATCTCTTGCGTTCCAGGCTAGCCTTAACAGTAGTGTATTACATGTGGCCTGAACCACCAATTTCTGAAGATGAGAGACATTACAAGAAAACTGAGACTTTTTTTGTTAATGCTTTGCTTTCATCTGTTATTAGTATTAAGAATACTGGTGCTCGAGAGATGGCTCAGCAGTTAAGGGCACTGGCTGCTCGTGCAGGAGTCAATTCCTAGTACCCACACACGTGTAACTCCAGTTCCATGGAAATCTGAGTCTCTCTGCTGGTCTCTTCAGGCACTGTGTGCACATGGTACACACACACACACACACACACACACACACACACACACACACACAGGCAAAACACCCATGTGCATAAAATAAGAAGTGAATTTTTTTTTTTAAATATGGAACGCTTCACGAATTTGCGTGTCATCCTTGCACAGGGGCCATGCTAATCTTCTCTGTAATAAGAAGTGAATTAAAATATCGCTAGCGTTTCCTATCTTCAAGGTTTGCAAACAAACAAATAAAAGAGGAAATTTGCCAGGTGTGGTGGTGATACACAACTTTGACCCCAGCCCTGAAGAGGCAGAGATGGCCAATCTCCAATGAGTCCAAGGCCACCATGGTCTACAGAGTGAGTTCTAGACCAGCCAGGGCCCTAAGGAGACCCTGCCTCACCAACAAAAACAAAACATAACAGAAGGAAGGGCTTGGGAGGAGAGAATGAATTCTGCACAGGAAACCATCCTTCACAGTTAAGAACAGGAAGGGGATTTCCTTGTGGCTTCCAGGCAGGAAAGGACTCGGTAGCTGAGGCAAGAGACACCACCGGGTCTTCTATCTCGGGGTGTTTTTATGAAAGTTTATTCTCAAACTTTCTCAAAATGAAGCCCCTAGACGGGATGTCCTCAGAAGCTTCAGGAACAGTAGTTTAACAGCAATACTTGGCCATCTCCTCGTGTGGACACGCGATACATTCTTTGTGCAGTATATGAAGTGTGACTGGACTGATGGCTCAGTGGACAGCGGTCCTTGCCATCACCCCGACAGCCTGCATCCAATCCCAGAACCAAGGTATTAGGACAGCTGTCCCCTGGGCCTCACGTGTGTCATGTACACAAACAGAAATGAAGAAAATAAAATTTAAAAAGAAAAGGAAAAGCATTGCAAGAGATGACCGACAGACACCATGCCGTGCCTCTCTGGACAACAGTCCTCGGGCCATTTTCTGAGTTCATCTTCCAGGGGCTATAAAAGGCTTAAGGACTGCTGGATTGAACTATGCTCTTAAATTTCTCAAGATAGGCATGAGATACAGAATAGGAAGAAGAGGGACTGGTTTAATTCAGAGTTCTGACAGATGGGTGTCACTGCATCACCCTTTGGCCACTCCTTCCAATTTCCAGGGAACACAGTGAGATCTGAGACCAAGAGGGACAGCTGAAAATGGGGCTGGAGACTAAGGGTCTGTACCTAGGCCTCTTTCACACCATGCAAACTGAGCAAGGGCACCACGAAGCAGAGCTCTGGACAATGACATCTACAGCAGCAGGGAGGACACGGGGAACAGGTGCCTCATGCACACATGAAACACCGAGCAAACAGAAGCTGCCGCCGCCGTGGGACCTACCTGGGCCTGGCCACCTCCAGCACCGCTCCCACTGCCGCTCCCGCTGCCACCTCCACTGCTCCCCTGCTTGTGCTGCTGGGAGCCGGTCATCTCAGCCATCCTCCTTTCCATCTGCTCCAGCCGCTCCAGGATGGACATCCTGAACTGGTTATCTAGGGTAGAACAGGAGGCGTGAGGCTGAGTTCTAGAAGAAAAGCATCTGCCTGTGGCCTATGCCAGCGTGTGAGTGTGGTGTCCAAAAGACTGTCACAGCAGCTCTGCCAGGTGAGGGACTACGGCAGGCCTGTCTCCCCAGCAAGGCAGGCAGGCTGTCTCTGCACACCAGAACATAACGTTTACATTACAGAAGCCCACAATGCCCAGAGGAAGAACCAGAAAAAAAATTCCTCTGTGTCAAAAACCTCAATTTTGTGTTCCTGTTTCACTGTTTGTGGAATTCCCCACAGAAACCCTGAGGAGATTTGACAGAACACCCCCCCACACACACACACACACCCACAGCACTCCACCACCACTACCCAGGGAAGACACCGGAAGTGGCTATGATGTAATATAAGCTAGTGGGAAAAGATTTCAAGAAAGGAGGCGGGAGAGTGTAAGGTTCCTTACAGAGTTTAACACTCTCAGTCAGAGACAATCACACTGTTCAGTGCTACCTAAGAGAAGCAACAGGCCGTCACTGCAGGAGCTGGGACTGTAATTCAGAAAGTATGACTCTATACAACCGAGTAAAGACCAGACAGTACATCTGTAACCCAATCTGTGTGCAAGCACACACGCAGGAAGAATGAGGATACGCCACAGGAGTAAGAAGGCTCCCCCAAATCATTATGAAAGTCATCGGCGCCTATATTACTGCCACAAGTTTTGGTAAATATGGTGCCAGGGGTGCCAGTAGCGTTGAGGAGGGCAGAAGAGGTGTCTTGCTGCTGGAGTCCAACCAGAGTGTGCAAATGAGGCAGCCAGTGCATGTGACCAGGAACGGTGGTCAGGAAAGGTGACCCTTACATCTGGCCAGTGTGAAGAGAAAAACCAGATACACAAGCCAGAAATAAAGGGCCCGAGGCAAGACGCACAAGGAGCGGTGGAGGGGTGGGCCAGAGAGGTGGGCTGCTCAGAACCCTGCTGTCCTGCCGGCTAACTGCACAGCAAGGATAAACCCCACAGCACCCCTAACTCTCAGCTCTCCAGTGCGAATCACCTCAGTTCATGCTCAGAATATACTATGCCCTAAGGAAGCGTTCTTGACATCAGCTTCTCAAGGTGAACCACGGTCGGTCGGTCATCAGGACCTTGCTAAAAGGCGGTTATAGCCCATTTCTCCTCAAAACTTTGAAAGACACAGCTCCATTCAGAACACCGCCATCCGAGTCATAGAAAGGCTTGGAAAGCGTAGACCTGTCAGTGTTCCCTGCCACCCTAACGGTAACCTCAGACTTCTGAGTGGGGCAGCTCACGTGCAAGAAGGAACAAAAGGCAGAGACAATACTCCAGGGTGGCACCCCGCCCCCCCCCCCCCAGCCTCACTCAGCTCTTCACCAAGCAGGAGGCAGGTACTCTGCCTTACTTTACAAATTGCTGCACTCAAGGATGGCTCCTCTCTCTGGCCACTCAAACACCCCAGGAAGGAAATATTAGAGGAAGACAGGCACAGGCAGGAAGTGCCCTGAGGAAACGTACCTCTTCCTCAGGAAACGTACCTCTTCCTCAGGAAGCGTACCTCTTCCTCAGGAAACGTACCTCTTCCTCAGGAAACGTACCTCTTCCTCAGGAAACGTACCTCTTCCTCGGAAACTTGAAATACTAACTTTCCATCAAAGTCATTTTACTTTACTAAACCAAAGAGCAAGAGGGAGACCTTTTCCCAGTCCCGAAGTCGCCTCCACAAATACAAAAACAGAAAGCATGGCGCTCTCAAATGGGAGAGCCTCCCCCATCTCTGCTCTGACTTGACACAGCTATCTTGGGGGATTTCATCTTAGTATTTACACACGTGAGTAACTTGGAACCAACACTGTCTGGGATGAAGAGAGGGTGGGGAAGATTACCAGAGGAGCCTTGAGAGTTTGGATCCCAGGAACACAAATGGTACAGGAAACTCGTTCCTCTGTTGGAGGTCAGCTAAAGACAGAACTCCACCCCTGGGTCACGGCTCAGCCCGAAGCAGCAGCCCCACTATCCTGGGACACTGCAAAGGCTCCTGCTTCCTTCCCGCAGTGCGGTCCTCAGCTTCACCTCCATTCACCTCTGGACCTGCATTAGGCTCCCTCCCTGACTCAACGCGGCTTAATTCTAAACTCCACGGCTCCAGCACTCCTTCATATTCCGCACTTTCCCCAAGCACTGTGGACCCAGCAGCCAAGATGAGCTGCTCCTCAGGAGACAAAGTCACAGAGGCTCTGAAAGCCCTGGTTACATCCACCCCGCGACAGCTACCAGTCTCCTGAGGAGCACAGCTGAAGGATGCTGTGCTAAGGGTGCTCACCTGCCTGTCCCTCCTGCCAGGCCCACACTAGAGGGACACAGGCTCTCCCGACTTGTAAAGACCGAAGACTACACTGGCTTTTAAGCTCCAGAAACAGGGCTGCCCTGTTGCCATGCAGTGAGTACTTATATATTGATAAGCTACTCTAAAAAGCACTTCACAAAGAGACCCAGCCTCTGAACCATGAGTCAAATAAACACCTAGTCTTCATAAATCATCCAGTCTCTAATAGGGCTGCCTCTGTATCCATGTCCTCTGCTCCCGTGGGCTCATTTGAAAGATGCAAAGTACTTTTACTAAATAAAGGTGGAGGGGACAGGGGAGATGCTCAGTCCGTGGAGCGCTTGCCCTGTGAGCATGGGATCCCCTCTGTTAAGCTCCGGCTCCACGTTGAAGCACTTACACACATACATAAATCAAAACATAGGGCCCGGGCCTGGTAACTGGCTGGCCTATGATCACAGCTACCTAAGAGTCTAAGGCAAGAGGATCAAGCGTCCATAGCCAGACTGGGTAACTTATTAACACTCCGTTTCAAAATTTAAAAGACCTGATGGTTCACGTCTTTAATCCTAGAACTTAGGAGGCTGAGTCAAGCAGATCTCTGGGAGGCTAGCCTGGTCTACATAGCAAGTTCCAGGCCAGCTAAGGTTACACAGTGAGACCCTGTCAAAGAAAAAACAAACATCAAAATGCCCAGGGCTGTCTATCAGTGATTCGATACTTGCCTTTCGTTATAAGCCACCAGACCCCCATCCCACCAAACAAGCTCAACCGAGCACACTGAGGGCGTATGCATCTCTTGTTGTTATTCCCTAAGGACGCAGCCCATTGACTGGCAGCATTTACCTCCTATTAGATAAGGCAAAGCACCGTAAGACGGTGAAATGCACGGGAGGACAAGCACAGGCTCTGAGCAAACACTTTGTGTAGGAGACCTGAGCATTCTTGGGTCCTGGTACCTTCAGGATGTCCTGAAGCCAATGCACCCTGCGTCCTGAGGAGGCACTAGACTTTATTATCTATATAGGAAATAGACTGACACTGGCGGCTCCCATTTTCAGAGACCGCTGGGTTCTACTCCTAGAGTCTCTGAGCCCACAGGGTGCATTTCTCTCAAGTTCTCAGGGATGCCGGGGATGTTAGTCAGGACCACATTTCAAAGAGCCCGGCTCAGGTCCTGGCTTGCTTCCACTCTGAAAGAACACCCCTCTTCCACCCTGTACTTGGATGACAGTCGCCAGAAGCACAGACTCCTCCCAGCCCTGGGTAAACATGCACACCAGCTCTGTTGAGAATTGGGGAGAACTGGGACCCACACCTTTTCCCCAAGTGCAGAGCCAACTCGGACCTGTCAGTACTTGAAGATGTTAAGATCCACTCCGCCCCCACTCTTACTCTGCTCTCTAACCCAGCCAACTACTACCCTACGTTCCAGTTGTTTCTGACCAGCTTCTATTCAAGGTGGGATGTGTGCCCAGGTGTGAGTCTCTGCCTTTGCAAGTCTCTCAACTGACCTACTTAACTGCATGGCTTTGGGAAAGGGAAGGTCCTTTAGCTATCACTGGCCGGCCTCACAGAACAAGCGTACTCCATACACTTGCTCTGCAGCCAGCAGGTAAATAACCTGGCTGACTCACCCCTGCTCTCGTGAGGACTGTGTTCTACCTAAACCCACATTTTGCAGAAGTGGCATTCTTTGATGGGACATCAGTGCCTGGAGGAGTGAACACAGGAGAGATCAGAGTTCTTGGCTGGGCCTAACTACGGTGTGATCCGCCTAACGCCTCCTTTCTCTCATCAGTAAAGCAGGGGTGCCAATGTCTATCTGGTACGGATTAAATAAGCCAACACGAAAATCTAAGTGAGGAGACTTCCTTCTAAGTGTGAACTTCCGTCACACTGGGTCTTCTCCCAAACCAAAGCTGTGGGGCCTTTAAATCTATATTTAATGTGTGTGTGTTTGTGTGTGCACATTTTAATGCTTTTATTTACATATCTGTAGCAAAGACCACAGAACTCCCATTAGGTCCCTTGCCCAGTTATCCCCAAAACTAACATTTCCCATAATGCCTGTGTTAAGATAAAGTAACATCACTATGGCCCTGTTACTAACCACAGACCTGAACCTGACTGTAACTCACTACCCACTGATGTGCCTTTTCTGTTTCTGTTTTAGGCTTCTTGGAAAATACTCCTAAATCTTTAAAGTTCCTAAGCTGTACCAGAGGCTTAAAGAAAAATTTTCGAAAAAAAAAAAAAATCAGACACCCACAGCATGTTCTAAGTTTAGAAAACATGGACTCTGCTGCTGGAGAGTGGACACATCCAGGGGCTTCAGCATCTGCTATCAGTGACGAGGAGGCTATATCAAAAAAGACTCTGAGCCTGCTGCATCGATGCCTGCTCTGATGTTGTACATCCTATTTTAAAATTTAGAACTCAATTTTCATGACTACACTGAATGGTTTCTGACATGAGATCCAATAATTTAAAATATCGGGGGCCCAGGACTAGAGAGATGGATGGCTTGGTGGTTCTGAGGACTGGCTGCTCTTCAAGAGGACCTGGGTTTCAGTTCTCAGCACGCACGTGGCAGCTCACAGCTGTCTGTAACTCGAGTCTCAGGGGACCCAATCCCTTCTTCTGGTCTCACTGGGCACCAGTGATGCGTAGGTACACATGCAGACAGAACACCCATGCACATAAGAATCGGCTCAGTTGTTAAGAGGGCTTGTTGCTCTTGCAGTGGACCCACATTTAGTTCCCAGCACCCACATGATGGCTCAGAACTATCAGTGACCCAGGTTCCAGAGATCTGTGGCAGAAGCCATGCAGGAGGAACTATGGTAGGTAGGTGAGCTTTCCTGGAGATATTGCACTATTTCGCACAGTTGCAATGGATGTGCCTAAGAGAGGCACAGCCCCAGGGGTGTCCTCTCTGTATAATGTCTTGCTGCCGCTGTGTGCCTTCTCACGTCTATCCTTGCTATATGCCTCCTGAATCTGGCATGGTGGGACTGGGCATGAGGAGATCCTCACTGCCTATAGTCTGGTGTGACTGCTTCCTGGGAGACAGCCCACTCTCTTGTTCAATTTTCCTGTAGATCAGTATGAAGATGAACTTTCTTGATATGATGTTGTTTAGATCAATTCCTGGCTTAAATCGTTTTAGGAAGTTAGGGTAGTTGACAGAAAGTTTAAGAAGATGGTTTAGGTTGTTCTGTCAGAAAGATATAATTATTAGAATGAGGAGAATGTGCCCCCTCCCTTGTAGAACAGTGGGGGCTTCAGAGGTTAGAGAAGGCATGCAGTGAGTCCTCAGGCCTTACAAGTGTGTAACTGTATTTGGAAGAGAAAGTAACAAGTTAATGATCAAAGGAAACATTTCATTCCAGGTTGGGTCTGAGTTCCCGGATCCTGTCATCTGGGGATGTAGTCACTGGTTCCAGTGTGCACCATGAAAAGACGGGGTTATGAATAAAGAGTAAATATTTCTGAGCATGAGAATAGAGAACAGATTAGCCAGTTTAGCTGAACAAGAGGTCAAAAACAAGATGCAAGATAGATGATCTGTTTCTTGGTAAATTCAAGTTGTCGTCAGCTAAGCTCAGGGAAAAACTTGCTACTACAGACTGACTTGCTTAAACTTCGTTAATAAATGACAAAGGATTATTGCTTTGGGGTTACAATGAATTCATGGAGAGAAAGACAGATGGGAAACGTTTAGTTAGGTATGAGTTTCAAAAGAAGAGTACACACTCCATAATCCTGTCGTAATTCTCCTTCTGTGTAATAATTTTAATGATCTTGAAGAATATGTTTTTGTGGTGATTGTTTTAGAGAATATGTAACTTGTGGCTACAAGGTAATCTTTGTCTTAGAGAATTTTGTTTTGGGGTGGTATAAAAGGGCTAAGGGGAAAAAAATAAAGTGGTCAGAGTTTGCTTCATCCACCAAGCGTGTGAGCGTGTGCCAGCTTTAGGTCGTCAACGCACATCCCCTCCTTGGATAGCTGACCATGCTGTCTGAGCTGGTGGCGCCCTCTTCTGGCCTTCACAAGCATTGCATGCACGTGATGCAGGCAAAATACAATGTATCTAATTAGATGGTTAATTTAAATCATTCTCCTGGAACCTGTAGTATGGAGTTAAACTTTCTGTTATACTGTATCATACTTTTCAGCAACTGCTCTAGGTCACTCCTCTGTTGTCTACTGGGTCCCCTCTCTCCCTTTCCCCTTTCTCCTGATTCACTGTTCTCCGAACACAGGAGGAATTTTCCATGCCTCTGGCCCTTAGCTAAAGTCTCCTTTTTTCAGTCCACCTGTGAACTTCTGATGCTTCCTGAGCTCAGACAGCATTTTCTATGGGGCAATAATGGCATCTGCTGAGCAGCTACATGGAGCACCTCCAGAAGCCAGGCACACCTCATGTCTAAGTCCCATCTTCCCAACAACCAAAGGGTTTCCCTCTTCACCTAGAGAGAAGGAAGCCCAGGCTTACTCTTACCCAAGCCCATGCTGTGTTTGAGATCAGGACGGAGATCTGCACACAGGCTGGAATCCAAAGTGGTGTTCTTGCCAGTGAACCCAGCTGCCCTTCCCAGTCTTGCCCTCTGTCTTAAGAGAAAAACTCAGCAAACAGTACACACGTCCTTTCCTATATGCCATCCCACTACTGGCAAGACTGTGGGCTTTCGGGACGCAGGGATCTGGCACAGGTGGAGCAAGTGCTGGGTGGAAGGAGTACTCTTTTCTAATTTAAGCACCTGGGAGCCAAGTTATTGATGAGGTCATTTACCGACTGGCCAGGGACTAAGCAGACTTCACTGCCACAGTGGATCTATGCGCCAACCAGCAGTAAACTGTTCCCTTCAGCGAGAGGAGAGGGATTGGTTGAAATGGTTAAAACGCACTGGAGCTGACTTGAAAAGCGGGTGAAAAAAAAAAAAAGCTGTGTTTTCCTGGCTGACTGTTTTTTTTTTTTTTTTTTTTTTTTTTTTTTTTTTTGCAGCTCAGGTAAAGAGATGATGTCACTACACAGTGCTCACCGAGAGGCCTGGCAGCAAGACTTAACCATGTGACGTCCTCACAGACACAAGCTGGAATTTCCTAGCAGAGCAATGTCACTTTTCTGCAGCCGCCAGCGCTGCACACTAAAAATATCACTGACCCTAACTGTCAGGTGCCCCCCTTTGCACGTGGGAAACGGGCTCTGCAAACCACCAGCACAGAGCTCACCATACCGGAAAGCAGGGCCCGTGATTAGTTACCAAAGTGTTAAGCAAGTCTGTCAGGTTAAGCTGCTGTGTGAACATGAACTTTTAATGATGCGAAACAAAGAAATATTTGTCTAGAACCACCTCAGACGCATGCTTAGGTTGGGCATGGGTGCCGATCAGCTAATGCGCAGCACAGGCAGAGGCGTGTCGTGCGTGCTGAGCCACTTCGAGTCTTCTTGCCAGAGGGGGAGAAAGTTTGCCTTGGCAGGTAAATGAATGAAGGAGCGACCATCAAATACCATCTGCTATTTTAAAACACGCTATTTGTGTCTCAAGTGCACATGTGCCTCCTGTTGCTATTTGGACGGGGAACGAGAAGCCATCTCCCGTTCCATTTACAGCCTTTGGCTTCGGCGACAGCAAGGGCTGACCAAGCAGGAGGGGGTATGGCTGTGACTATTTCTGTAAAGAACTGTAATTGCTGCTTAGGAAGTCTCCTAAATGTTTCAGGAAGCTCGGAAAGACGGGGAAAGTGAAGTCACTTCATTCCTTCCCAGAATACATGGGGCCACCAAAATCCATTAAGCTGCGCCTCCCTGGCAAGCCAAGTAAGATGTCCAAGTGCAGAGGGAAGGAAGGGCCGGACAGCGATGAAGCACACACTGTACCACTCCGATTTTCCAAAGCAACTCCTAAATTTAGCCTCAGGAAAAAACCCGCAATACTCCACTTCTTAAACACCCTCCAACTACAGGAACCAAAACTCTAGAACCCCCGTTCTAGTTAGGGTGCCTCCTCCACCTGCTTCCGTCTGCGGGGCTTCGGTACTCCAGTTTCTCCTCCGTGTCTTTGTTCCGTATAACTCTGAACAAGAGTCTTAGGAATGCCCAAAGACTCTTCTGGGAGCTGCTGAACAAAGCCAACTGGCTGGCATTACAGCACTGAGGAGCAGAGCAAAGGATTCTCTCCCACCGTCGGTCATCCAGTATGGAAGCCAGAGAGGCATGAGGAACAGCAGCAAGCGTGTTCTCCAAGGATCCTCCCCTTCAAGGGTTCACGGGGTGCCCACGGAGCCCGGCTGTCTCTGCAGAGCATTAAGGCAGGAGACAGCCCCAAGGTACTACAAGAGCTGACCTTGCTGTAATAAAGGACATATCCACCTGAGAGTCAAGGCAGCAAATCAGAACCAAAGAGAACTGGGCTCCGGCTGAGAATTAGAGGGTCAGTGCCCACTTTCATACAGTGCCCCTTTAAGAATGCTAACTTTCCAAAAGGCAGCCAAATCTGAGGGGCAGCCTTAATGGTCATAGACCACTGAGAAAATGCAATATGTAATGAAACCCCATAATTTCAGACAATGACTAAATGTTAATAAAAAAGAAAGATGATAAACAGAAAAGGAGATATCAGATGGGGGGGGGGGGAGAGTTAACGCCAAAGTCCAAGGTTTTTCAAAGTCGGAGTGCTAGCCTGCGACTCCGAGGACAGACAGGAAGACGCGGGGGTGGAAGGAAAGCCAACCGGCTTGTAGGAAGGAAATTCAGAGCAAAACCCCTAATTCTTGAGACCGAGAAGGACAAACCAGCAGGACTGTCAGAAGGCAGAACTAGGTGCTCAAGTGAAGACAGGTTGGCTATTCCACAGTTAGCGGTGTTTCGGAAAGCCACTTGAAATCCTTGGGGGAGAGTCCGGGGGAGGGGGCGGGAGGAGATGTACTGTCCCTCAACTGGGAGTATAGCGCTGTGATAACCAAGAAGGCTCGCGCTCTGTTAACCAACAAGAGCCTAAAACACAAAAGCTCAGCCTCTGGCTGATGCACAAAACATAGACAGGCCACCAGGTAATGTGCAGTTTGGCCACAGGCTCAAAGCATACAGAGATACACACTGAGCGTGGTGACACACACCTTTAATCCAGCACCCGGGAGGCAGAAGCAGGTGGATCCCTGTGAGGTTAAGGTCAACCTGGTTTGCACAGTTTAAGTGCCACGGCTATGTAGCGACCCTGTCTTAAAAAAAATAATAATAAGGAAGGGAGGGATGGAGGGAGGGAGGAAAGGAGGGAAATACTGAGAAATATCTGGCAAATGAGTGATTTCACCTATCTGCAAGATAAGATGTAAACTTTGGTAACATTTCATTTCTATGGTGGTCTGTTTTTTCTGTCAAGAAAACCAATTTCTTGCTTTTGTCTTGTTTGTTTGTTTGTTTGTTTGTTTTGATCCTGGCTGTCATATACCTCAAACTCACTATTTAGCCAAGAACAACCATCACCTCCTGATCCTCTATTTCCACCTCTAGATTCCAGATGCAGGGGTTACAGGCACCCACACCACACATCCCTCTCCCACTTCTGTCCATCATCAGGCACAGCCATCTTTTATCTATCCCACCGAAGAGATATCCATCAAAGACCCTGCGTATGAAACAAACGAGACATCTCACTGAGACTATGCGATAATCTCTAGTGTTTTCGCCTTAAACACTGCTCTGCAGGGTTAGGAAGCAGGCTACAAGAAGCAGAGGTGGAAACTTAATAACAAAAGAAAGGTTGTTTTATAGAGCAGCGGGGAAGAGGAGCCAGGAAATCTGGCTGCTTCCACTTCTACTCACAGGATATACTTAGTCCACGGTCCTCGTGGTTTTCAACATCTGAGAAACCATGCACATCACACAGAATGGAAGGATTCCCCTGCTGGTTCCAGACTCGATCTCTACGTACTGTCGAGGGCCTGCGGTTGGCAAGCCTTGGCTCTCAGAGCTGACTGTGGGGTGCCACCTGCAAAGGCACACGCTGATGACTTGCTAACTTGTGAGAATGTTGGAGTTCAACGTAATTCAAAAGGGAGTATCTTATTTGTTTATTTTTAGGACAGGGTCTTACTATGTTGCTGTGGCTAACCAGTTTAGCCTTGAACTTATAGAGATTCCCCCCCTACCTCTGCCTCATAAGTGTACAGATTAAAGACATGCACCACCATGGCCAGCCTAGCCTTTTATCTTTTAAGACAGAATTCTACAACGGCATACTTCAATCCAATAACTTGAACATTTAATAATCGTATTTTTCTGCAATGCTATAAACTCTGGGATAAACACAGGCAAAGTACCATTTAGATGAATCGATTAAAATAATTTAGAAATAAATAGCTGTAATCCCTAAAATAGTGGCCAGATTACAGGTAAGTCTCAACAGATAAAAGACATAAAGATGGTATTTTGTGATCCACCACAAGTCTTTCTGATAAAGGGATACACATTTTGTCAAATTCTGTGTGGTTTTTTGACAGATTTTGCGAAGAACAAACAGTTTTAGGAAGTATTTTGGTCCTCAGCATCTTTCCGAGATGGTTGTTTTGTCCTTGGCTCTATCTGCTGTACTGGAACAAGGACAAGTCCACGTCTGCACAGTGCTCACTCCATGTGGTGACTGTGGTACTTACACCCTAGGCCAGGTCTGAACTCGACTCCATCGGGTCCTGGCCTTCTGGGTGAGGCAGAAGAGCTGAAGCTCCGGTGTTCACTACAGTGGTGCTGGACTCCAAACACATGTGGTGCAGCCCTGTCCTTCTGTCATACAAGTCCCCAGAGTGGACGTCCTGAACCACTCCATTCAGAGTGCAGTTCTAAAGGTGTGGGAACAGTTAAACAATGGACCAAGGGGATGGCTCAGCAGTTAAGAGCACTGGCTGCTCTTCCAGAGGTCCCGAGTTCAATTCCCAGCAACCACATGGTGGCTTACAACCATCTGTAATGGGGTATGATATACTCAAATAAACAAACAAACAAATCTATCTAAAAAAACCAACCAACCAAACAAACAAACAAAACCCAGAAGGTTAATAATGAGCGCCAGCAGCCATGGATACCAGCTGCAGAAAGCCTCCACTGCCAGCTTCCACTCCACGGTTCACTTTTCCCTCCTCACATTCCCTGGCTTTCCCTCTCTGTCCCAGTGTATCCCCCCCAGAGTCCATTTAGTCCCCTCCTTCCTCTCCCTTAGCAGCTGGCAAGCCCGGATGCTACATCTGTTTGAGGTGAGGCAGCGAGTGAAAATGCATACAACTGACATCAGATGAGGGCAAATCAAGACCCAGGAAAGTGCTCAGCTCAAGTGTACACACAGGAGCGCTCCAAGGGTCAGAAGGGAGTCCTGGACTTCACTCACTCAGCAGACCAGATGAAACGGAGGTCACTGATTGTAGGATCACGACCTATAATTTGCCTACATGCATGACCATCCCTAGTATCAAAATCTGAAGAGGGACTGGAGGGATGGCTCTGCAGCTGAGAGCCACTGCTCTTTCAGAAGATAGTTTGGTTCCCAGCAACTCAGTGGGTGGCTCACAATCACAACTGCTTGTAACTCTTGCTCCACTGCCCCCTGGTGGCCTCTGTAGGCAATGCGCTTGCAGGCACAAACACACACACTTACACATGCAATCTGAAAGAAACATCTTTCATAGGCACTAATAAGAATCCTTATGGTTCTTGAGCCCTTATGGTGGCTCCTAGCCATCTGTAATGGAATCTGACGCCCTCTTCTGGTGTGCATGAAGACAGCGACAGTGTGCTCACCTACATAAAATAATTAAATCTTAAAAAACAAAAGAACACTAGGCTTTTCCTATTTTAGACTATCATTTTGAGTTCTATACAAGAATCCACACCAAAAAAAAAAAAAAAAAAAAAAAAAGTTTCTGCTTCCTAAACTGTCTTCTGTAAATTTCTGCTCAAACATCACTGTTTTATGATGTGAGGTTCACTACCTCCCTGGTTTGCAAACATATTGCAAGTGTGTGTAACTTGTTACTATACTATGGAAGCTATGCAGTTCAGTGCTTTACAGTATACAATGCCTGTCCATGTTATGTTTCTTGCTTCCCCTGCAAATGTATACTATTTACTGCAGGTTTAAAGGGTTTTGTTGTCAGGCTAGCCCAGGGCCCAGCACTGTGTAAAGTGAGAAGTATTACTGATAGGCCTATAAGCTTTTTGTTTGTCTGTTTGTTTATTAGATGTCCCCCTTAGTCATATATTTTAAATACCTGGCTCTCTGTTGGTGACCCTTTGGGGGCTCTAAATGGTACACGCTTGTTGCAGGAAGTGCAGTAACTGGAGGTAGGTTTTGAGATTAAAAGCCTTGTCCTGCTCTTCAGATCAGTCTCTCTGCTCCATGTTTGCACCAGGAGACATGAGTGTGCACGCGTGCGTGCACACACACACACACACATTGTGCTCCTGCGGCTCGCTGCCCCACTTCCCTCTAGGTTGCCTTGGGTATGGGTTTTATCACAGCTTGCTCTCCCTGAGTTTTTACAGTAGGAACCAAAACACCTTTCACACATTCAAAAGCCAAGGGCATTGATTCTGGCCAGAGTACAATCAATGGCTTCTTTCACCAGAAAGGACGACAAGATTCTTAAATACAATCTTTGTTGGGCAGTCCAAACCACAAGTGTGTGATGTCAAGAAACCGAATCGTATTTTTCTGAAAACGGTCCTAAGGACCATTGGTCGGCCACCACTGGGGAGTCGATCAAGAGCAATGAGTGAGTGCTGGTGTCTCCTCACTTAAAATGGGACGGGAGTGAGAACACAGAACGGGGCTTTACTGCCGAGTTTCTGTGGTTTCTGAGTATAAGGATCACAAAGTGTCAATCTGGTATAAGGATCACAAAGTGTCAGTTCCCACACAGTGTGCCCACCTGACCTCCCTTCCTCTGACCACAGCCCTGGGGCACACAGTGTTTCTGAGCCTTCCTCAAAGCTACACATTCAAACTCCACAGCATTAGCAGACAGGGCCTCTGGTGGGTAGCAGGTCACGGTAGAGTACTTATGAACAGAGGGATCTCAGGGAACCATCTTGTTCTTCTGTAACACAACGACATGAACGGCTGGTAACAGCACCCAGGAGAACACAACAACACGTGTGGGCACCCAGACCTGGGACTTCTAGGCTCCAGAACTGTAAAAACTACTACGTCCATAAACTGCCTGCCGAAGGTATGATGTCACAGCAGCCCAGACTAAGAAGTACTCTTGCCCTGTACTTAAGGGGGTACTGGCACTGGACTCCAGGGGTGAGTGGACAAAGGCCGGACGCTTGACTCCAGCTGGGCCAGGATCCAGCAAGAGGCGCATCTGTGCTAATAAGGGCCATTTTGGGAAATGCAAAGGTCAGTCTGTCTTCTCAGACAAGTTTGCTGAGCTGACGGGGTGTAAAACAGACACTTTGCGCAGGCCGCTTCAGGAATGCCTGCCTGAGACTGAAGAGCCAAGAGAAGAAGACACATTTCTTATGACGTCACTTGCGTTCTCAGAACCAGTGTCCCTGAAGAAAATGCCAAACCTGGACTCAATATGACTCAGGGGACTTCTTTTCTACATAATCTAATTCAAGAGGGAGTGTTGTCATTTGGGACTGAAAGAAAGGTGTGTGGTGGGGCCGGTAGCTTTGTGGGTAAACGTGTTTCCCACAAACCTGGAGATCCCTGCTGGAGCCTTAGAAACCACATAAAGATTGGTCAAGAGAACTGACTTCATAATGTTGTCCCTTGGCCTCTACACCTGTGTCATAATAGGCATGGATGCTCACCCATATACAATAGCAGACTCACCTTATATGGTTCCCTTTTTTATTTTAAAAGGGAGGGTTGAAGTGTTGGATAATCAGTTAAACGCACTGGCTGCTCTTTCAGAGGCTCCAGGTTTGAGTCCCAGCTACTGGGCAGCTCATAACTGGCTGTAACTCCAGTCCTAGGGGATCTGATGCTGTTTAGCTTCTATGAGCACTAGGCCCACACATACACCATGCATGCAGGAAAAACATTTATGCACATAAAATAAAGTTTAATTTGTTTCATTTAAGGAAGGAAAGGTATGAATGGACTGTAAAATGACGGCCTTTTTGCTAAATACCAGGTAAGTTCTATTTTTTACCTATAAGTAAAAATACTCCCAGTCACTAACCATATTTTAGTACTATCCTTATGTTGCTATAATTTTCTCTAGAAAACGGGGTAAATCATGGCAGAAACAAGCCACCCTGCTTATCTGGAGCACAACTCGATGCTCATTACCCACAGAAATCTGAAAAGATGGCAAAGGCAGACTGTGCTCTGGCCTAGCTGCAGACCATCTGTCATCGAATTTATGTCTCGAAGAATCTTAACTCTTCAAGCCTCGAGTTACAGCTGAATGCTGTGGCACAAAGACACACCCCACAGAGCAGAATCACATCGTTAACACCAGGCCTGAAAAAGGCGGTCTAGGGATTACCTTTTGACTCTTTCTTACTGTGGCCTACAGCAACAGAACCCACTAGGCAGGCAGACAGGCAAGCAGGCAGACACACAGACACCTGAAACGAAAGCACTTCCAGTGTGCATGTGCTTTGATTTTAAAAATTGGTGGTGCTGACCCACTAAGCCAACTTCCTAAACCACTTAAAGCTTTGGGAGCTAGGTAAGGGATAAGAGACGCAGGGATATAAGACAATCCCTACTAGTTCAGTTAGTGTCAAAGTGAAAACACAACCCGAGTACCCCTCTTACTGTATGATATGACACGAAACAGCTGTGGCCTATACGCATTCCTGGACAGCAAGCTCCCCCGCCAACCCCAAGAAACTCGGGAAGATGATCCACATGTCTGACCTAAGCCACTTTCCATGGGTACGGTGTCCAGGTTTTTAGGGCCACCTCAAGACCACTTAAGAAGGACTCCCATCCAGTGGAGACCTTGAACCGACCTCAGTGGGAGATCATGTGACGTCTGTGTCTAGACTGCCAAGAGACAAGACCAGACCTAATGTATAAATAGGATCACACTGGTTTCAAGCTTAAAGAATATTTTCACTTCAAGATCCTGGCAGTTTATCGAGGAGCGAAAAGCTGAACGATGTCTTTATTGGTGTGCACCAAGCTTTAGCTAGATCATATCACATCAGGCAGAGTCAGGGAAGGAAGCTGTAGCCACCCCTCACACACCACTAACAGCCTCTTGTCTAATCTAGATGCTGGAAAAGGTTGAGCCAATGAGGAGGGACCTGAGTCAAGCTTGGAGAATATTCAGACAGAATTTAACATGGAGTGTTGACCTATAGAAGCTTAAGCTTCAGACCTGACTGCAACACTATATCCCCTTTCAATAGGCAACTCACAGACCTGGATGGTGGTGCTAACGATTAGTTAGGAGATGGGCAGAAAACGGACAGAGGACATGGATGATCCTGGAAGTTAACAAGTCTTAGTTTAAAATAATGGAAAACCCTATTTACTTACCCTTGCTACCCACAATACAAAAAAAAAAGTTAAGCTTCTCGGCAGTTTAATTACTGTAAACATCTGCTTTCCCTATATTTACTTTCTGCAACTTAGTTTCTATCAGTTACAATTTGCTTGAAACATTGTATACAGTAGATGCTTCAGAAGGAGTGGGCCTATCTCTCCACATGGTATGTCTACTATGCTTGTCTTAGACAACAATGCAAAATTTAACAAATAAAAGGTACTATACTGCCAAAATTTTGATTAATCCACGAGAAGGACTTCTCTAAAAACAAAGCATCAAGACAGATCATACAACTAGCCCCTTCCACGCCTGCATTTTTTTGAAGGCCACTATCTATAAGCTATCTTGCCATTTTTAAAGAGTGACTTTCCATCTTGTCTGCCTACTGTGTGGTAGCCCAAATGTAAGAAGAGCAGAGAACACCTAGAAGTCATATGGCTTCTGGGCTTTCCGGTACTATGCCAAGGGTGAGCCTATTTATACAGACCTCTGCAGGTCTGAGCACCAAGCTCTCCATGACAGGAGGTGACAATACCCATGTGTCACCTAGTAGGCTAATAAGCACTTCCTAAATGTGGCTAATATTAACATGTGACCGTTAATGTAACTTAATACATACCATCTGGATCTCTCCCACTATTATTTAAAATTATTTGAAGCTGTTTTACCTTCTGTGGAATACATATCTTAAAAGAGTAAAAAAAATAAAATTCCCCACAGGTTGCTTTTGTCTACAGTAGCTGGACAGGCTTACATAGAGTTTATGGCCAACCCCTAGGAAGTGCATAAGATTATATAGTGTTGTTTACTAATTTCAACAGTTTCCCCAGTGCTCTCTCTTGAGCCTTCAATTTCCTGTCTAATCCTCTTTTATTTCATCTATTTTTATCTGGATTCATGTGTAATCTATATCTCAGTAGCCTCTCTTAAGTCCCTCCCCCTCCCTCTTGGAAGGTGAGCTACACACAAATAAACCACATCACACACGGCTGCCAGAAGCTTTTTGGCAAAGAAATACGTAACTGAAATCAGCTCCCAAATATTAGACTCGGGCACTGTGACGGGATGCTCTGCTGATGTTTGATAATGAAGACCTGGCACCAGATTGAGACGCCCTCTCTTGAAAATATTGAAGGGGCACAAACATTAAATCACTTTAAACTGGAGAAAGCAACGCCCTTTAAATATGAAAAGACACAAGAGCATGCAGTGATCAGTGAGGAGCTGAGGAAGGCGGGTACATCCGGCTGGGAAAAGATGAAGGCTTCCAGAAAACCCTGCGGGGCTGTGCCAAGCCTAACAAAATGGTCTCCCCTGATTTTTACCGGGCAGCATGGAAAGTTGTGTTTTGTATGAACGTATTCAATTTTCTCTAGACATTTTTTTTTAAAAGCAGGCTATCCACACAGTACTGTAACTTGCAAGTTCATGAGAAAGAGTGTCACACCCGAAGTCATCATGAAAGATTTCCAAAAGAAACTCTAGATCCCCCAATTTACATGTCCCACACTGCCAGGGGCCAGCCGCTCCAGAGCTGAGCCTGGAATCCTAGCTGTCAGTAAGAGCTTCACGCCTTCTTGGTTGGATACTTTCTCTGGCAACTGACTCTTCAGCTTGATTTGCTCATGTGAAACAAAGAATTCTCAGTTCCACCTGTTATCCACGAATTCTGAAGCAACCCAACCCTATTACACTGCGGCAGTGCCGGCTATTCTAGGAAGGAGGACCCAGCTCAGTCCTGAATACAGGGCTGTGGGAAAGTCTGAACCGGCACGCCTGAGATTTAAAAGCCTTAAACAATGCAACCCTGTTAATTCTTTCCTTAAATGAGCTATGTCCACTTGGATTGTACAGAGTGGAATTAACCAAGACCCCACTGAGGTTCCTAAGCAATGCACAATTTCAATGCTTTTTGTTTTCACTACGAAGTCAAACGCCTTTTTCTAAAGCATTAAAGATTATCATTCCTTAAATCCAATACAAAGAAAAAGACCCACAAGCTAATCTGCTACCTAGTAACTCTGGTGTTCAAATAACAAATGATTTACCTATAAACACATTCCAGGGAAAGCGCTGTGTGCTGCCTCATGTTTTTCTTTACTAGATCTCACAGTAATAGTTTCTGTGTACAAAGACTGGAGGGAAACTCTGCCCAGCTACTGTTTATCCATTTTACCACAAAACAGGTTGGGAGCACAGTTATAATATGTTGAGTTTGGCTTCCCTGAGAGGAGAAAGGTAGCCCGTTTAACCAAGTCAAGGTAAGAGGCACTCTGGAGATCCGAGAGCCTTCCTGGTTGTTTACTAACTAGGTCTGCTATCTTCATTGCTACCTCAGGTCGGTGGACCAAGTAGGATGGGGAGACAAGGAGACAATGCGCAAGACTCAGAAGTGGGTCCCGCTGTTCTACAGTAGCCTATGTGTTTTGACAATGGTTAAGTGCGACTTCTAACGCCGTGCAAACCACGGAGAATCAAAGAGCAAGACCCTGGGCATCTAAACGGCTGGCCATGAATAAAAAGGTGCCCCAACGCCCGTGCTTCTGGGCTGCAGGTAAGCCAAGCTCTCAGCAAGTTCTTCCACACCTTGCCTCTCAACTTTCCCCACCGGCCTTGGGCGCTAGGAAAACAAAGCGGCCTTCGCTGCCCTCGCTGCGTGCACCGCGGGCGCCGATCCAGGCAAGGGGCGCGGGCCCGCGGACAGAGGGGGAGCTCAGCGCAGCAGCGGAGCAGGAGCGCGCCCCCCGCCCGCGCGCCCCCGCCGCGCCGCACATAAACACGCGCGCTCCAGAAACGCGCGCCAACGCCCGGCCCCGCGCGCTCCCTGGCGCACGTAAACACACTCCGTCTCCCACGAGCCCGCGTGTCTCACACCTGCTCTGCGCACGCTCACCCAAACACACGCCCTCTTGTAAACACGGGCCTCGCACCAGCGATCGCTCTAGAAACACAGCTCGGTTCCCCCACGCTCACCCGACCACCCACACGCGCTCCCCACTAGCTCCCAAAGCACGCTCGTCTCACACGCAGTCCTTAAACCTACTTGCTGCTGCGACCGCACTCCCCCACTCGCTCCAAAACACGCCCCCACAACACCAGGTCCCCCGCGCACACTTCAAGCTTCACTCGCGCCATAAACACGCGCGCACTTACCGCCGCTCCTGTAAAGACACAACCCCAATGGCCTCGCTTCCCACGCGCTCCAGAATCACGCGTGCCTGCACCTAGCTCCTCAGACGCTCTCCTTCTTCTTCACTCTCGCTCGCGCCCCCGCGAGCACGCGTGTTGTCCCCACGCCCCCGCGCCAGCCTCCGCCCTCGTCCCTCCGCCAGGCGCACACTCACTGGGACGTGGGAGCACAGTCACCCTTGGTCCGTCCGGAGCCCAGACGCCCGTGCCCGACTCTCCGCCCCGCCCGGCCCCGCCCGAGTCGCTCCACTCCACTAGCCGCCGCTGGAACGCCGCGCTGAGCTCCGGGTACCGCGGTCTCCCCGCCACAGCCCGAGTGCGCCCGCACGGCCAATGGAGGGGCGCAGCGGTGAGCTCACCGCACCCGGCTCCGCCCCCAGCACAGGGAGGGCCAATCGGTGCGCGCCACGTCACCCGGAGCTGGGCAGAAGCAGGTGTGGGGCGCGGAGCGGCTCGGCGCGCGGACTGCGCCGGAACTGCGCCCAGCTTGGCGGCGTCGCGCTGGACGGCGTCGGGCCGGGCCTGGAGGGCGTCGCTCGCGCGTGGGACCGCGTGGGGCCTGAGCCGCCTCCCTGCCCTATCGGCCGCTCTTTCCGCCTCCAGCCTGGATGCGCCTCGCAGGCCCGGCGTCTCCCAGCCCGACGGGCCGCCGTGGCCGCAGGTTCCCTGCAGCTCCTAGCTGCGCAGCGCCGTCGGGGGTGGGGGGCCCGGAGCCCACTCTCAGGGGCCCAGCGGCCCCGGCGTCTGCAGTGCAGCGAGCCGGGGGAGGGGGCACTGCGCTGTCCGAGGTGGGGCCCGAGGACCATAGGGCTGTGACAGTGACTACACCCCTTGGGAGTTCAAGGCGCTTTCCATTTCTGCGTTCAGAGCTCAACTCCTTAGCTGGAGTCATGGGGCCTCCGCCTACTCACTTCTGGCCTGGCTCTCCCCAACTTACAGCGTTGTAATCACCCACTTGGATACTTTGCCAAGATCCTCTCCTGTCTCCTGCTACAAAGCTAAACACAACTCTAAAGGCTCCTTGTCTCCACACAGCCTTCTCAGACGTCCCAGAGGGATGCTACCGACCCTTATTTCTCTCAGACATTTACATCCTCTCCTTACTCAGTTAACCACTCGCCCAACAAGACCTTGCTCAGAGAAAGTGTGACCCACGCACGCTTCTGAAGAACCATCTTTTGTTTGCATTTCTTTTTTATTGTTTGTTGACTTTAAAAATGACGTTATGTCTTTCCTGCCATCTGAACTACAAATATCTACAAATAAAGGCAGGAGCCTCTTGATCCTACCCAATTAGATTATAAAAATGACACACTTTTGCATAGCCCTTAAGTTTGAACAACAGTGATTCCGTGGTTAGAACCCAAGTGAAAGGCATACAGTGTTTATGCTTCTAAAGCAGAAAAAGGCAAGTAGCTGGCTGGGTCTGGCCACAGACTGAACATGAGTGCATCCTCTTCCAAGCGTGTGATAGCATAATCAGGACGCCGCAGCACCTTCAGGCTCCCACCCAGGTCCTTCAGAGTCCACAAGCCTCTACCCTGGTCCCACACTGGAGCTCCACAACTTCCCAACTTCCCTTCATGTGCTAGGGTAGCTTCTGTCAATACCTAGTGCTTGGCTTAAACCTCACCACCCTTCCTGCTTTTTCCTGCCACTGTGGGTAGAAGCATACTGACAGCATTGTCAATTCTGGAGCTGCAGCACACAGCAGGTGGGTTCTGCCTCTGTCTAAGAGACAGGGTGTATGACACTTTAACTTTGGACACAAATTGCCCAAATTCAGAGTCAGATGCTGACATCTGTTACCTTATGTGGTCTGTTTCTTTGTATCTATGGGGCAAGTGTTAAGTGTGATGTAAGGTCCTGGTAAACACTCTGTAGAGTTAGCTATTGTTACTTTCTTAACTAAAGTTGGGCACCTTGAGCTTCTAAGCAGTGACTAGAAACTATGGGGCTATAACTTCTGAATTTCAAGTAATGTTCTCTGGTTGGCCCGAGAAGTTTTAGTTCTGTATCTGTGATCTGTGCATTATTCCACATGCATACTGTATATTCATCAAGATCTCAAAGATTAGCAGGACAGCCCTCATATATCTCTGAACAACGACAATGCAGCTGGGCTTGTGTCCTCACCTGATTGTTGGATTGCCTGGGTCTACCATGAACAACACCCAAACTGTAAATGAGAGGAACACAAGGAGCCACACCTGCCCTGTGCTTCAACATGCCAGGGAATGCACCAAGATCGGGCTAAGAAACAGGTATCCTTAGGATTTTGTGTGAGGAAGCTTGCTCACCTTTTGTCTGTCTATGCCTGCCTGCCTGCCTCCCTCCCTCCCTCCCTCCCTCCCTCCCTCCGTCTGTCTCTCTTGGTTTTAAAAGAAGGGGCAAATTCAGCCCTGGATATCCCAGCTGTCTGGAGAGAGACCCCAGGGACTATAGGACTGACCCTTCTCTCTCCAACGAAAGTGGAGTCCACAGCTGCTGCATGCAGTACAGGAGGCATGGCTGAGCCCTCCTGCCCAGTCTGGGGCCTACAGGCAGCAATGCCTCTGCAGCAGGACCGACCTCTTACTACTCCTCTGATGGGCAGTTTCCTAGAAGGCACTTCCTGCTTCTCTGAGTCCCACTGTACCATGGGAACAAGCATCCTCTTTGGCCAGTGCACAGAGAATCGGGTGGAGCTGGGGTGAGCTGGATGCTTCTGCAGCTAACTCAGAGTCTCAGAGCACTGATGTGTGTTACAGCCAAATGCCCACAGGTGGTGGGTTGCTCCTTTTGGGTATTTGCATCCTTTAGAAAATGAAAGGGCAGGACACGCCTGTGACTCAAGCAAAGTATCACACTGGGGTTTTATGAGGCTTTGATTGGATCTGGGTCCTTTTCTGGCATGGAGAAAAAGAAAGCTTTCATGAGTTAGTGGAAGCCAGACCAAGTGCAGTCTTTGTCCCTTAGGCAGACACAGTCTGCTGTAATCTTAGCCCAGCCTCTGCTCACTGGGGACCCCGAGTGTAGATAGGAAAGAAGGGAAGGGCAGTGCGTTGGGGCCTGTTTTCCGTTCCCACTGTGTTACTGGACACTCCTATCCATTACTGCTCATTCTTCTGCAAGTAAGACAGACTACGAGACAAAAGCGCCAAGAAGGCAGATAACTTGCTCCAGACTCGGCAGCTGGCGAGCAGCAGCAGACCTGGACTTTGGGAGTCTGAAGCTACACTCCTTTTCATCCTGTTTCAGGCAGTTAAAAAGGTGCCGTCTGAAAGTTACTCTGAAAGGACTGAGTTTCTTTACAATGGTTAAAGTTTCAGGTGCACAACAGTAAGGCCAAATCAGCCGCTGGCTGCCTTTCGGTGCCCTGCAGGGAGAGAAGGGAGCATTCCCGTTTCCAGCCATTATCCTCAGGGATGCTTCACCCTTGGTAGACTCCTTTGATGTTCGATGTGACCATGTGATTTTCTTGGGCCAATGCAAGGTGGACTGACTTGTGTCATTACAGATAGATATTTGAAGAGCCAGGGATGTGCCCACCAGCCCACCACATTCGTCTCCCTGGCCCCGACACTTGTGAAAGCTTGTTTACATAAAGTGATGGTTTCTCTATGCCTAGACCCCTGAAGGTATGCCACAGGCAGAGTCCTCTCAACAACCCTTGAGGTGTGGCCGGCCAACGACTGACATCAAACATTGGACTGCTAGGTATCGCAGCACAGTCTAACCTCGCCTCTCTGATAACAATCGAGCATGCTTCTGGATAGGTCAGCTTCCAGTAAGTGAAAAGACAGTAACAAAATGAATATTTTAATATAACTAAGAGGCGGGAGAATTGGCTCAGTGTAAGAGCACTTGCTCTTTTAGAGAATGCAGGTTCGATTCCCAGCACTCACATAGTGGCTCACAATGGCCTGTAATTCAGTTCTAGGGGATCGATTGACATCTCCTGTCCCTCTTAGCATCCAGACATGCACATGGTACACATGCATACAAGCAGACACTTGCATATACACATAAAATCAAATCTTTTAAAGAAAATTAAACATAAGTAAGTGTAATATGTATGTTTATGTCTTTTAAAAACAACAACAGCAGGATTGATGAGGTGATATAATGAATAAAAGAAGTGTTTACAAGTAGGCTGTAAAACTGGATACCCCTGGGCTGGAGAAATGGCTTAGTGGTTAAGAGCACTGACTGCTCTTCCAGAGGTCCTGAGTTCAAGTCCCAGCAACCACATGGTGGCTCACAACCATCTGTAATGGGGTCTGATGCCCTCTTCTGGTGTGTCTGAAGGCAGCTACAGTGTATTCATATAGATAAAATAAATTTTTAAGAAAAGCACTGGACAGCTCCACTCAAAAGCACAAAAAGGGACCTTTCCTTACTTCACACAGTATATAAAAACTAACTCACAGTCCAATAAAAATCTGCAAGAACCCAAAAATATAGAACTCCCTAAAGCATCTCAGCAGCAGATTTGTCATGACAGGGACTTTGTTGGTGGTCACCTTAAATATGATCTCAGGAACACAAGCCACTGAAGGAGCTTAGCAAAGTGAAACACAGTTGTGCTTCAAAGAACAACACTATGGAGTAGAAAGACAGTCCAACGAAAAGGATAAACTATATAAACGATATATCAATTAAGGGACTTGCATCTAATATCAAGAACTCTTACACCTTAAATTTAAAAGCAAATAGCTCGTTTTTTAAAAGCCAAGTAAGGGATCAAATGAGCTTTTTTTTTTTTCTTTTGAAGATAAACAAATGACCAATAAATACATAAGAAGATGTATCACCAAGGAATGCAAATAAAAACTACTACGGACCAGACACGGTGGCACACACCTTTAATTCACCAGCACTCTATTTGAGAGGCAGAGGCAGGTGGCCAGCCAGACCCACATAGAAAGTTCCAGGCCAGCCAAAGCTGCATATTGAGACTGTCTAAAAAACAAAACGACCACCAAGACAGCCATGGAGCAACAACAAAGACAACAACAACAAGAAGAGCCGACAAGAAAAGAGCTGAACTCTTTAGCACTGCTGCTGGGGACGTAGGATGGTGAGATCGCCTTGGAGAGAGCCCTGGCAGTTCCCCCAGGTGGACGTGCAGCTATGATATGGACCAGCAATTCTCCTAGTTATGAACCCAAGAGAAACAGAAACAGATGTTCAACATGTGGACATTTGTCTGGCAGTAACAGAGAAAGGACAGATATACACATTACACAATGAACCCAGAAGGCAGCACGCTAGGTTAAAAAAAATAAAAGCCAGCCTTAAGGGCACACACTGCCTGATTCCTTCTACAGGCAATGCCAAGAACAGACAGGTTTACAGAGACAGAGAGGATTACTAGTTGCTTAAGGTAGGGCTCAGAGCATGGTGATTTCTTTTAGGGAGTGAGAATGACCTAGAATTAAGTTTCTAGTAACTGTATAACCCTATGGATATACTAGAAACTTCTGAATCCTGTACTTTAAAAAAGTGTGAGACTGGAAAGCAGGCTCGGGGGTTAAGAGCACTGGCTGCTTGTCCAGAGAGGGTGAACATTCAATTCCCAGCACCTACATGGGAGCTCAGAACCATCTATAACTCCAGTTCCAGAGGATCCAATGCCTTCTTCTCGTCTCTGAGAGAGCATGACACCCACATAGTACACAGGCATACACGAAAGCAAAACAGCTATACATGTAGAAATACATAAAGCTGTGAGAAATAATCATGCACACACCAAAATACACACACACACACAGACACACATGTAGATACAGACACACAAACACATACATACAGATAGTAACAAGACTAAGTTGTAGAAAGAAGATTGGACCTCAGGAGAAGGGCTCAGGTCATGGTGGGGGCCCTAAGGCTAACCTCAGGTGGGGGGGGGTTTCAAGGCTAACCTCAGGTTAGGGGGGTTCAAGGCTAACCTCAGGTCATGGGGTTCAAGGCTAACCTCAGGTCAGGGGGTTCAAGGCTAACCTCAGGTCAGGGGGTTCAAGGCTAACCTCAGGTCAGGGGGTTCAAGGCTAACCTCAGGTCAGGGAGTTCAAGGCTAACCTCAGGTTAGGGGGTTCAAGGCTAACCTCAGGTCAGTGGGGTTCAAGGCTAACCTCAGGTCAGGGGGTTCAAGGCTAACCTCAGGTCAGGGGGTTCAAGGCTAACCTTGCTCACTGAGCTCTTTGTATCTAGCCCTCTGTGTGAGGCAGCAAGGGGAAGACTCTGGACAGATAGGGCTGCTTCAGGACTTCAGGGCTTCTCAGTGAAGGCTCCATGTTTCATGATGCTGACTTCCAGGACTGCAGGCCAGAAGGTGGCCGTCTCTAACAGTAGTTTTGGAGGGAGGAAAAGCAAGGTCAAATCTACCAAATCCCTGAATACTATAATGGCCCCCTTGATCTTGGAGAAACACGTCCTGAACTGAGGTCTCTCTCAACACCCCATTATTGGGTGGCTGACTTGGGAATACCGAATCGAGCTTGGTAGACTCACACTGCCCTGCCAAGTCCTTGACCAGGGCCTTTGGAGTGTTCAGTAGGAGGCAGGTCCTGGCTCGGGACAGTAGCCTGAACTTTGGGTCCAATTGCAACACTAAGTCCCTGGTGGTGGGTTTCCGCTTCCTTTACTCTGAGCCCCTTTCCGCCTATGTTAAATGAGGTTAGACTGGATCCCAATGGAATTTTTAAAGCAACCTGAACTGAGAGCAAGGCCTCCGAGCTTCCCGGCAGGGAACCCGGATGCCACATGACGAGTCCTATGAGGGCAGCTGCACAAGTGAGCCCGACTAACCCACAGTGCCCAGAAAATAAATGCACTTGTGTCATTTTGAGCCCCTCAGCGGTGGGTGGCTTGCTGGCAGCAACACGTACAGCTAGCGTGGCGGCGGAGAGTGGGGAAGAAAGCCGTTCACTACTTAGATGGACACCAGCCTGGGAAGGCTGTGGGCTTTGTTCAGGCTGCGAGAAGAGGGGACTTTTCCATAAGACTGCCAATATACAGATTTCTCTTCATGGATAAAATGCAGAAAGAAAGAAAAATCACCTTTAATTTGTTCTCCTTATTGCTTCTGTGGACTCATCCACACCCAACACTCCCAAACATCAGTACTACAGCGAATGTGAGTTAAAGTGTGCGGGGGGGGGGGGGGGGGGGGGGGGGGGGGGGTGGGAGGGGAGGGGAGTGCGGAGACATCTCTCTCCAGGGCAGTGAGTGTAGAATCAGAAGACAGGGTGAAGAGGGACAGGTGCCCCAGGGTTGCCACCCCCAGCCTGTATTACAGGAAAACTTAATAGACTCTTCTGAGATGCGGGCCCCGTGTTAGAATGAGGATGGAGACGGCTCCTAGAGAGAGTCAAGATGGAACAAAATGAGTATCAAGGAAAATCCAGGGTCCGGGTGGGTACTCAGCAAGGCTCGTGGACCAGGGGTGACACCATCACTTTGAGAAAACAGACCTTTTCCTACTTCCTGTGTGTTAAAATAAATGTGTCTTCTGTGTAGCTGTGGGAGGGAGCTGGCAGATGCTGCGGCCATGGTAGGTAATTCCACACAGAGAGAGGAGAGTTACCCTAACTGAGTCCTATGCCGGGGCTTTACAGGAAGAGCTGGGGAGAGAGGTTCCAGGCCCAGACTCTTTAGTATACATAACCCAGGTTAGCTCAAAGCCCCACCCAGCAGGCACTGTATCAGCTAAGACAAGCTCAGCCCAAACCCACAGTTTTGTGCATTTCTTTGTCTGGCACAGCTCACAGGTCCCCTCTGTGGAGGGCGTGGCATCCTCCCTAACCCTCCCTCATGGCTCCTTGCTCAAACCAGAGCACACCTTTATGGAGCCTAGGACTTGAGGTTTGAGAGCACCCGGACCCTGAAGGTGGCCTTTGTACAAGGCAGGGACCACAGAAGACATCTCCCCCGCCCCCAAAGAAGGCTGTGAGGGTAGCCACAACCATGCAGACACCACTTTTTCCATAAGAAAGGCACACTCATAAATACACAGATTAGATAACGGAGTGTGGTGGCGTGCTTTTAGTCACAGTACTGAAGAGGCATCGGGAGACTGATCACTAAGAGTCCAGGGTTAGCCTGGTCTACATAGTGAGTTCTAAGACAGCCAGGGATACACAGTAAGACCCCCCTCTCCCATCTCAAAAAATAAAACACATGCACACACACACACACCACACATGCACACACACACAATGCATGCACCAAAGCTGTCATCATCAGATAACTTTTTAAAAAGTGGGGGTCTGACCAAAGACAAGTAGACAATGATAGAGTCAAAAGACTGGCCACTTAGAATGACAGCCACCTTAGAATCGCCCTCAGAGTGGCCAACAGACACCTATGGAAGTAACAGCCATGTGAGCACCAGGGAAAGGGACTGAGTGACAGATTTATCTCAGGGACTCCGCTAGACACTCTAGGTGCTAAATGCGGGTGCCAGAAAGGGCAAGAGTGTGTCCAGGGGAAACATGGCTGTGTCACACAAATGCATGCCCCTTACTCCTGCTGGCCTTTCTCTGGCACTATGATCACGTCTCCACAGTGGCCCCTCTCCATGCAGCCACACCCCCCATGGTGCCAGCTCCAGGCTCTGGGACTATGGTAGTCCTCCATCCTTTATTTGGTTCTGCTGACCACTTTTCCTAAGTCAGTTCACACCGAGTTGGCCAACATTGTGATCTAGGACTCCCCTCTAGCCGGAGAGGGAGACCAGATAACCCTGGGTTGCCCTACCTGCCACCGGTTATCTGGTCTGACAAGAAAACCCCACCCACCTGTCCACTGCGGTTTAATTCCCATTCAGGTGACTCAAAATACTATCTGTGCACTGTTCACTTTCTTACTGGAAAGGAAACCATATAGAGATGAACATAATACCCCCCATACATGAGGGCCCCAGCTTAGTCCTTGACAGCAGCAACAATGAAACAAAAATGGGGGCCACAGGGAAGTGAGGGTGGAAAGAAAAGAGATCCGAAAAGTGTAGAAAGAACTGGGGTGTGGTGGGAATGGAGCAGGCTGCCTCTGATGCAGAGGGATGTCCTGGAGTTTCAGACCTTTTCTCTTCTGTCTTCCCTGTTCAGCTTGCTCTTGCCTGATGCTTTCAGGGGTGAGGAAGTGGGGTAGCGGGTAGAAGGGTTCTCAAAATGCACCAGGCTGAACAGGCACAATGGCAAATAAGCCTGCAGTCCCAGTGCTCTGGAGGTAGAGGCAGGGGCATTGCAGCAAGTTCAAGACCAGCCTGGGCTACAGAGTGAGACTAGCTCAGAACAAAGGAGTAAGGGATTATCAGGGACTTCCAAGTTCCAGGGCACTGATGACTTCAAATACATCAGCCCAGCCTTCCGAGATCCTGCTCATGGCTCTAGCATGGCATTGGCTCTAGAGCCCCCCATACAGGCCATGTTTGCAGTCTCCTACCCTGATTCTCTGGCTGTTGCAGGATAGCCCAGACCCAGCCTTCCGATGGTATAATTAACACCACCAGATGCCTTAAGCATCATATGGAACGGCCTTCACAGTAAAAGATGACTAACTGCTTCACCTATCAGCTGGCCACCGTTTGCAAAGCCAGGTCCATTCCCATCAGTGTAGGGGGACGTCACAGAGACACTGTGTGGAGGTCGGCCACACAGGAGAGGATAATAATTCTAGTTTTCCTCAGGCTAATGGGTCCCAGCTCAGGGAGAGGGAGAAGGGGGCTGGTGGGCAGGGGGAGAAGCTGTTTATAAGTCTGCTGCAGCGAAGGACTCTTTGGGAGAACACTTAAAACAGAGAACACTGCTCCAGCCCGGAGTGCTGTCTGTAGGACGGAAGTGAGACTCACGGTTCTTTCAGGGTCACTGCACAGATGAGTGATTGAAAGTTGTGATTGAAGTAATGTATTCGGGTAATAACCCTGGCTAACAACGCACCTGCATTTTCCCACTTAATTTCACATCTAGGTAGACTGATCTAGAATCCATTTGATTTCACATCACAGCCCAGGGGAAAACTAAGCTGTCCGTAATAATCCCCCGTAGAAGACAAAACATTCACGTGCATTGTATTTCTGGATAAAATGTGTTCCCAACAAGCTGCACAACTCAGGATGAACTCTGTCTAGGGTCAGTGCTTTAGAAGGAAGTGACCAAATGGGGCTGTCCAGCATTCCCTCTTCCCTCCGTGAAGACAGACCCAAAGAATGTTATCTACAGGGGTTGGGGGAGGACATACAGGGAGCATCACTTTAAGTGGTGAAGACATGTGGCCTTTATCCTCACCTGGGAGGTGGTCTCTAAGTCCTCTTGGATCCCAGGATAGTTCAGCAACACCATGCCAAGAGGTTAACAGTATAGCTTGGTGTCAGACACACTATACCAACTGACCAGAGCTGGATGATAGAGCCGCAGACTGTGAAGGCCGAGACTCTGGTGAGCGTACCGTCTCTCACTGTCACACATCAGTGCAAGGAAAGCAACATGGCTGATGACAGCATGCTCGAAAGAAAATGGAAGTTCCGTATTTGTAACCCCCTAGACTTAAGCATTGTGGCTGTTCCTGACTGTAATCTGGGTCTTTCTGTGGCAATATGCTGTGGTCTAAGACTAACAACCTTCACTGTCTTTTTCATAATTTATCAAGGGCTCTTAGGAACCTTTGAACATGTAGTTGGTGTCACAGAAGGTCAGTGAAGCCCTCCTGGAGGGCAGTATGCCAGGTAGTGACTTGGCTGAGAATTTTCCTTCCTCTCTGATGGTCAGAGGATGGCTAGGTCTGAGGCTTTCCTGTTACTTTCCTACCTATGAGGAGCCTAAGGGAGAATTCTCTATCCTCTCCAGGTGACCTCTTAAAAGGACATCAAGTTTCTACATGCTTGTCTTGGGTCACTTGCCTGAAGCTTGTCCAGTGAGACAAAGAACAAAAAAGTTAACAGTAGACACCTTCCTCAGCTTGGTTCTCACATCAGATATCCTAGAGCCAACACAAGCCGTGGGGGTGAAGGCTGCAAAGACAGCGCTGGGCTCCTCCAGTGACCCACTTGTCCATTCATCTGTCCATCCATTAATCCACCCACTCATCTACACACCCACCCACCTATCCACCCATCCATCCGCCTATTCATCAATCCATCTGTCTACTCACCCACCCACCCATCCATCTGTCAATTCACTCACTTATCCATCTCTTCAAGAACCAATTATTGAGAATTGCTCCAACCCTACACCTCTACGGCAGATGCTCTTACAGTGCTAATTAAGATAAAAACCCCTTGCTTGGGACTCAGCTATATTCCTGCCCTGGTCAATCTCATCCATATTCACTGCCTCCTCCTATCCAGGACCACCTCTGTGCAGACACCTCTCTCCTACTTGTCAGCTTTCTTGAGTTCTGAAGTCTATGGCCACTTATCATTGACTTTCCTCACAAAAGTCCCAAAGGGCCTTCAATCAAGTTCCACCAGACTCAGGACCAGTCCTCCAAGGTGAATGTCGTGAAGCCCACAGGCAACCCATCCACAAGCTGTACTAATGTCACCTCCCTCCTTGTTTCTTAACTCTGTGCCTTCTTCTTTGAGCTGCCATCTTGCATCAGAACAGCTAACTGGTCTACCTTGTGCACTTCAGGGCTTCTCTAATCTGAGTGCTGCAGCCTCTGCCAGCAGACCCACCACCTCTCTCCCATCTCTTGGCTTTCACCAATACTTCCTTCTCATCACAGAGTTCCTGTGGATATTGCCTTGGTCTGGAATCTTTTTGAATTCTGTTTTCATGGAGTCAATGTTTGCTCTTCCTACTAATCTCTCCAAAGGTCATTTCTTCAACAAATCCCTCCTAGACCTCACTGAGGAGTCATGCCCCATTGGCAAGTACAAGGACCTCATCAACCCAGCTGCACCTGCTCTGATTCCCAGCGCTGGGACAGCACCTGACACCTAGAGGGAACACACTCTACTCCAGTAATGATTACAGGGAAAACTGCTAATGAAGGAATTTACAAAGCACTGTGGGAAAGCACAATACTCAGGCTTTCTTCCAGGGGCAGTGAGAGGGAGCACAGGACAGTGCGTGCTTCAAGCTCTGGGGACAACACTCAGGCAGCGTCCCAGGAAAAAAGGAGGACCACTGTGTCCTCAGCTCCCTGTACCACCTGCTCATGCTGGTATTCACGTCTTTCCCTGTGCACAAGGACCTTTGGAAGATTGCTGGAAGGGCACCACGTGAATACTTTGTGGATATGGCCTGGGGGATGGTGAACTTTGAAAGCTGCTAGGGCAGCAACAAAGACAGCACTTCCTTATGTCCCCAGGCCAGTCAATGTAGCCTGGTGTCATTGGATTGATTCTCCAAAAGCTGGGGGATGGAGTACCCCACTCACACCCCACACATCTCAGGTCACAGCAGCAGGAGAAAAGTCCCTCAGAGGCCACCACTGGGGATTGTCCCCATCTGCTGATTACAAAGCTGGTTCCTTGGCACATGGCATCTCAAGCCCAGGGTGGGAGTCAGATTCCATCTCTCTTGTTGGTGTGAAGGTTGGCAAAGAGCATCAGCTTGTTTAGCCGTGTCACGTCTTGTGACCCTTGACCCCGGTAAAGAAACTATAACCTATGTTGCTAGAAGCTCTGGGCTTCTAGCCAGCTTCTTTTTCATCTGGCTTCCTGTCTCCCGGGACTTAGGGATGCTTGGCTGTGGGGTGGAGATGGGGAAGAAGGTGGAGGGGACGACATCATGCAGAAGGAACTATTCGGAGACTTCCATTTTGGTTGGCTGTGGTTTGGTTTGGGGTTGCTGGTCTTCTGGGGGCCCAGGCTTCCTACAAGTGAGCCCTCAGTTTGCTTTTCATATACTGATGCTTTTTATTCTGTGCTGGTTTTAACAACAACAACAAAAAAATCTACCCCCTTTTTGTTTAAACTTCTCATGTCATTGGTTCACAGTGGGCCATGACTACAGCATAGGGAGCTGGTCTGCAGCCTGTCAAGGACTGTTTGGAATGCCCTGGTGTCATGGAGGTGATGGATAAGGTCACTGGACCATGCAGCTGGGACCAGACCTGTGTGTGTTTTTAGAAACCTGGAAAAGAAGAGGCCTTAGCCTTGGCTCCAGTCAGCCTTGGCCGGATCTGGAGCTGTGCAACCTGGACAGTGTCTCCTGAAGTCTCCAGGGGTCCCATCCTGCATCCTGCCTCTTTGCTTCCTTGCTGCTGATGCTCTCCAGGCTCCTGGTCTCAGGACCATTTCTCTCTTCTGCTGGATCTACAGACCAGTCTCTTCATGTTTTCTCAGTGATAGATGATTGGAGCCCAGCTTGGGAAAGTCCACAGAAGCCAGTCGGATGGCAGAGCCACACCACAGACTTGATGGACAGCCTTCCTACCTACAGGATCCCTGAATTATGACAGCATCCAGTGACTAAAGCTGCCTCCCCTCATCTGACATCAGCATACTATTTGGGTGGAGACAATCATCATTTGTTCCTGATTAGAGTTCAGCCCCAAATCCCTATTGGAAGAGTGAGGAAGGGGTCCTTCTCTGGGCAGACGCAGGGCTTAGAGGCTACCTTCCTCATGCCCACAGACCTAGCAAACAGATGTCTAAGGTAGGAGAAGCAGAAATTGGGCTCTCCCCTCCAGCTGTGTAGTAGAGGGAGCAACCAGTGGGAGGCACAGGGCCTCCCTGCCAGGTCAGCCCGAAAGGGTTATGCCCTCTGCTGTCCTGCCCCTGGTTGTGGCTGTGAGCTGAGACAGGGTTGGCACGATCATGTCTGAACTCTTCAGCCACACTCTTGAGTTCTCTAAGCTTGGGCTTCCCCTGACTCTCCTAGACTCTTCCAACACATAGGTTCCCCTGGCTGGAATGGCCTTTCCCTTCTTCACTTGGCACTGGACATGATGACCAAGGCCTTCTTGAAATGCTTTCTTCTCTCAGCCTCCTTGGGATCCCACCCTCCAGGTCTTCCTTCTTCCATCTCGCTGGCCACACAGCCTCTTTGCTGGCTTCTCTTCTGCTTATTGTAAGTGCTATCTGTTTTTGTTTGTTTTTAAAACAGGATTTCTCTGAAATCTTGTTGTCCTGAATTTTGCTCTATAGACCCAGGCTGGCCTTGAACTCAGAGATCCGCCTACCTCTGCCTTCCATGTGCTGGGGTTATAGGGGTGAGCCACCCATACCCTAGCCCAGGGTTACCACACAGCTTCTCTTTCTATGCTTTCTCATGGAGCAATTACACATAGTCACCCACATGTTCATGACCCCCCAGTCTCTGTTCTGTTCCTCATTCTCCATTGTCTCTAGACCTTCAAAGCCAACTGTGACATTGGTGTCCCTACCTAACCACACCAAAATCAAGCTCCACATTGCCCGTGGCTCCCACAGGTGCTTCTTCAAACATCTCTGTCTCAGAATATAAGTCGCTGTCCCTCTAGCTGTTGAAGACCCAAATCTGGATACCAACCCACCCACTCCCTTCCTCATCAGACATTCAAACCCCAGCAGGACATGAGTTTATCTCCAAATGTCTCTCAAAGCCAGTGTCTCTGCAGATAGTTATGGGCACTCCTAGCACCTGTTGCCTAAGCGGATGCTCCGGCCTCTGGGAAGGGAACCTACGGATGGTACACGTCATGTCATACCTAGACATACGCCAGGGCGAGCCACTTAGCACACTCCTGAGCACATGGGTTCCTCCTCCATGGCAGCTCCCCAGGACGTCCCTTAGGACGAAGTGTTACATCTCTACATTGGATGACGGAGCTCATGTGAACTGGAGAGTCTGGACTCTAGCTGATACTCCCTGAGACATCACCTTCCTCTCTTCTTCCTCAGATGTGCCAGGATGCCCAGCCTGTTCCCACCCTCCTGGGGACTGTGTTCTTGAGAATCTAGCTGCCCAGCATGTCCTTCCTGTGAGCTGAATTCTGTCCCCTCACCTTCACAGGTGTCTGTCTTCCTCCCCAACCCCAAATGCCTGCCTGGAACCTCTCCCAGATCAGCCAGCTCAACGTTTCTGTTTAGCACTCTCTGCCAGCTGGTGTTTTTATCTACAACTTGTCTTTTGTCTTTCTCCCCACTGGAATATAACCCCCTGGGAGAGTTAAGACTCCCCAGGGCCTAGACCAGTGCCTGGCACCCAGCAGAGGCTTAGCACATATTTACAGGATGATGGAAGAATGAATGCCCCAGGAGGAAGGAGGCCAGGAGACAGGCTAGGACGTGCACAACTATTTTGGGCTGCATGACAGTGGTGTTGGGGATGGGAAGAAGTAGAAAGCATGAAAGAAATGACGGAGAGAAAAGTATCAGGCTGGAGCCGGCATGGGGGAAGGGAGGAGGAAGCAAGGGAGGCCCACTCTCCTCCTGGGGTTCATCGAAAAGGCCAGGAAGAAAGGTGGGACGTGGGAAGCCACATGACAGGTCTGGATCTGGGAAGACATACTGAGGGGGAGTCATCATGTCCTGTGTTCTTGTATTTGAATACTGAGCCAGAGGTGCTGTTTGTGAGAGGTTATGAAACCTTTGAGACATGGCTGGCTTGAAGCAGATTGCTGGAGGAAGGCCTTCCATGCTGTAGCTGCCTCTGGTCCTGGCCTCAGCACTCTGACTCCTGACTGGACATCATGTTAAGGTCTCACTACCATGCACGCCTTTCCCACAGTGATGGGATAAAAGCCTTCCTTGGTCATAACAATAAGAGTAAGCCACTAACATACTGAGAAGAGGACAGAGTGGATTAGACCCAGGCTTGAGTCCTCAGGGAAAGTGGACAAAGGAAAGAAAGAGGCCAGCTACACAGACACTTATAGAACCTTCCAGAAGGAGGAGCTGGTATCAGGCAGGAGAGTTGAAAAGAGCTGGAGGAGAGTGTGAAGGTCCAGAGAGTGGGGCAAAGGGGCTTCAAAAGAGGTAGGACCAATCAGCAGAGGTCATAGGGCTTAAGGGTCATGTGGTCAATAGGGACCTACTATGGTCATGTGGTCAATAGGACCTAAGCGAGGGCTATGCTTGTCCACATGTCCATGGTACGTGGATGTGGAGGTTCAGAAACTGGGCGTCAATGCATTTTCTGTCCTGTCTCCCAGGACCAGCAGAGCATCATTGTCAAGCAGTAGCTTGCGTTCTCCGTGGATACCCCAGTGTCCACAAAATAAATGCTCACTGCTGTGTGGAGCCGTAGACTTCCTTTACAGGCTGCTCCTGAGTGTGGGGCTGCACCCTGCTGTAGACCTCACCGCTTCTGGTCAGAGTCCCGTGGAGATCAAATCCTGGTGAGGCTTCTGTGTTCTCTGCAGCTCAGCTGGCTTTCAGCACAGCTAAGGACAGCCAGGACCACACTGGGTATCCATATTGGTGACTTTTTTGTTGCTGTGATAAAACACCATGACCAAGGTCACTTTTGGAACAGTTTATTTGGGCTTATGGCCCAGAGGGACGAGTATAGCACCATCATGGCAGGGAAGTGTGGCAACAGGCAGGCACAGTAGCAGAACAGAGGAGAGTTCACATCTCAGCCTCAAGGAAGCAGACACACTGGGAATGGTAAAGGCTTCTAAAAACTCAGGCTCCATCCCTAGTACCGTATTTTCCCCAACATCCTCCTTGTTGCCTCCAAGTATTCAAATGCCAGGAACTAGGGAGGCTATTTCATTCAAACTGCCACAGTATTCTTCTGGATGCCCCTGGACACCAGTCCTCAAGAGCTGGTGCGCTGGGTTGCCTACTGGAACCTCAGCATGTGATCTGATTCATAAGTAGGGCCAAATTCCAGAGATGACTGGTTAATGAGGTCACAGTGGACTAGATGGCTCCTTACATAAAAAACAGAGACACAGGGACGAGAGATGACCACTTGACAGTGGAGGATGGACTGGGGTTATATTGCCACATTATAATGGGTGACAAAGGATGTTACTAGCTATCTGCCATTGGGTGAGATGACAGGGAACTCTTCTTACATCTTCTGAGGGGAGCCTGGCCCTGCTGCCCTGGACCTAAGGCTTCCATTTCAGCCGTTCATGGTAACTACATAGTAGCCATAGGAGAATTCAGTGGTCAAAGGGGGGTGTTGCTGATGGTGCCCATGGAAGGATCAGAGCCTCTCTCCCACAGACTTGGGGGGTGGGCAGCCAACTCAGCCCCCAGTGACAGAGAGCCAGGTCCATAATGTGGCCTGCACCTACCAGGTCCCCAGGCTTTCTCCATGACACATTTCTCTGCTTTCTACCCAAGCAGCTGGGCTAAGGTGGCAATGGTTGTTTCTTTGGCTTCTGTAGGGGCCTGGTCTCTCTCCTAAATGACCCTTTTTGGTATGGTACCATTTGTCACTACTTCAGGAAGGCATGGTGAAGCAGCTGCAGGGAGACTTGTTCTTAGCCACAGAGAGGAGTTCTGTACAAAGCCACTTAAGGTGGCTCCAGATGCAAACAGCAGGGAGTTACTTTCCCTTGGTCCCAGGAACAGGGGCGACAGATGGCTGACTAAGAGCCTCAATGGCCCAGATGCTTCCCACAACTGGATGGAGATTTTTCACCCTCAGTATTAAGAAAGTATCGACGGAGGGCAGGAGCCGAGCAGTTAGCTTTAACTGCCAACTTGACACATCCTAGAGTCTTGATTAGAGGAGGACTAGATCAGATTTGCCTGTGGATGTCGGTAAGGAATTGTCTTGGTTGATAACTGATGTGGGAACACACCCCTCCCCTGTGGGCAACAGCATCTCTCAGGCCCGTGGTCCAGACTATAAAGAAAGCTGACCAAGCATGAGCCAGCAAGCAGCCTTCCCCACGGTTTCTGCTTCTAGCTCCTGCTGGAGTTTCTGCTCTGACCACCCATGGTGATGGATGAATGTATAAGCCACGGAAGTGCTTCACTCCCCTAGGTTGCCTTTGGTCAGAGTGTTCTAATCACAGCAACAGAAAGGAAACTAGCCACACCACCAACTTGTGATGTGGACCCCACAAAGAACAGGAGGGACCGACAACGAGATGGCATGGAGAAGACACTGGCCACACCAAGAGGGGCCACTCCCTCCTCCTGACCCTTCTCTTGCCATTCAGCTCCAAGACCCACCTCCTGTCACTCAGCTATAAGACCCTCCTCCTGCCACTCAGTTCCAAGACCCTCTTCCTGTCACTCAGCCCCAAGACCCTCCTCCTGTCACTCAGCCTCAAGACCCTCCTCCTGCCACTCAGTTCCAAGACCCTCCTCCTGTCACTCAGCCCCAAGACCCTCCTCCTGTCACTCAGCCTCAAGACCCTCCTCCTGTCACTCAGCTCCAAGACCCTCCTCCTTTCATACAAGTTCAAGACCCTAGTGTAAAACTTGCTCAATCCAACCCTGCTGCCACCTGTGTCCCCCAGGTCGCTGCTGTACCCGGAAGCAGACAGAGACCCATGTACTATCAAGCATTTGTTTGCTCAAAGCTCACTCCAGGAAGACTTGGAAAGCTTCAGGTGGGGTCCTTATTTCCTCTCTAGTCTTTGCTTACTTACTGGCCAGCTCTGGTGACAGTAAGTCTACAGTGTCCCTTGAGGCAGAATAGAGTGACCTTGGGCTTCCAGGCTTTAACTATGTTAGGATTCAAAGCTATTATCTAAGGTAAGACAATTAACCATTGTCTTCTTTAAAAAAAAAAAAAATCCGTGGACTGTGTGCAGTGGCCTGTGCTTTTAATCCTAGCACTGGAAGGCAGAGGTAGGTGGGTCTCTATGAGTTTAGGACAACCTGGTCTACATAGTGAGTTTCAGGCCAGCCAAGGCCACATAGTGAGATCCTTCTTAACAAACAAAATTCTTGTGAATATTGTATTCTATGCTATAATATACAAAATTAACTTTTGTCGCTTCCTCCATTATGTGGGGAAAGGACATCTTTGGACTGTTCTGGGTCTCTGCTTACCCATATGTATTCTCTTCTGTCACCCAGCAGGCCCCATGAGGATGATGTCCAGGTGGACTGAAGAGTGGGGACCACAGACTTGTCTAGGAGGACCTGGGTCCATTTATCAGAAAGCCCTAGAATACCATCTTGTGAAGAAGTGTCCCAGAGGCCTCGAGGGAGCAAATGGCACAGCTAGACTGCATGCAGGGCCTCTGGCTCCCGAGGTTTCTATAGTTTCAGGATTGTATGCAATGCATCTATGTCTGGGTGATCCCCTAGCCCTGGTGGGCATGGGCTGGAGGCAGAAGCCGGCTAGGAGGGGACCACATGCCAGGGCTAGATCTGCTCATAGTGACATCACTCAGAGGCAGCTGCATCTCTCCCATCTGTTTGCACAGAGGGCAGGTCAGATCAGACTAAACTAGGAAGCCAGTCCTTACCTTTTCTTTTAGGCCAGGGTGCTGGGGGATGGATGTGTGTCAGGAAATAGTCTCCTCTGTCCTGTGAGTTGAAGGAGACCTCTAGCCTGCTTGAGGCTAGCATGGGAGGCAGGCACCTGGATGTGGAGATTGATTCCTGGTCCCAACTCACTCCTTGCCTGAGATGACAAGGTCCCTCCCTCCCTAGTGTGAATTCAGTTCTGTCCAGGTGACCAGCCCAGGAGAGGGGCCTCCATCTCTTAGTGTGGTTCTCTCAGCAGGAGCAGAGCAAACGTCTAAGCAGCTTACAAATGTTCAAGGAGACAGGAGGGGTGGGAGCAGGGGCAGGGAGCCCCTGAATCTCATCAGCCCACAGTTCAGAATCAGAGAAAAAAGGACTCCAGGGACAGAGGCCACCTGGTACCCCACTATTTTTGGCCTAATGAGTACTTGCCTAGCATGCTCTCAGCTCCAGGGCTGGAGTGGCGAGTAGCCTGGGCTTATTCTCTTTATGAACACAAGCACAGATCTGGCTGTGTGTATCTACTGGACCCAAGGCAGACAGGAGACACCTAGAAGCCCTACCCAGACAAGCCTCCTGGGAAACAAACCTCATGGCTTGCCTACTTTCAGTCTGGAGCAGTAGCCTCTTGCAAGCCCTATTGCTGACCATCCTGGGGTCCTATGCAAATGACCTGGGACATTTGTTCTGGATCTAGACCTTGGGGAGAAATGTGGCAGTACTGAGTCTGGACAAAGATGGAGGCTTTCCTTGCCCTCTGTCCTCTCTTCCCAGGACACTCCTTCCATCCCTCTTAGCCTGACTGATAACTGCCTGCTTGGCCTTCAAGTGGCCTCCCCCCCTTCACCCACTAGCCCCCACCCCCACCCCACCCCCGTGGAGCTTTGAAGCTGTAGGGTGGATTAACCCTCGGTTTCCCACAGGCTTGTCTGCACCTACAGGCTTCCGTGAAATCATGACTCAACCACGCATTGCACTGCAGGCTGCCTGTGCAATGGGGTCTCAGCAAACGTGGCCCTTTGTTCCCAGCTTCCAGTAAGGAAAGTACTAGGGAGAAACTCCTTAGGTCTTGAGAAGGCGTGGTGGTCCAGAAGGCTCTCGGCTGCACCTCCCCCTTCTGCAAGCCCATTCTCTGCTTTGCCTTAGCGGAGGATTGGGGACATTAAATCCTGAGCCACAGGAACCCACCACCACCACCACCTAGAAGAAAATCCACTTTCTGCTGGGTGGGGATGCACACCCAAAAGCTCCGTAGCAGACAAGACTGAGCATTGGGGACAAAGACTGCGGCGGGGACAAAGACTGCGGCGAGGACAAAGGCGGAGCCGCAGCTGCTGCGTGCACGCGCCTTGTGCGCGCAATTGCTCTGCGTTTCGGGACCAGGCGCCCCCACCTGGCCTTGAATCTGGTAAACAAGTCCATTGTTTTAAAGCTGCAAAGGCTAAAATTCTGGTCCCCAAATAGTCCCGGGTTTTAAGGCAGGGGAAGGACAAAGAGCGCTCTCCAGAGTCGGAGGAGGGAGATGCCAGGAAGGTCAGCAAAGTAACCAGCCCAGAATTGCAGTGCTTTTGCGCTTTCCCTGCCAGGAACGGCTGCGCGCTCTTCCTATGAACACCCGCCGTTCTGCGGCAGCTAGCCTGCACCAGAATCCCACGGGACCCGCGTCACCAGCTATTGCGCGAAAAGACCCTGCATTGCGGCGGTGCGCGCGCGCGTGGTGGGGAGGGCGTATGTGTGCATCGCGTGCGCGCTTCCCGCCCGCGTTGCCCCAGATCTCCCGGTGCTGCAGTCTCCTCACCCCCACCCCCGCCTTTGCACACACGTCCCTGCTGTTTGGTGAGCTGTGATGGAGAAGGTGCCCAGTGGCCGTGGCGCAGCAGGGAATGGTGACGCGAGGGAGTGGAGAGAAGATGCTTACCCGCCTAGCGGCTGCCGCTTCTGCCTCCACACAAAGCTCGCTGCCAAACCAACCAGTTGGCAGGAGGCCGGGAGACCCCCCCCGCCCTTCTGCTAGCTGTCTCAGCTGTCTCCAGCACTGGGGCAGATTATGCCCCTGGCGTGTCTCGGCGCTGCTCCCCTCCCCCACGGACCATCAGACGAGTGAGATGGTGGGCAAGCCATGCGCGTTCATTTAGGAGATCTAGAAGCGCTGGGAAGCTCCCAGATTCTCAGCCAGGTGGGATCTCACAGTCCTACTGACCCCACCTCTAGTCTCCTCCCATTACTTGAAAGAACTGCTGGTCCGGAACAAGGGGAGAGAATTCCACAGGGGTCCTCTGTAATGCTCAGGGGTCTTGGTGGATAGCAGACTGGCTTTCCCAAACAGGAAGGACCAGTCTGGTTCCTCGGAGTGGCTCCCATACCCATGTAGCTAGGGTTCTAACTGGGTCCTGGTCGGTAACACAAAGCCAACGTTGCTCAGACGCTCAGGTCTTAATGCCATCTCTCCTGTTTTGTGCCAAGGGCCTGGAAGTATTTCGGCTTGGAGGCCCACAGAAGAGAGAACTCCAACTAGGAGCAAGAGGCTGCTGGGAAGCAGGCCTAGGACCTGGGAGTGTGTTTGTTATAATGTCTGAGATCAGAAGGCTACTCTCCTCTCAGAGTGTCCTCCCTTGCCTCTCATCATAAACACCATTAGGTATCCCTGGCTTTCTGGGATTCCAAGGACCAGCAGATGTTTCGTTTGTTTGAAGGCACCATTTAGCCTGAGACTCTGCTTTCAAGACAGAACCCTACACTGGTTCCAGCATCCCTGGGTTCTACCCTAGTGAGGCCAACGGGGTCACTCTGGGAGAACCAGGGCTCAGCAGAGCGTCCTGCTCTATTCCCCATTTTGTTCTGCAAAACCGAAACCGGATTTCCTGAACAGGAGCCCCTGGTCACCCTGCCCTTCTCCATTACACACTGCAGGTCATCAGCTCATGCTGGCTCCAGCCTCAGCCAGGGATGCTGCCAAGCCCAGCACGGTGCTCCTCGGCAGCCCTGCCAGGGTGCAGATGCCTGCTGACCCCAAACCACCTCTGGGAGTAACTCCGGAGGGTTCATGGGCCAAGGCGGTTGCCAGGCACCCTGTGGCTGTGGGGACAGGAGCAGGGATAAGGTTGGGCTGAATACACTGAGAAGCTCTAGAAAGCCCTGCAGGGTCTGAACCATCAGCCTACAGGAGAAGGAAGGTTGAGGTTAGACAGCTACTGTGGGTGAGTGGTACTTAGCCCTTTAACACCCAGGGACTGCTGTGGGCTTCCAACAAAGGTACCCCGTAGACTGTCCCCTTTATGGACTGTCCCCTTTATGGACTGTGCCCTTTATGAATTGTCCTGCTACTTAGGCCTAAATACTTAGGTCTTGTATTTGTTCCCTCTTTAAAACCCCACCCAGGTCTTGCCAGCTCTAGGGTATCTTGTATCATGCCTAGGTAGAGAAAGAAGGCCTAACCCTGGGACCCCTTAGCCTGTCTTTGTGTTTTTCTGCAGATTCGTTTCCTGGGTGAAAGAAACCTATCCATCAACTCAAGGCCAAGGCCAGCAACTTTGGAAGACCCTGCCCCTCCTTGGCTAGCAAGCCCCACCCTCCTTTGCAGAATACTTTCAGTCAAGGTTATGAGCCTGGGCTTGTCTTAGGAGCTGTACCAGTCAGAGGCTTAAAACCAGCCAAGCAGCTGGGCTGCCAAGAGAGTGCTGAGCTTCCTGGAGGGGGCCTGGCTATTTATCTCAGGTCCACAGCCTGGCATCCAAGCTTGTCATCTGAACAAAGGCCTCCCATGGCACCCACACTGCTATCCTTTCCAGGAGGCGCAGGGCTGGGCCATGCCTCCAGGACCCTCGCTTCTTCCTGTAAGAGATACAGGAGTGGCACCAGAGGGTCATCATAGCTGGAGTAGCTGCTGGGCTCTCCCAGCTCCCGGGGAGCTTGTTCAACCACTCAGACACCTTGGCAGGAGTGACAGCCACAAGCCAGCCTCACATGCTTCATCTGTTGCCAAGAGAGGCTGAGTTAAGAAAGGGCTAGCAGGTAGCCAGACACAGGCTGAACGGTAGTGTGTAATCACAGTCAATGGGAGAACTCCACAGATCCTCCCTTGGCGGACCCTGACACCGGTCCCTGCCCTTCTGCCAGCTCCTTCTTCTTCTTCTTCTTCTTTTTTTTCCCCCACATTTATACTTCCTCTCCCTCTGTGCCCAAGAAGATGAACAGAACGCCATTCTTACCGTCCAATGACAGCCAGTCGTGCTGGGACGAAGGGAGTGTGGGCAGAGCTCGAGCTTTGTACTCAAACACCACTGAGTTGGAGATGATCTGATTGTTGAAGGCAACTTGTAGGGTCACGAGACCCGTGTCGTGGGCTGAAAGTCAGAAAGAGAGAGGTCAGGGTGAGGGGCTCCCTCCCAATTACCCCTCTTTCAGTTAACAACCAGAAATTGACCCAAACATTCTTGGCTCCAGGTTCACCAGGTGTCTGGAATCTCCAGAGATTTGTTTGTTTTGAGACAGGTTCTCACTGTAGAGCTCTAGTTGGCCTGGAACTGTATAGACCAGGCAGGTCTCAAAACTCCCAGAGATCTGCTTGTCTCAACTCCTGAGTTCTGGGATGTGCTGCCATATTGGACAAGCCTCTGAGTCTCAGCCATCTGTTCCCATGCTACCTGGGATGGGCAGGGACCTGAGCTTGGCACCGATGGCTTGTCCCATGCTTTCTCTCTGGGGTCAGGAACATCTGAGTATTTGTGTTTCCTTGGCCCCTTCCAGCAGCCATGTCCTGACTCACTTCATGTAAGATCCTCATGTTTTAGGAGCTTGGCTTCCTGCTGACAGCAAGAGTTTCAGCTGTGGCTCTCACTGTGACCCTGTTAGCCCGAGATGCTGTGGGCAGGGAAGCTGCTGAGCTGGGGTGAGTTGCTAGCACAATGTTACTTCCAAGGACTTTGGGGAAGCATGAGCTTGTATTCTAATGCAAACTCAGGGCTCAACAACTCCTGAATGAGCCAAACAAACTGATGAAATGTTCTCTTTAGGAACAGGAGAGAAGCCCTCTGGAGGCGGGGACCTACATCTGCTGGGGTGGAGGCTACTCCACCAAGTTATCTCCATTGATATCTTGAGGGCTTTGCTGTGGTCCCCAAAGTCGTCCTGTAGGCTATGGTAGCTATGCTGGGGCTCAATCCCCTAATAGGGGTCAGGTTATATTTTCTGGGCACTGCTTTCTGGAGCTGAGACACCAATCCACAGGGCCTCCCCCAGCAGGAGCAGGCTCATTTCCAGGGAGGACGCACGGGGATCATATTACTATTTAGGCTCTTGGCTTTCAGAAGCCTACGGTCCTGAGGAAGCCATCCAAGTCAGCTGCTCCTGAGGACAGGGTGAAGCTCTGGCTTCCCTCAAAGGACATCTGCAGATCCCACTTCCGATGGGAAACCCAACTCATTGGCCATGGCCTTTCTCCAACTGAGGTGTATATAGAAAGCAGGTCTTGGGGACATCCCTACCCAGATGTCCAGGGCACAATCTGAAAGGATGGGTTCCCTGGGGATCGTGAAGAACCTCCCATGTTTCTTCTCTGGATAGGGATCTCTAGTGATATGGAGAGTCTTCTGCCATCCCACATCCCTGGGCAAAACTCTAATACTGCGGTCTCCGTTCTCTCCTAGAGATGTGCCTGGTTTATCAACAGGGAGGAAGGGCTCTGAGAACTCTCTTTGTGATCCCAGGGTGCTCTGTTCTCCAGGTGGGAGAAGCTGTATCTTATATCCAGTCTCCCCATGGAGGACCCTCCTTCACTGCTCCGATGTCACTGTCCTAGCGTCTACACATCTGGCTGCACAGCTGAATGTAGCAGACACTCAGACATCCCCACCATCCCCAGAGAGGCAGTACAAGGGGGACCTGCCAGTTCTAGGTGTCAGGCCAAGCCCAGGACCCACAGGCTTCCTTGACTTCCTCTCTGAGTCTCCTCAGTGTCTGCTTCTGCTCTTTTTAATGACACCTTGCCTCTGCTGACACAACAGCCTCTCGCTGAAGGCAACAAAGCCAATATGTCTCATGTCTGTTCCTGCTGCAATAGGCTTGGGGAGGGGGGCTGCCCTGAGCACCCCTAGAAGACGTAACCAGGGGAGTCTTCTTCCTTAAAGGTCACCCCCAGCTCAGTTGCTCTGGCTATCCTATTTAAGTTACTGCTTCTCCTAACCCATGCTCTCAGAATACATTTTTTATTTTGAGAGTCAGGGTCTCACTATGTATCCTTGGGCAGCCTAGAACTCACTATGTAGCCCAGGCTGGCCTTAAACACAGAAATCCACCTGCTTCTGCACCTTCCCTCCCCAAGTGCTAGAATTAAAGGTGCACATTAGCACATCGGCTCAGAATCATCTTTTAAAGGCACAATTTAGATCAAATCACTCAGCTGTCTAAAGTCATTGGCTTCCCATGCAAGTACAGTATAATCAGACTTCCACTGGCCAGCCTCTTCCCTCCTCAGGGCCTCTGCGCTCTCCTTATCCTCTGCCTGTTGTGACATCTTCTTCTACTCTTCCCAAGACTGGCTGTGTGCCACCCTGCCTCTGCCAGCCTCCCTGGGACACGCATCCTCATGTCTGAGAAGGAACCTCCTCCACTGCGGACACCCTCTCCACTGTGCACACCTTCTCCTCTGTGCACACCTTCTCCTCTGTGCACACACTCTCCACTGTGCACACCCTCTCTGCTGTGCACACACTCTCCTCTGTGCACACCCTCTCTGCTGTGCACACACTCTCCACTGTGCACACCCTCTCTGCTGTGCACACCCTCTCTGCTCTGCAACCCTCTCCACTGTGCACACCCTCTCCACTTCCTCTTGCTGCATCTTTTCATTCCTTCATGATTTTCTGTCTTCCTGTAGCAGCGTGTCAGCTCCCAACAGCCAAGACCCCATCAGTTCAGTTCTGCATGGTCAGTGCCACAGTCACTGTCAAGATTCCATTCTGGCTGTCCATAACTCCTTTAAAGTGAGCTGCTTTAACATGTGTTCTGCTCGCTCTGTGTTTCGCCTCTTGCTTCTTGACAACTTCCTAGGAGACCAAGTGGAGCTTGCAAGCCCGCAGACTTCTTGCCAGACTCCTCTACCTTCTGCTTCCAGTTCACGACATTGTTCTTACTCAGTGGTCCGACTTGACTGCCTCCTTGGGCTCAGGAAAGACCCAAACCATGTGTCTACTGTTGCCGGTGATAGTGTGAACTTGGAGGAACTCCATTCTCTGTCGGGTTTGGTGTTGCCCAGGCAGGTGCACCAGGCTGGCAGGCAGTTGGCATTTGTGTTCTCTGTGCCTCTCTTCCTGTCCCAGTCATCTCAGCATCTAAGGTGGCTTGGCTTGTGTTCACTGGCCTCTGAGCCCCCTTTTGGTTGGCAAGGCCAGTTTGGTTCTGGTGTCTGGTGTTTATCCTTTACGATTGGTCTCAGCTTCCTCCAGAAGACCCCAAGATGGCATGCCCAGCAGCTGGCACCACCTCCCAAGGAAGCAGTTGGTTGACTTGACCCATCTTTGGATTAGAAACTCTTTGAGTCAGGTGTCCCTGTGGGTTGGGACTTCATCTCAGTTGGAGTCTAGGCATCGACTCAATCCATGTCATGCAGGAGACTCTGACAAATGACTTCGGAATGATGAACTAATTTACGAATGAAACAACCGATCAATACGCCCGACAGGACCTGTTTCAGTTGGGATGTTAACATGATAGATTCCCACGGCACACACTTTGTGAAGCTGGCTGCCAACACAAGGTGCGCAGCGGCCAGATCATGGCACACAGCCCCTAGGTTTGTGGCATCTGGTTGGAGAAAGGATATTTTAGAAGTGACCAGTGGCCCTTCTAAAGTTTCCCAGGAACCAGGAAGAACAGTGGCCTGAATGGACTCTGCGTATTAGCAAGGGGGGGACCCAGAAGTGCGTGGAGAGCAGGCGAATTACCTGAGGAGAATTACCTGGTTCTCTTTCCTTTTCCCCACTCTTGATCTAGAAAAGCCTTTTAGAGATGAGCCCCAGAGGCAAGCGCTTCATGACCCCTGATCATTTTATGCTCTGGGCTATGTGGAAGAAGGTCTCTAAAGATTAAGGTTCAGGGACACCAATTTCCAAGGTGTGGTTACACGGATGGTATGTTGCTGACAGGACATACTTTCGTGGGACTGATTCCAGCTCCCAGAATCCTCTGGGTCCTGACCTGGGATACCACTCAGAGGTTATACAAAGCCCAGTCCTTTGTCAGGAACTGGAGGCAAGGTATTTAGCCAGGTACAGGAAGATGTGGCATCTTTTTATGGGCTAGGCAAGTCCCTTCCCACAGCAGGTGCACAGTGGACAGTTTAATAGCATGCTGCCATCTCTCCTGAGCTGGGCTAGGCTTCCTTGGCCCAGGGTGGCTATCTGGATGGCTGCTGTCCAATCTTAGTAGGGTTGCTGGGAGGACCTGGGGCTGGGTACCTCTGGAGCTAGCCTTGGAGCTGTTGAGAGCTGGGTCACCAGCAAGGTGTGTGTGTGTGTGTGTGTGTGGTATGTACAGTGTGGTGTGTGTGTGTATGTATGTATGTATGTATGTATGTGTATGTATGTGTTGCTATAAGCACCAGGCATCTCATCCTGGGGTATGCTAGACTAAGCTGAACCATTGATGCCAACCCTGTAGAGCAGGGCAGTCTGATATGGTGGGTTGCAAAGGAAGGTGAAGAGAGAGAAGAAGGAAGGCAGAAGACAGGAGTGGAAGATGAGAAAGAAGGGGAGAAGAAGGGGGAGGGAGAGGACGGAGAGGTCAGGGAAAAGGAATGGGTGGTTTGTAAGCTCCAGAGTGTTGCAATAGGGGGCAGTGTCAGCAAGACAGGCATCCACTGGGGAGAGACCACACTGAGTGTAGGGGAACCCTGTAGGCCTGCACAGTCCTGATTAGCCTGCTTCTGCCAGGGAGTCCCTTCCTTCCTTCCCCATGCTGACTGCCAGAAGTACCCTCCTTCCTGCTGTAAGTGCCCTCCTTTCTACCGGAAGTACCCTCCTTTCTGTTGGAAGTACCCTCCTTTCACCGTCTCTGGTTTCCAACAATGTAGGATGTCCCATCTTCCTTGTTCTGCCTCTCTGGCCCTTGCCCAAGCTAGGTGGACGGGTTATCCATAGAACTGGTGATGTGGGAGGGAGGTTAATGAGACAAAGGTTTCCCAGTCTCAGCCAAGGGAACAGAAAGGTCATGTTTTCCAAACTGCTTTCAAGCTCCTAGAGCCCCAGTCTCTTCTTTACAGATCTCCAGGCACTTTGCTAGCCTTGGAAACACAACAGTCACCAAGAAAGACAGTCTCCTGCCTTCACGGGGTCCACAGGCTAACAGGGAAGTAGCTATAGTTAGAGCTTATCCAGGCAGAGATACCAATTAAGAAGATCCCTAAACCGTGGTCACATGATCCCATAAGGCATTGCCAAATGGAATGCCAGGGTTCACACCAAGTTTGGCAACAGTGAAAGGTTTCTAAACATCGAACAACCAAAAATTCAACATAAATGCGTCGTGACTCTGAGGCCCTCCAGGCTGTGCGTGCCCGTGTTGGCTTGAGGGACTTCACTGCACACGTAATGTGTGTGCTTTGCTCTGCATGGCTGTCCAGACACATGTCACCAGCAAACCCTGCCTAAAGCACCTCATCTCTGGTCTGGGACTTGTCATGAGCTGCATTGTTTCTGCTGCTCACACCAAGTTCTTTGCTCTTACGGTTCAATTCCTGAGAAAAAAGACTAAATAGTTCCCCCCATCACTCCTTAGCAGGTAAATATCACAAGAGTCCATTTGTATTGTATCGTATTCGAGAGTTTGCTTTTTAAAAAATCTTTGTTTTATTATTTTATTTATTGATGTACTTACTATCTATTTGTTTATTTGTTTTGACCCCCGAACTCACTATGTAACTGAAGAGGACCTTGAACTTCTGATCCTCCTGCCTCCACTTCCCAAATTCGGGATCAGGAGCATCTTCCTTCCAGTCTTCTTTGCTTTTATATTGTTTAAATTACACATAACTTAAAAGCTTACATTTACCTAGAATATTTGTATTAAATGATAGTTTCTAGACCTTTCAAGTACTTCTTATATATTTTTAATTATTTTATTTATTTACATTCCAAATATTGTCTTCCCCCCACCAGAGTTTTTTCCTCATCCCACCTCTCCTTTGCCTCTGAGAGGGTGCTCCCCTTAAGCAAATCCTCTCCCACTGAGGCCAGACAAGGGAGTTCTCTACTACATATGTGCTAGGGCCATGGGCTAGCCCACATACGCTCTTTGGTTGGTGGTGTAGTCTCTGGGAGCTCCCAGGGGTCCAGATGAATGTTTGCCTTTAAAGATTGCTTTTTGAGTTGCGGATTAGTTTCATTTAAAAAAAAAATCATTATGTGAATTTTGGCTTCCAGTTAGGACAGAATTTTCAACAATTCTAAACTGGCTCAAAACCAAATTTCTGCCACTTTACACTTCGTATTTATGTGCATTGGCATATTCTCAGTATTGATGGTTATAAAATCAAGATATCGACTAACTGAAAAATATTGAAGTTGTTCTATACCCTTCAGTACCAGATAGCTAAGATTTAATATTTGGTGGGAAGATAAACTCATCCATTTTGTTAGTATGCAAATGTGATCTCATCTTTGATGGACAATAAATTATACGAATACTAAATAATTGTCTTAAAACCAATTTCTATAATTGTCTTTAAATCAATTCCTTTATGGTTTGTTACAAGTAAGTGTCTGACTTATTGACCAGTTTTACATGCCTGAACATCTGAGGTCCCTTAGATATGTCACAGGTAAAAAGGAATCCCAAGACAAAAAGCCTCAGACCATGAATTAGGTGATACTGAGGCCCAGGATAAGGGAGGGAGAAGACAGAGCCACAGAGGGCATGTGCTTCTGGCTGGCTTCCTCTGAGGCCTTGAAACCAGAAGTACTTCACGTGTGTGCCTACCTCTCAAAGGAGCATGTGCTCACCACTCTTAGTTTGACCCACACACCCCACTTCCCCACAATCCCTCCACATGGAAGGATTCCCTGACCTCCTGGAACTTACCCTGTGCCTCGATGAACCAATGCTGTGAGCACAGGGCCCTGAGATCTCTGAGCCTCAGGGTGGCCTGGGCGGGGGCAGAAGTGAGGTCATCTCTGCTGTAGAAGAGACTTTGTCTGTCTATCACCTTGGCCCGGCCCCAGCTGGGCCCCAGCTCGGATATGTCATTAGACTAATTGGTTCTTTAAATAGTCCTTTTGCTTGTTTTCTTCACTACCCCCACTGAGCATGCCTAGTATCCCCCATTGATACGGAATCCGTGAGCCCCAACTGATGATATCATAATAGACTGTCTGAGCAGACTTCTTCACCTCGGAGGAAAGCAGAGGAAAGGCGTGACTTGCTCAAGGTCACCCCAAGGCTGACTCAGTCTCTACTGTTCTCCTTCCTCCCCAACCCCCACTGGGCTGGGTACAGCCGCCTCACCTGGGCAGTAGCAACGCAGCACCCCAGGCTGAATCAGGGATGCAGGCACGGAGATCTGGTCAAACAGGCAACTGTAATTATTGCTGGCTTCTTGCCACGGGCCTGTGATGAGGACCTTCACCCCTCCCTGCAGAGGAGAGAGAAGAGATGGAGCAGTTTCCCCCAGGGATGCAGCAGGCAGGCTTTGATGGGGAGGGCTGAGGGCTGCTGGCTACACATGCAGATTCCCAGGCTGTATTTCACCATTCCAAAAAGCCCTGACTTCTGAGATGCTCTTCTAAAAGACAGGCCTGCAGCTGCTCTGATCCCCAGAGGCTGTCCTCAGTTGGCCCCCAGCATCTTGACCCTGAAAGTTCAGGATGATACCAGTGGGAGGCAGGGACTCTCATGCCACAGAAGCCCATGGTGCACCTGAGAACCAGCCAGCAGGGTCCCCAGGAAGGAAGCAGAGGGGACACGGGGGGGGGGGGGGGGCTCTGAATCATGCATTTAGGGAGAGGTGGAGGGATCTCAGATTTGGAAACTGTCACCCCAAGGGACAGAGAAACGAACGTTCTTGTAGGAAACTGAAGGGAAATGGAGGCCCCAGGTGTGGTAGGAGATGGTAAGGGGGGAGGCCCAGGAAGTGGGTGGGGTGAAGAACTCTCTATAGGGAGAGAGAAAAACCGAAGTGAAGCATCAGAATCAGAGTGGCTCAGACAGAGCTCTTGTTACTGAGCTGGGGCTTGGGATAGACTGACCCTCCAGTCCCCTACCTGCCTGCTGTGTCACTCAGGGTATCTTGAGCTACACAGACACAGGAATGGCCCCTCATTGGCACTTCTGCACCACATACGTAGGCACCAGCCTGGAAGCCTGGCCTACAGAGCCTAGGCTGACCTTCCTCTGCTCATGTGGAGGGAAAACTGTCTTCACAGACCCAAGGTGCCAAGCGCCAGAAAGCATTAGAAAGGCGGGGCTCCCTCTAACCTGCTCTGGCCAGCAAAAAGACCCCAGAATGAGCAGCCTCATGTGGCTGTTCCCAGGAAATCCCTTTCAGGGCCTTTGTTCTGTTAGTGATTAGTGTCTCTCTTTGTCTCTGTTTCTTTGTCTCTCTGTCTCTGTCGTTCTATCTTTCTGTCTCTGTCTCTCTCTCTGTCTCTCTCTCTGTCTCTCTCTCTGTCTCTCTCTCTCTGTCTCTCTCTCTGTCTCTCTGTCTTTCTCTCTCTCTCTCTGTCTCTCTCTGTCTCTCTCTCTCTCTCTGTCTCTCTGTCTGTCTCTCTCTCTCTCTCTCTCTCTCTCTCTCTGTCTCTCTCTCTCTCTCTCTCTCTCTCTCTCTCTCTCTCTCTCTCTCTCTCTCTCTCTCTCTCTCTCTCTCTCTCTCTCTCTCTCTCTCTCTCTCTCTCTCTCTCTCTCTCTCTCTCTCTCTCTCTCTCTCTCTCTCTCCTCTCTTTCTCCTGAGCCCCAGGTAGGTCCCTTACTTACGGCTTAGCCAAGAAGAGAGCTGGTCTTTCGGGGTGAAGGGATGTTCTGCCCCGGGATGTAGAGGCAGGGGCGCTGGCCTCTGGCTCTCCTGGCTAACCTTGGATAGACCCACCCCAGAGGCTCATCCACCCCACCCCCAAACAAGTAAACACCTTTCCCTGCAGGGGGGCGGAGAGCTGTGCTGGATAGGGAGGAGAGCGCCACCTGGCGCCCCGGCTAGGGAAGGCCAAGAGGCGCTCCAGGAGCTGAAGCGAGGTCTGGTTAGGAGCTGCAGCAGTGAGCCTCAACTTCCCCGCTGCTCCCGGCCTGGGCCCTAGCTCTCCGCTGCTGTCCCAGGCAAGCCTGCCAGACGCTGGCTCCTACTCAGTCCCTGATTCTCGTTTGCTCTTCTTAACCATTGCTTGTTCCTGCCCTAGAGGAAGCTCCAACTTCTATACCCATTTTTGCTCTCAAGACTCACTCACAATGTTCCCTGGAACCCAGACTGAGGCATGGCAGGGCTAGCCTTGGGTATCATAGTAGCAGGTACTGCTTACTATAATGATGTCCTGAGGCTATCTGTGGCCCAGAGCCAGTAGACTGGCCGTTGGAGGGAAGACACCCTCCTGAGCTGGCAAGTAAATTTTCCTCTGGGTATGATATCTCCACCAAGGTTTGGAGACAGTAGAGAAAGTACAAGAGTTCCAAAACCATAGTGTGCCCCCACCCCGTTTATTTATTGTGTATATTTTTGCCTGCATGTATGTATGGGTGTGCCTGGTGCCCTCAGAGGTCAGGAGGTGGCACTGGATCCTCTGGAACTGGAGTTACAGATGGCCATGAGCCACCATATGGGCGTTGAGAAGCAAACCCAGGCCCCTGCAAGAGCTGCCAAGCCTTCCCCCCAAACCCCAGCGTCTTCTCTTGCCCCTGGTAACTGTGTGACTTCAGGAAGTAGCCCAGTCCTTCTGGTAGCTGTGATTTCAGAAGCCTTTCCGCCTCCAGCAGCTCCATAAAGTGCATTCAGGGCTCTGTCAAAGTGATAGGGGGTTGGGAGTGACTGCCTGGGTGTGGTGTCCTGCTCTGAGCAAGGTCCTCCCGTAAACCCTGGGATGTGGGAGAACACTGGCTTCAAAAGGCCATGGATGGTTACCACGGGAGAAAAGGGGACATGGTAATTGTGACCCACAGGTGTTAGTTCAACGATGGATTGCTGTGGGGGGAGGGTTGGGGGGGAACTGGGGGAACAAAGAACTGCAGAGACCGGGGAACATCAAGACCTTCTCCATGGCAACTGCCGCAGGATGCCTCAGAATCCATCGGTTCCAGGGACGGTTCCCATGGCAACCACTCCGCCTGGCTGCGCTGAGCTGTTGGTGATGTGTGCCTGCCTGACAGTTCTAATTGCAGCTTCTTCTGCCTGCTGCAGCACTGGGAACCAGTGGTGGGAGATGATGCAGGGGAGTGGTGGGGGAGAGGCAGGGGTGCCATCTGAGGTCTATGTTCCGTGAGTCCTGAGATGAAGGTTCTTGAATTCCCACGCACCCTGGGCAGATGCATCGAGATGCAGAGAGCATTGGCGCGCGCACACACACACACACACACGTGTGTGTGTGTGTGTGTATGTGTGTGTTCTATGTATGTAGCATGTTGTGATGCAGTGTCTATGTTGCGTGTGATGTGTGTAGTGTGCTACAGTGTATTCTGGGTGTGGTTACGTAGTATGAATACATTGTATGTTCATTCTGTTGTGGCATGTGTGTGTATGTTCTATGTTTGTGGTGTGATGTGGTGTCCGTGCTGTGTGTGCTGTGTGTAGTGTGGTACAGTGTGTGTTACAGTGTATTCTGGGTGTGGTCACATAGTGTGAATACATTGTGTGTTCCCCTTGTTGTGGCGTGTCTGTGTGTGTGTGTGATCACCAGGTGGGTAGGTGTGAAGGAGACATGGAAACAGATGTGGAAGGAAAGCACACTCAGGGAGGACCCAGCAAGCCAGGCTGGGCATGGCATGCCAGGAAACTATTGTAGTTCAAAGCTGGTGGGGGTGCCATACCAGTGCCCACACAGCCTGACTTAAAGCAAGGTCCCTGCTACAGGGTTTCCCCCTGAGCTTGCCAGAGCCTGCTTCAGACCAGACTCCTGGTGAAGTCAGCTCACATGTGCACCCTTATCAGCTGGCAGGGACAGAAGGCAAGATACTCAGCAATCATGCCAAAAAGGGGTTTGTGAGTGGACACAAGTGTCAGCAGAGAAGTTCTGCCTCTTACAGAGAGAGCCCCGTGACCCCACTATTGCCCTGGGTAGGAGAGCCTTGCAAGGAGAGGAAGCCATCTTGGAGGCTTCACCATGAGGTCCTGTTGGACACCAAAATGGCTTTTTTCCTCTAATCAAATTGGCTTGTCTTTGCTTCCATTTCAGGGTGCTGGGACTCATCAGGGTTTCTGGAAAACCTGGGTTGGATACGCCTGACTACTATTGCATATGCCATCCTGGGCTGCCCTCTGGTGGAGATCTGCTGAACTGCCAGTCTCGGGGATAGAGTCGAACTCTGCATAGACTGATGAAGAGCAGAGAAAGCCAGGCTTGCTGAAGACTTCTGTTCAGCAGAGGCTAGCAGAGGCTAGAGAGCTGGCCTGGGCACACACTCACAGGCCAGGGAACAAGATGATCCCACCTCTTAGGTGTTATAAAACCTGTAGGCAGCTTTTGTGAGGGTAGCACCTCCAAAGTCCTAAGATGTGGGGGTCTTAAGTCCACCCCTCTCTTCTGTGTGTTGATAAGGAAACAGAGGCCCAGAGAGTCAGATCTGAGTCAGGTCACAAGGCCGATACGACCTTCCCAGAATACATGGTGGTCTCATCTTCCTTCCTTACTGCTTTAGCGTGTTTTCTAAGGCTCCTGGAGGAGGCTACCCAGTGGGTCTCTGGTGATCACAGCAGGAGGTACAATGATGTTTGACGGCTGAGCCATATCGAGAGGAAGCCCAGTGGGGGGTCCTTCTGGGTTCTTACCAAGGGATTGGAGTTTGACAGAGTTGAGGTGGACAGGGCTGGCTCTGCTTGGGCTGCAGAGACTCCAGGCTCCCTTTGCTGCTTTAATTTTTAAATTTTAATTTAATTTTGTATGTGTATGGGTGTTTAGCTTGCATGGTGTTTGTGGACCATGTGCATGCCAGGTGCCTGATGGGGCCAGAAGAGGGTGTTCAGATCTCCTGGGACTAGAGTTACAGACAGTCATCAGCTGTCTGTGTGAGTGTTGGGAACTGAACCCCGGGCCCTCTGGAAGAGCAGCTAGTGCTCTCAATTGCTGAGCCGTCTCTCAGGGTCTCTCCACGGGTGCTATTTTAGAGACAGGAAAGATGGCAACGTGTCCAAGGTCAGTGGCGTCTAAGGGTAGAGACAGGATTCCTACAAGCCCATCCATTTCCAGTTCCAGCGCCATGCTCCCGGCCATTCACCTACCACAATGGTCTCCCGGCTTCCATCAGTATCCCGTGGACACTCACAAGACCACACGGACAACAGCTGCACAGCTGCACAGCTGCACAGCTGCCGGTGCAGGGCTACTGGGCTGCGACCTGTGCTACTCTGATTCTTTTCTGACCTGGGCCATTTGTGGACGGATGATCTTAGGTTAGCTTTTCCAGAGGGAGGAAGAAGTATGAGCCCATTCCCTAGATGATATGGCCAGGGGAACAAGAGTTTTGGGCAGCCACCCCCGGGGGTGGGGGCGGGGGATAGTGTCTGATTCGCGCCCAAAAGGATGCACTGGTGAAGCCAGGGAAAGTTCAAGCTCAGCCGCATGCAAGCAAGGTGTTCAGGGGCTCTGGAACCGCCCCTTCCCAGCTCATTCTATTTTATTGCATCCCCCACCCCAACAGGCAAGACCTGGGTCTTCCTACGATCTTGTTGGAGCAGTAGTCTTTAAAGTGACAGCCCATGGTGACGGGAGCACAGGCTAGATCCTGGGTCACATGCCATGCTTCTGATTCTGTAGATGGCCGAGTGTTCCAAAGTTGCACCCTCCCTTTCACTGTGGATGGGAGCGCTGCCCGTTTGCGTTAGTGAGGCCAAGCTTGAGCTACAGGGACCAGTGACCCTGTGACTCTGGTGTTGATTTCTGGATGCTTTAAAAACAGCACCAAGACACCCCCCTCCATCCCCCAAAAGAAGGGAGGGGAGGAAGGGGAGGAAAGGAAAAAGAGAAGGAAAAGGAGAAACATACACTGTTCTGATGGGTGCCGGGAAGGGCAGCTTGCCTCCAGGGATAGCCCTGACTGCAAAGCTACCTGCTACAGTGAAGTCTGAGAGCCACCATGGGAGGGAACAGCTTTGTGTTTCCGGTCAGAGCTCCATCCAAAGAATGGTCACATGCAAACAAGCTTTCCAGGCTTCACAATGGCCCAGGTGAGGGGAGTGGTGGGGCGGTGGCATGTAGTGGCATCTGCAGCTTACCTCTGGGTAAGACCACTCTGGGGAATAGTCAGTCATCATGAACACCCGTCCGCTCTGCTGCAGCATACCCAGGGTGCCCTGGGCCGAGGCGGCCGAGACCACCTCGGCGACATGCATGTAGGCCATGGTGCTGGGCCCGCCCTCAGTGCTGTTCAGCTGCAGGCTGCCCTGCTGGGGGCTGCAGCAGGGAACGCACATCTCCGCCTGGGTGAAGGGTGCCCGTGCCCCATCTTCCGACTGTGAGAGTGCAGCGCTGTCCCCCGACACCAGCTGGTGCCCATAGATTGTACCACTGCCCCCCTCCACAGAGATGAAATCATTGATCAGGTCTGAGAACTGATTGCTGAAGGAAATGTCAAAGTGGTCCAGACTGAGCTCCATGTTAGAGGCGTGGCCCAGGCTGGACTGGGCCACGGGGTAGAGTCCCTGTACCACACTGCTCGGGAGAAGGGGGACGCCACCTGCGCTGCGTATCACTCCGTTGGTCTCTGGTTGCAGGTAGTGCTCAGAGCCACAGGCCTGCAGCTCCCCAGACTTGAGGAGGACCTCATTCCCTTCAGCTGCCTGTGAGGTCTCCATGGTAACCTCCCCTTCTGCCGCCATGGCCTGGAAGTTGGCCTGGAACTGCATGAGGTGCAGGGAGGAAGTAGACTCTATCCGCGTTTCCACGTGGCCGCTGCAAGAGCTGGTTTGGGACGAGGCCTCCGTTTTCACCGTGGGCATCACAAAGGTGGCCCCCGACTCGCTTAAGCTGCTGTGGGTATTCTGCTCAAGGGGTAGGGGTTTGCTGGCATCCTGCAGGAAGAAGCTGGGGGAGGGGGTCTGGTGGATATGGGGGCTGTGGCCAGTCTGGCTGAAGGTGGACGTGTAGTCCTTGTTAGAGTCTATGGCACTAAAGTCCATCTGCTCAAGGGTGGTGCTGGGACTCAGGCCACCGCCCGACGGCAGGAGGCTAGATCCCGCAGTCAGGGTGAGGGAGCTGGATGCTGCAGCGGCAGCCGAGGAGGAGTAGGCCGCCTCTTTGGCCATCTGCTGCTCAAAGGAGGTGTCTTCGGTCTTGATCTCCTTGGTGAGGACGCTGGTGAAGCCAAAGCTCCTCTCTGCAGGTGGCGAGTGCCGGATATTGGTGCTAACCATCTCAGCTTTCAGGCCCCCACCCCCGTACGTCTGACCCTGCTTTGGATTATTGAGGAAACAGTCGGGGTCAAAGTTCATGGCGGTTTCTGGAATCTTCCGGCCACCGTCAAGGGTGGTGGAGAGGACCAGCTCTTCGGACACATTGGTGGGCAGCATGGACAGGCTATCTGAGCTGCCCGTGGTGGGGAAGGCAAACTTGTGGCCGTCAGAACTTACAGCCAGTACAAGGCCCTGAGAGGCATCAGGCGAGAGGAGGTGGTGGTTGGGGCCAGCGGTGGGGGACATGGTGTACACGGCCTCATTAGTGACCTCTGACATGAACACTGTGGCACTTTGGGACAGTCCCCCCATCACAGAGGCCACTGCCATGCTGGACACACCTGTGACAACCGGGCTGTCTACCATGTCGGGGTCGCTGTTGAGTCCGCTGCTGATGGACACGGGGGAGCTCTGGGTAGTGTCGGGGACCTCCACCTGATTGGTGGAGGAAACCTCCGTGCTGTTCTGGTGCAGCAGTGCCGGCTTGGTCACCTTGCCATTCCTCTTCTCCCGGCTCGTGCTCCTGCCATGGCTGGGTTCATGCTTGCCCTCTGACACGTCATTGTGTTGTACTTCTGAGTGGCCCCCGTAGCCCCCGGCCCGCGGCTCCACCTTTGGTGAGATGATGCGGTGTTTGGCACTGTTACACTTATGATGCACGCTGCTGCCCGCTCCTGTGGGGATGGAAACAGAGCACACACACACGTGCACGCACACACACACACACACACACACACACACACACACACACACACACGCATAAGGTCAGAGCTGGGACTTTGGCTAATTCTTCTCCCAAGCAGTTAGAACCCACCCAGTTACAAAGTCCCCAGCCAGAGCCTAGGCAGAGCAAAGACCGAAATCCTTACACACTTGTGATCTATTCCCAGGCCTGAGGCTCTGCCATGCCATGTGACCATCCTAAAATCTTTTAATCCTGTTGTTGATTTTTTGTTTGTTTTGTCTTATCAAAATCAGCAGGATGTTTCATGTGGGAAGCCCTGGTGTGTGCATGTCTGTCGTGTGTTGTGTGTGTGTGGTATGTGTATTGTATATGTATGTGTGGGGAGTGTGTATGTATATGGTATGTATATGTATATATATGTATGAGTGGTGTATGTGTGTGGTGTGTATATATGCATGTGTGTATGTGTGTATGGTGTGCATGTGTGTGTATGTATGTATATGTGTATGTGTGTGTGTTATGTGTGTGTATGTGTGTATGTATGTGTGGGGGTGTATATATATGTAGTGTGTATATGTGTATGTATGTATGAGTGGTGTATATGTGTGGTATGTGTATATATATGTATGTGTGTATGTGTGTGTGGTGTGTGTATGTGTGTGTGATATGAATATGTGTGTATATATATGTATATGTGGTGTATGTGTGTGGTATGTATATATGTGTGTATGTGTGTGTGGTGTGTATGTGGTATGTGTGTATGTGTATGTATGTATGTATGTATGTGTGGTATATATGTGTGGTGTGTGTATGTGTGTGGTGTATATGTCTGTGTTGTGTTGTATGTATGTGTGTGTGGTGTGTAAGTATGTGTGTATGTTTGGTGTATGTGTGTGGTGTGCGTGGTGTGTGTATGTGGTGTGTGTATATGTGTATGTATGTGTGTGGTATGTGTGGTGTGTGTATATGTGCATGTGTGTATGGTGTGTGTATGTGTGTATGGTGTGTGTATGTGTGTGTGTGTATTTTCAAGAAAGTCCTCTTCACCATCAAAAACAGACCTTTGTCATCTGAAAGGACTCTTTCTGACCCAGAAGGGTCATCCCAGACATTGTGGCTGGGACCCTGTCTCCAACCCAGCTTCTCACACCTGATTCTGGCTGTGTAATACTTCAAGAAACCTGTGACCTCCAGGAGCCTTGTTCTGAGGACAAGAAGTCAGAGGTTGGCCCAGAGAGGGGAAGAATGTACCAGCTCTCAGACCAGAGGATCAAAGAGCATTCTTGACTCTTCCCTAGGGATGTGAAAATATTTATTTCTCTTCCACTAATTTTGTATGTGTGTGAGGGGATGGATGTGTGTGCCATGGTGCTGGTGTAGAAGTCGGAGGACAAGATCCAGGAGTGGATCCTTACACCATGTAAAGTACAAAATCGGCTTATCAGGCTTGGTTGCAAGCCCATTCACCTACTGAGCCAGCTTGCTGGCCCAAAGAGATCTTTGCGGTGATACTCTCCACCATCCAGTTAAGTCAGAATCTGTCCTTAACTCTTTGGACCTTCCTGTCTTCAAGGGTCACTGCTTCCATTCCATCAGACCAGGGTCATTCTGTTCTTGATAAAATGGTGAATTCTTCCACAGAACAGTGACCCAACCAATTGATGGAAGCATCGTATGAAAGCGGTCGGGGGAGAGGAAAGCCCTATTTCACAGAGCAAATGCCAGGGTCAGAAAGGCAGAGGCGTTCCGGTAGAGTGTGAGATACCATTCCTCCATGGGGGAGACCAGCTAGAGGTAGGTGTAGCTTGAAGCTTGAATGGTCCCACTGTCTCAGGACAGTTGCTGAGAAACCTCAGAGCAGGAGACCTGGACCTCCTTCTGGGGCTTCCCAAGAACATGCTCCCCAACCGGCATGTGCAGTAAGTGTGTAGAGGCCCCGGACCCCAAACATCTCTACTCTTCTGGTGCATCTGTGTGCTTCTCTGGTCCCCACAGCCTCTCTGGAGATTGCCCCCTTTTGTCCAAAGCAGGCTGTGAAGCTGATTCTGGGAGCAGGACCAGGGCAAAGGGCCTACTGGGCGCCTCTCTCAGGTGCTTTACATAAACTGGTTACTTGTCCCTTCCCTTTCTAGATAGGATGGGAGGGTTCCCTGTACCCTACCTGTTCTCTAGGATCTCCAATTCAGGCCTCTTCATCCACAGGACAGGATAGCTCAGTTCCATCTGCCCCCAGAGCCTCTGCTCAATCCTTCCCTCACTGGATTGAATAGCAGTGCCCTGCCCCCTACTCCTGCCCACCAATAATGCGTAGTACCACCTGGCTTCTGGCGACCTTACCCCTTTCCTCACTGGATAGGATATCAGAGCCTACCACCCAATGCCCAGTGCCACATGCCCCCCAGGGGCCCCAGCTCACCCAGGCTGCCGGTGCAGAGGCAGTTGTGGGTCCGTGGCTGGGGCTTGGTCTGGTGGCTGTCGAGAATCTGTTGTACCAGCTGCTCCACCGAGAAGCCCGAGCTGCTATTCCCATTGCTGCAGGTCCATTTGATACCATGGACTGCAGAGAGAGAGAGAGAGAGAGAGAGAGAGAGAGAGAGGGAGAGAGGGAGAGAGAGAGAGAGAAGTGTCAGGGGCTGCTAGTGATAGGTCTGTCCTGATGGGGTGTGGCGACAGGGCCACTGAAAACTCACCTGGGATGCCAAGCTGCAAAGCCACCAGAGTCTCTGCTCCATTAGGGAGCTCTGAGCTCTTGTGTTTTCCTCTTTTGCTGAACTGGGGACTAGTTTACCTACAGCAGTGGTTCTCAACCTTCCCAACACTGAGACCCTTTAATATAGTTCCTCGGGTTGCGGTGATCTCCAACCATAAAGTTATTTTCATTGCTACTTCATAACTGCCATTTTGCTACTGTTAAGACTTGTAATATACCAATCTGATTTGCAGGATATCCGATATGCAACCCTTGTGAAGGGTGGTTCGACCCCCTCGCCCCCAAATGGATCGCAACCTACAGGCTGAGATTTGCTGGCCTAGATTCTCACTTTTGTTTTTTCCAAAGTCAAAGGCTCTGAAACAGCTCTTTTGGGGCTTCCCATGAGGAGGAAGAAAGCAAGGACGGGGAGGAAGACAGGGTTCGGGGTGCTGTCATATGCCTGCAGGTTGCAAGGCTTTGTGTAGGCTCACAGGATGAAGTGGGAGGATTCAGTGAACAGGGGCACCCCAGGAGCATGTGTGGAGGGGGCTGTCTCCAAACAGAGACTTCAGCTTCCTAGTCTCCCACTTTTCTCTACTCCAAAGGGAATCATAAGAGAAGCTGAACAGGGAACAGGAACGATAGGCCCATAGCCCAGAGTGTAGAGGACTCCATTTCGGCTCTAATTAATAATCACCGTCTTTACAGCCGCCCTGGGGGTTTGACTCGCCCCTGACTGTCTGCAGTCCCTGGAGTTGGGATGAAAAGCCCAGAATGAGAGGTTTCACCTGCCTGGCAGGACAAGGCTTGTGGGTGGGGGGGAAAGGTAGGTAGGTGGGTATCAAGCACAGAGATACCCGCAGGGCTCCAGAATGCAGCCATCGGGGTGGGCATCTAATCTACAAGAGAGGAAGAAGCTGGGCCAGGCTCACACCTGGCTTTGAGGCCAATGTTGAATCATGTTGTGTGAGTTCAAGGCACATTAGTTTGCCTTTCAGAACCTGCTTCCCCGTCTGTAAAGTGGGAACAGACTAGTGTGTGCCTCACCAGCCGGGCAGCTAGAAGGCCTGTCTGTATGCTTCCGTGAAAACCGAACAGAGAACAGGGTTGTCACAGCTGTTAATAGTGAGGACCGAGATGGCTGTGGCAGGAGCAAAGCAGGTAGTGAGTGGTAGCTGAGGCCCAGAGGCTCATGTTGGGAAGGAAACTCTGTCCTCTAAACCCAATGCAGACCCCAAAGATGGCCGTCCACCTCAAGCTGCTTTTTGTTGTCACTATGGTGGGGTTTCAGGGGAAGGAGCGGGGTCTGTGACTGCCCTGGCAGTGTCTCCAGGCTGGTTTCCTTTTGGCCTCTTCTTGCCCACCTGGCCAGGTGATTGATTGCTCAACTTCCCTGCCCTCTAGTCCTCAGAGGGTCTTCAGAGATTTGTCTCTGTTAGCTTCTGATGTCTCTAGTGAGTTCCAGCTTCTGGTATGTGGCCTCTGCGGCTAGTCTGCTGATCTGTGCAGCTTTGGAGATGTTCCTGCCCATTCTGAGCTTTATGCATCGAGATGACAGTGTCTGTGGTCCATCCTTCTGCAGGGGAAAGTGGGCTCTGTTCTTGGGGTCCGTGTGTGTGCGAGTGTGTGAATGTGCGTGTGTGTATGCGGGTCTGTGTGTCTGTGTTCCAGTGGGAATGGGAACCCCCACAGATCCAGGAGGCCTTAGATCTTGCTAATTAAACCAATTTGGGTATGTTCTTTCTGAACATCATGTCTCCAGGACATTTGCAAGAGCTGGAAAGCATGGCCCCGGCCAGGGCCTGCTGTGCATCACCACAGCTGTGGAATCTTCTCTTCAGATTGTGCTCTGTCTAGAGTCCCAGTGTCCAGCCTGGACAGCAGCAGCAGGGGCCTGGGCCTGGGCCAGGTCACTTACCTCTCCAGATTCATTTCATGGATGAGAAGACAGGCTCAGCTAGGGGAGATGACGTATCATGTGCAGGAGAGGGAGGGGACCATGGAGACTCCCCTTCTGCTCCCCAGAATGTGCAACAGCAGATCCCAGCTGTGTGTTTCCTGCACTGCACCAAAAGCTTGACATTGTGGGGCCGAAGTAGTTCAGGTATGTTTTAAAGCTCCCACAGTGTGTGTGTGCGTGTGCATGTGAGTGTGTGTTCGTGTGTGTGTTCGTGTATGTGTGTGTCCTTAAATGCCACCAAGATGGAACACATAGCTCTGTCCTGACCCTAATCCACCAAGGAGTTCAAGTCCAAGAAGGGGGGTCCTGTGCCATTAGAACATCCAGTATGGAAACTTTAAGCAGACACCAGTTGCAAAGCCAAGCCACGTGCTGGGGAACCCCTAGCTACATGAATTTGATTTTCTGGAGAGATAAGTGTTCTCAGGCAACCCCAATGCTGGCTTCTACTTGTGTCAGTGCTAGATGGGTTGGGTGGGTTTTGTGAGCCTCCACTGGCCTGGCAGCATCTTCCTGAGCTTTTTACCATTTCCCACCATCCCATTTCTCCTCCATCCCCGGCTGCCACGGTCCCCATCCTCTCTCTGCATCTTGCCTTCTTCTATGTTGTGGCAGTACAAAACGAAACCCGGCGAAGGGTGACAGATTGCAAGCAGAGAATTTCTGGATGCTTAATGCAAATTACCTAGTGTCTTGGTACATCCAATATGCAGATCATCTCCCTCCTCCATCTGGGGAAGGGGGAGAAAAGCCTCCTCCTTCAGGGTGGGGAGCTGTTAGTAGCGGGATATCAAATACTATCAAGACGGCTTTTAACATGTCATGCTTGGCTTCCCGACACGTAATGAATCAGTGGGAAAGGAGATTTCTACGGGGGAAGAAAAAAATGTGTTTTGAAAGGAAGGTTTGTAAGTGCACAGAGCACTCACCACTCACTGCCCCTGCCTGGGCCACGTCCTCCTTATGAGAGCAGAAAAGAGGACTCTGGAAGAGCCCTTGATCAAATGCAAGGTCACAATGGGGCACAGAGCCAAAAAAGGAATAGCCAGGAAAATAGCTAGTTCCCTCCTGGTCATTTCTTTGTCCCCGGCACGATTTGCTTCCTGGCTCTGGGGGACAAATCTCAGGCAGAGGCACCCCCTCTTCAGGCCCCCATACATGGAGCCTGGGTGGCAGTTTCTGGGTTGTTTAAGGGGTGGAGGGGAGCCTGTGTGTCCAGGAAGGCAAGGGCAGAGAATGTCCAAGAGAGGGAGTAAAACAGGTATGGAGTTGGTAAATTGCCCTGGTACCTTTCCGGGTAGGAAGGAACAGCAGGGAAGAGCACATAGACCACGGGAAGCAGGTCTTAAAGAACTCCATCTTGGGGCTTCCTGCTGAGCCCTCCTAAGGTTCTGGGCTGCCTGCTGAGAGGCAGAGCCACAGCTGGGGACAACTGTCAGAGAAACCAATCACCTTACACCAGTGCTGATCTGACTGATCAAGATGTCCTCCCTAACCAGAACCGTGGCAAGGCGGCTTCCACATACTGTGAGTAGCTGAAGCCAAGGCCGGTGCATGACTGCGCTCAGAGACGGAGACCACCTTCCTAAGAGGCAGCCAGCTGCCGTAAGGGACTCACTGAGACAGCGAGGAGGGGGCTGGGTGAAGAGGGGAGGCTTGAACTTGACATGGGCCACTGCCAGCTAAGGGCATCCTGGCTATCGCAGCTCGGTCCCGAGTCTCCAGGGGAAGTGGAGAGCAAGAGCCTAAGCCCTCCTTCCCCCACCCCGTGATGAACTGAATGGTATTCCCCTAAAGCTACACATGCCACGCCCCCAATAAGTCTTTAAAGAAGTCAGTAATAGCTGAGGTCATAGGACCCCCTGCAATAGGCAGACATAGCAGAAGTGCTTCAGCACTGAGAGAAGCCACATGAGGTCAGAGCACTGCACAGAGACTGCATAAGGCAGAAAGAGAAAGAGGCCTCACCAGAAACCAACCTCAAAGTCACCCTGACCTTGTCATTCCAGTCTCCAGAACTGGAGACAACCAATGTCCACGGTGCACACAGCCTGGTCAGTGGTGCTTCGCCCCAGTGGTGCCTGTGGTCTGCTTTCTGCTGCAATCCCTGAACACCACAGGATAGGGCAGGGGTTACAATGAGCAGAGGTGCATTCTGCACAGTTCTGGAGGGTGGAAGGCTAAGTTCAGGTGTAGGAGTGTGTGGGTAGCCAGGGCAGCATGGAAGAGCTGGGGGAGCTGGGGGGGGGGGGCAGTAGGGAGGAGCTAGGAGAGTAGGGAGTAGGGAGGAGTTGGGGGAGTAGGGAGGAGTTGGGAGAGCTGGGAGTAGGGAGAAGCTGGGGGAGTAGGGAGGAGCTGGGAGAGCTGGGAGTAGGGAGAAGCTGGAGAAGTAGGGAGAATCTGGGGGAGTAGGGAGAAGCTGGGGTAGTAGGGAGGAGCTGGGAGAGCTGGGAGTAGGGAGAAGCTGGGGGAGTAGGGAGAAGCTGGGGGAGTAGGGAGGAGCTGAGAGAGCTGGGAGTAGGGAGAAGCTGGTGGAGTAGGGAGGAGCTGGGAGAACAGGGGATGAGCAGGAAATGGGGGAATAGAGATGGCTAGGAGGATGCCTGACAGACAGGTGCTCTTGGACCCCCCCGCCCCCCACCACAAGCAAAGGGAGGGGAGAGGAGGTCCACATTAGGGCTGCAGGAGGCCTATGGGCTCAGATCCTGCCCTAGCCCAGGTACTAGAAGGAGTCGCCTGGCCTCCACCTCAGCAGGCCAAGTGCCAGCATAGGAGGAGATCTGTATAGAGGATGAGCTTGCAGACTGGCTTTACCTGGGATTTGGAAGTGGAGCTAAGACCTCTAAGGTGCAGGCAGCCCTGAGTCCTGGCCTCCTCGCTTGGCACTCCTGTCTCTGAGGTGAGCTAATGGTGTATACATGTCAGCAGATGTTCATTCTGGCCTCATGGCTGCACAAGTTGAAGGCTGAGAGGAAATAAGGTGCCGGGAATGGAAACCTGAGGCAGGTAGGTAACTTCCAGCCACAGTGGCCTCTGCAGTAGCCTCAGGGTGGCTGCAGCTCCTTGCTTGTGTTCCCTGGAAGAGTTCTTCTGTCTCAGTTCTCTCATCTATAACATAGCTGTCATGATGCTTCCTCTGGCTCCGCACCATCTCCCCAGGGACTTTAAGGACACAGTGGTAAGGGGGACAGTGACTTCACACTAGGGGGACAGACCCTGGGAAGGAACAGGATGAAGGAAACAGGAAGGAAGGGCCATCAACCCTGGTGGCCCCTTTGTTTTTAGAAAGATGACAGGGCAGGTGTGTCAGAGCTTTAATTGCCATAGTAATGGCACAGGTGCAACAGTGAGAAACCACATTGACCCTTCCCCACAGGAAGAGATGCTTGGCACGCAGCAAGTGGAAGACAGGTAGTAGTGTCTCTGGCAGTGTCTGTGTGGCAGTGTCTGTGTGGCAGTGTCTGTGGCAGTGTCTGTGTGGCAGTGTCTTTGGCAGTATCTCTCTGTGGCAGTGTCTCTCTGTTGCAGTGTCTCTCTGTGGCAGTGTCTCTCTGTGGCAGAGTTTCTGGCAGTGTCTGTGTGGCAGTGTCTGTGTGATAGTGTCTCTGTGGCAGTGTCTCTGTCTTAGTTTCTCTGGCAGTGTCTGTGTGGCAATGTCTGTGTGGCAGTGTTTGTGTGGCAGTATCTCTGATAGTGTCTCTGGCAGTGTCTCTGGCAGTGACTGTGTGGTAGTGTCTGTGTGGCAGTGTCTCTGGCAGTGTCTGTGTGGCAGTATCTCTGTGGCAGTGTCTCTGTGGCAGTCTCTGTGGCAGTGTCTCTCTGTCCTAATATCTCTGTCCCAGTCTCTCTGTCCGGTGTCTCTGTGGCAGTGTCTCTGTCCCAGGGTTTGCTGGATCACCCCTTCCCTTCCTCCTCTTCTGTCTGAGCTCATCTCCACTTCCACCCAGCACCTGTTACAAAAGAGTCACCCACGCAAGGGTAACCATTTGTTTAACTTGTCCAAACCAGGTCACCCTGGACCCAGGGACACTTCCAGGCAAGCCTGGTCATGGGGTCACCCTACTTGTAGGTCACATGACAGAGCCAGCTGGAGACGGAGTCCATTTCTGTGCCTAGCTGCCAGTGAATGAGAGCTCTTTTGGAATTCTTTGGAGTTGTTGATGCTCAAAGGCTGTCACCATAGCAACGAGGTCAATAGGAAATGGCAGCCGTGCGTAGGTTTCATCCTCACTGTATCCTTGTTGACAGGAATAAAGGCCCTGCTTCTGATTTCTTGGTTCAACTAGATGAAGTTTTCATTAGATTTAACTTCTCATATCCAGACACCCACACACTAGTCAGCTCCTATCTCCCCACTATGCTCTCATTCTGAGAAGCACTGCTGGGGCTGAGGGTTTGGGGTGGTGTGCATGCTGGTTGTATGCAAGGATCCAGTAAGCCTGGTTGCTGTGTCTTACTGTTGAGACATGGCATGTTAGGAGCCCTTTTCTATTGGGAGGCCTGGACTTCATTCCCTGTCACACCCACCCTGGAGAAAGCCAGAAGCTGAGGTTTGGTGTCAGCTGTGGAGTGAGGGACTTACTCTGGCCATATTGCTTCAGAGGAGCGGGGGAATGGAGGTGAGGCATGGAGACTTCTAGATCAAGGAATCTAGACCACATGGGGATAGCGTGGCCTTGGCTTCTGCATTTGGCCTCTTGGAAAACCTTAAAGGCGGACATGGTGGCTAGAAACTGCCTTGGCTGAGAACTTCTGCCTCCTGGGCTTAGCCTCTCTTCCAATGGGCTGGGGACTCTTCCCAGAAGTAATGAATATGCTGGAAACCCTGACTTGCTGGAATGCTGGAAGCTCAGTGGGGCAGGGAGTGGAGTCTCTCCTGGTATTGGCATTTCAAATCTGGAGTCCCCAGTCCTTCCCACCACTTGAGGGAAGAGCCAGTAAGTGGGGAAAATGTAGTTGCAAACAGCTGGGTGTCCAGTCCTTCCGAGCCACTTGAAATTAGGGACCTTTCAGATGGCTGGTTTCCCTTAGGGGAAGCCCCCTCTTAACTCCCAAGTATGTGGTCCAGAGATCTTGATTCTTACAGAGACATAAAACCTAGAGTTAGAGAAATCCACATTTCACTAGGCCGTCTCCTCTTTAGAGAGCTCATCTCCGAGTAAGAATCAGATCCTTGACTCTCAGGCCTAGGGCAGGCCTGAGAACGAGCCACAAAGGTTGGCTGAGCTGGTGAATGGGGAGGAGAAAGCCAGAGGAGACTTCTGGAACAGTCTAGGGGTACAAGTACCCAAGGAGCCCCAAAGGACAAGCAGCTAGGGACAGGCAAGAAACCAAAAGCATGTCCCTCCTGGGGGACACATTAGCTCAATAGGATCTAGCCTGAAGGAAAAAAAAAAAAAAAAAAAGAACATTTGTAAAATAAACCAAGGTCCCATGGGCGGGGGAGCCAGGCTGGAAGATGGCCAAGGTGAGGGGTGTTGCCAGGAGTGTAGCAGAGCAGAACAGGGACTCAGCTTCCCTGAGGGTCCAGAGACAGTAATTCCCATCCCAGGGACAGCACAGTGCACAGGGAATCCTTTCCAGGCCTTTGTGTGTGTGTGTGTGTATGTGTGTGTGTGTTTGTGTATGTATCTTTGTTTTCCCAGACTCAGGTCCTGTAGTCACTGTAAAACACAAGACTTCTGTCCCTAAGGACAGAGCTGCTATTCTTGGCCCCAGGGACAAAGGTGTTCTTCTTTGTATAGGTATGGTCCATACTCAGCACTTTTCTTGAGTTACAGTCAACAGGTGTTCAGCTGGGCCTGGTGGCACAGGCCTGAAATCCAAACAACTCAGATGGCTGAGATGAGAGGACCATAAATTCAGGTCCAGCCTGGGAAACTTAGCAAGATCCTATCTCAAAAGAGAAAATGGACAAAAGGCTTAGCATTGTGGCTCAGTGGGTGTACTTGCCCTGTATGGGTGAGCCTCTGGGTTTGAACCCCAGTCTCATGGTTTCCAAGAGATCACACCGTGTGCTGGCTCCAAGACTCCAACTGCAAACCCAGAAAATATTAAGGGTGCCAGCTCCTTATTAGGAGTCTAGGGAGACAGCTCAGTCCAAAACACCCAGAAACTAGGCTTTCCATCTCCCAGACATTCCCCTCTGGAAGTTTCCTGATAAATCTCCAGCCCTGCCTCCCTGTCATCCCAAGAGACCCAAGTGTGAGGGTGTTAGGCTAGCCCTGCTCTCCAAGGAAATGCCCTGGGTTTGCTTCTTTCTGGTGTCTGCCTCTGGCTAGAGTTTCTAGGAAACAAAAGCCAGGAGATTCCAGCCTGAGAATGCTTTGTAAAACAGAGTCCCCTGGGTGGCTTCCACCACAGAACAGAGCTGGCCAGGGCCCCCAGAGCCTGCCTTTTCTAGACCTGCCCAGCTGCTTCAGAAGTGAAATGGCTTCTGTCACTGGCTGCTCTGTGCTCAGGGCTCACTGTGATGCAGTGATCCAGAGAAGAAGGTGCAGCTGGGTACTCTGATCCCCAGAATGGGCAGCCCGGACACACAAGCTTACACCTGATTTAGGGTCTGTCACTCCTATCCCAGAGATCTTCCTCCATTGCAGGGACACTGGATGAAACCTCAATCCCCCTAGCAGCAGTCTACCTGAGGCTGGTCCCTGACTCTCTGCTCTTCTCATGGCCACACCTGCAGTCCTTGGGCAGTTGTTTTGTCACTCCAAGGCCAACCACTCCACGCCACACTGTGCTCAGACAATTCCCGTAGGAGTGCTAGGCACATCCTGGAGGCGCTCTGCTACAACTGACCACCAGGTGGCGCTAAATGACCAGGAACTGGTCTAGAAGGCCCAGGAAAAGAGCACCCTTGTTGATTTTATATCTTGATACTCCATAATCGCCAGGATTACAATCTAAGCAAAAAAGCAAAAACAAATAAACACATTCCCTGTACAGAATTTGTCTTTGTTTGAAAAAAAATCTCGAGAAAACACGATACTTTGAACGTATACCCTAAGGCGCAGGTGTGTTGGCACCAGTGAGCACATCCTGGGAAGGTGCCCTGGGGACTGGAGGACAGGGTAGCAGAGAAGCTGGGTGGGGAGTTCCCAGGAAACTTCTTTGCCTCTGAAGCTCTAGTTTCACAATGTGGGGGTCCCCCATCTGCAGTCTCCCTATCCTGTGCTGACCGCCCTGGGGCTGGAAAAGGCCCTTGCTGAGTGTGAGGAGAAGGGCCAAGACACGATTCCGAAAACCATATCCAGTAAAGACCAATGAGTCAAGGCATCTGAAGACTGCTAGGAGCAATAAGAGCACCCTCGACCTCTTGTTCACCTTGGCAACCACCCCATGCTTACAGTGGCCTTTACTCTACAGTCAACGTGGCTCTAACCCACATGTACTATGGCCTCCAGCCCACACTCACCAGGGCCTCTCTTATGATCCCCCTTCCTGCCCCCTGCATATTCAACATGGCCTCAATCTCTTTATTCTCTCATGGTTCCACCCCCAGCCCCCACTCAACATGGTTTCCACTCCTACACCTAACGTGGCCTCTACCCAACATTCAGCACAATATCCCTTCAAGCTCAACACGGCCTTTCTTCCTTTAAGTTCAACATGGCCTCCACCCTGAATTCAACATGGATGGCCTCTGCTTCCATGCTCAACACGGCTTCTCCTCTCTCACACTGAACATTCAGCTCAGTCCTCATCCTCACAATCACCTGGGCCTTTGACCCCAAACTCAGCATGGTCTCCATGGCTTCAGAGTCAAACAGCCCTGCAGGCCACAATACTGACACTGATACACCATTTCTACTCAGCTCATCTCTGCTTTCTTCTTGATGTTCCTCACAGTGCCTGGGTTGCCCTGTAGTCTTCCACCTCACTGTCCTCTGGGCTGGTGGCGTGGGGCCCCTACCACATGGCTGTCCTTGACTTCCTATTCAACTTACAGGCCTGTGATGCCTTCTAGGCAGGCTTCCTTTAATTGGGTTCCCAGAGGGCTAGCCTGGGCTTCCTCCTGTCTGGCCTCTTCCCAAAGCCCAGGGTAGCACAGAGCTCAGTGGTCCCACTCTGGCTGGAGGAAGACAGATATCCAGGTGGCCTTTGGATGCCCTTGCTGGGCACACGGGTTGTGAGCTAAGGACCTGGCCTCCAGAGGGCACTGTTCTGGCCTTTGAACCGGTCTTCCTCCTAACTCCAGCCAGTACACTGATCATTTGACATCTGTGATATCATTTCAGGGCCACAGGAACCTGTCAACCAGCCCATTGTCATCCATCCCAGGAAAGAGAACATGGCCACTCAGAGAGCTCAGGTGTACTGGCCAAGTCTGGGGGAGGGGGCTCTGCCTCCTCACAGCTCAGGGCTGCCAAGTTTACATCCAGCCTCTGTCCTTTGCTGGAAATCCTTTTACATGGCACCCCCTTGTTGGTACCACTACCCAAACCACGGAGCCACGGAGCCACAGAGCCACGGAACCACTTATCATGTGTGCGTCCTAGTCTGGCCAGAGCGCCCTTGGCCTTAACTTGTAGGCAAGGGGTTGGGGTTGTTTTGGGAGAAAGTTTCAGAAGTCATGGGGTCAGGAAACCAAGCCTTCCCTGTTCTGAGCTCTTGTGTGTGTCCCTGTCTATGTGTCCAAATGGCGAGGATGCTGTGTGCATGTGGGTACCTATGTGTGCAAGTGTGCATGACATTATGGGACAATGCAGGATCAGTGGGGGTATGAGGTGGCTGCTGTCCCAGGCCCAGGCTGTCTTTCCAGGCAACTCTTCTACTTGGCCCTCCTTTTGTAACTGAAGACACCTACCATAGGCATCTATGGACCCAGAGTGACATGGTGGGTCTCCTGGAAGACAGTTGGGCAGAACCAAAACTGGGCTGGCTGAGGCTGGGGCTTTCTGGGGGTGGTGAAGGCCTGCTGAAAACCCAGGACTTGCTTGTTCTTGCAGGGCCATCTGGACATTACATCCCCAAGGTAGGGACAGCTGGGCAGGATTGTGCTCGGGGAAGGGCTAGGAACAGCTTAAAAGCCCTGGTACATCAGTCTGGCTGCGAGCTGGGAAGAGGCTGGCGTATTCTTTCCTGATGGGCAGCCAGGAAATGGAATAGGGCAGAAAGCCATGGGTGCCCTATGGGAACCAGTTTTATCTGGCTCTCTGTTGGGTCACAGAAGTGGAGAGTGCTCTATTTGGGCCATGGTGGTGGTGGCTTTGAGCCACTGAACAAATTTCCCAGCAAGCTAGAAGGACCAAGAGCCAGAGCCTTGCTTGCAGACCAGCCGTCCACTCTAAAGCGTCCCTCTGCAGCTGGCCTGGGAGGAGGGACTTTGCTCTTACTAGTGAAGCTTGCTGGGGGCTCAGCTAGGAGGGTAGATCCCAGGACTTCCTGTATGCAGATGAGTTCTGTTCTCTTTCACCCCAGGCGGAACCCCAGGCAGTCACACCCAGGCTTTTGGCCTGAGATGCACAGTTCACCACACTGTAAGCCAGCAAAAGCCAAAGCTGACAGGGTCCTCACGCACACTTCACAGGGAGAAAGTCATTTCTCAAAATGTGCCTAGCAAAATGTCACACTGCCTCAGATTCCTCCCCAAGTGGGGGGTGATGAGACAACGTGTTGCTCAGGGCACATGAGTAGAAATGATGTGTGTTATTTTGTGGCTCTGCCCTTAAAGGGAAGAGGTTTGTTCTCCATTTTTTTTTTTTCTTCTCCTTTCATTGATCGGAATGGACAAGGGCTGGAGCGGCCATCTTTAACCCGTAGAAGTTAGCGGCACCCTGAAAATGGCAAAGCACCAGCTGAGAGGAGCCTGAGGGGCTGACTTCAGATACAGGGGACAGGCATTTCGACTCTGGACTTCAGAAAGACATAAAAGTGAAAGCAAAATATAAGTCTTTTTGACTTAAGCCACTGTTATTTGGCCAGGAGGGATTAGGGAAGTCAGGGAGGACTTGGGAAGCCTGTTGGGAATTCACTCAGACATCTTAATTTCCCCTCCATGTTTGCTCTTTATAGGCAGGCTCCTCAGACTGCCCTCAGGTGGAGAGAAGGCCCTTTTGTCCAAAGATTCAGATGGCACAAGGAGCCCTTCTCCTGTTTCGAGGCAGGTGAGACAGAGACTGAGCACGGACAGAGGCCTTATACCGACCAGTGTCATGTTCCATCCGATTAAGCCACTGACAACTGTGACGGGCAGAGAGAGAGAGAGAGGGAAACATCAGGGTATCAAACAGGGAAGCCATTGAAGGAATGTGATTTATGAAGCTAATGTGTTTGGCTCCAGCCTTCATGCTATGCCTGATTCTGGAACCCATCTGATGGCTTCTTGGCTCTCAGCAAACAGTGCTTTCCCTGAACACTGCTTGCTGGCACCCGTGTGCTAGCCACACTCAACCGGCAGCTAGGCACTTAGAGGGCCTGTGTTTCCAAGTGCCCGTTCCCAGGCAGGGCTGCCTGCACAGCAGAGCCCAGGGCAGGCATACACCACTGGTTGAGTGAGTCAGCCTCTTGGTCCCCTTGTAATTTTTATGTAACTTTCTTGGTGCATTGCAGGCCCTGAACAAGCGTTCACTCACCCCCACCCCCACTCCTGGTTAAAACTCAGAAGCCAAATCAAGTCTGCTTTTTTGTCCCCCAGAGTTTGGGAGCCGGAAACTCTTGCCTGGCCTGGAGGTGGCACCCTTATGCAAGGTGTCAGGAGACGTGGCACTGATGGCTTCAGGTAGAAGCTGTCTGTGTGCATTTAGTGAGGATGCTCTAGGCTGAGGTCAGCTTGGCAGACATGGCTCTCCCTGGTAGCATGTCCCCAGTGTCCTTCTGGCACAAATGGTCTCTGACACTTGTGCCAGGACCCAGTCATCTGCTCCTGGTGGCCTGGTAGAGCCTTTCATCTGCAAACAGGCTCTAATTTGCCAATGGCAGGCAGCAGGCAGAACTCTTTGCAGTGACCCAGAAGACAAATATGACCCAGAGGGGAGGAATTAATGTGTTCCTTCTACCTGGAGAGCCCCTGAGACAGAATACTGAGGATGTGGACCAGGGGCAGACGCCTCTGACCCTTGACACCTTTTCAAGTTAAGAGTCCTCCCTAGGGCCTTTATTTTGGAAGTGGTAACTAAGTGCCAGCAAGAAGGCAGGGGACGATCAGGAGAGGGATGCAGACATCACAAGTGTCAGAAGCATGACTGACCACCTGACCAGAGGGCTGAGACTGAGCCCGAGGATGAATGACTGACTCTGTCTTCGACCTTATATAATCTACTGGCTGGAGATGAGACAGAAGACTGAGTTTCAGGGAGCTAATCCACTGTCTTCTCAGACTCCTGGATTTCTAAATAGAGTGAAATGACAATCCTAGGCTCTGCTCATTGGTTTCTGTGAGGGACAGGTAGCAAGAACCAAATTCCAGTTTCATGGTGGCCATAGAGCCAGGACAACGGTTAGTGTCCCGAGTCCAAGTTCTGGCTTTGTCTACTCTCTCACCAGGTGGCACTAGAGTGTGTTCTGGGCAGAGTCCTTGCCCCAGCTAATCTGAGGCACTACCTATGAGAAAGGACAAATGGGTCTATGGGGCTTATGAGGGGTTAGATAGGACCCCGTCTGTGCTTGATGGCACCCCTTGAGGCCATCTGGGTCCTGAATTATAAGCAGAAAACCTAAGAACCAGGAGCACAGGTCCTGGAATGGGAAGGCATATCTGGACAGCCTTATGTCCCAGAGCTTGGATGCTGGAGGCTGTGACCTGCTGTCCAGGGTCCCGCAGACACTGCAGGAAAGCCAGTGCGGTCACTTTCTGCTCACACCCCATCCCATCCTGAGCACCAACTTTATGTCAGGGTTTCCCGTGTTTTCTTGCTCTGTGGAATCAGGCGGAGGCTGTGTGGTTCCTCTGGATAGTGGGGGTGGGGTTGCTTGTGTCTGATATTCCCTGGAGTAGAGGTTTGAGGAGACTACGAGGCTTTAGGGTATATGGGCTAAGCCATGGGGACAGGTTGTATATAGGCTGAGTCCGGAAACCGAAGTGAGAAGAAAGAGATGAAGAGAGGAGAGGCCAGATAGAGGAACCAAGGCACGATGGCTACAAAGCCTCAGGATGGGTGAGGAGGTGAAGGCATTGCCTGCCAACGACAGGAAGGAGAGCCACACCAGTGGCTTCCTGCCAGTACAGACACAGTTGGGGTTTTAGTCAAGGATGAATCTTGAACCCTGAAGGCCCCTAGGTCACCTGCAGTACCAGAGACAGCACCTGAGCTCAGGAAGACAGCCCAGGAGATGCTCTGTCCTGAGGCCAAGCCCTAGGGTGGATCTTTTGGATCTTTGTATGGTATATAACATGTTGTCCTTAGTAACCCCTTCTAGAGCTTAGGCTGATGGCGTACTGGGATTTGGGCATGTAGGGATTTTCAGAAGAAGTGGGTCATGGCAGCTACCCCTAGCTTCAGCTTGTAGCCCACAGGCAAGGATAGTTTAGTGGTTCGCCTGTTGTGTCCAATAACTGTAGCTCCCCTCTGGCTAGCTCAGAATGGTGGTGCTCCTAAGCACCCTACGGGTTCGCTATACCAGGTACCAATGGTGTCTGAGAAGACAACCAACATGCCCACGAGCATGCTGTAGGGCCCTGACAAGCTCTGGGAAGCCTCGTGGTTTTCTCAGTCTGGCTGAGCCTAGCTGGTAGGGGCAGGAGGGATGGTGGTACTTGCAGGAACAAGGATCCTTGGCTTCCTGAAGCCTTGGCCACCTGTCTTGGTGACTCGCACCTGACAGATGCTGCAGAAAGCTCCACTTTGCCGATCAAATGAAATCAACTCAATTACGGAAAGCCCTTTGTCACCCAGGCTGGGCACTGTGGCAGCCCAGGGCCAGCAGGCTGCTGCTGTGTCCAGGGCCAGTGTGGGCAGCCATTCTTCCTGTTCCCTGCCTCGTCCTTTCTCCTCAGTCTCTCACCCTGCTCCTACGTGTGCAGACACACTCTTGCTCTACCGAAGCTTATGCTCTCTGTGTGTTGGAGCCTCACTTTCTCCATCTGTCATATGAGTCTGAGGAATGCACGTCAGTGGGGGTGCATGTGTATGGAGTCATGGGATAACTTGGGATGGTCCTCAGAGATTTTCCCGCCTTTGTGTTTGAGGTAGAGTCTCTCGTTGGCCTGGAGCTACATCTAGTACGCTAGGCTGCTGTTTGGAGAGCTTCCAGGACTCTTCATGTCTAACTCACCACCTCTGTTGTGCCTGGCTTTTTACGTACATCATCAGGGGTCTGAGTTCAGGTCCGTATGTTTGCAAAGCTGCACTCTACAGATTAAGCTGTCTACCTCACCCTGGGTCTGGGGAGTTTGTGCCTTGATTACAGTTTAGCTTATGAGGATTAAGTGTCCGCAGGCATCGGAGGGGATTTCATTAAAGCTACATTCACAGTGACACCATGTCTGAGAGAAACAGGACTCCGTGCTGAGTCCCCAAGGCCCACCTGGGCGGTGATGGCTGGGAGCACAGGGAGGTACTCACACATCGGCTTCAGCTGCCCGATGAGTTCCTCCTTCGTCCACTTTGCCCACTCCTTCTTGTCGGTGTTGATGGAGCAGAGGATGGGCCCACAGGGCTTGCCACAGTCCTCGATGGCCGGCACATTCAGGTAGTGCACCAGGACGATGTCGGGGTTCTGTGGGGAGAGCAGACACTGGCAACATGAGGGCACAGCAGGTATACATCATCCCCATACTGCCTGTGTGGCACTGGCTCTATGCTAGAACCAGGTGATGGCATTTGAGACGGTGCTAGGCATTGTGGAATGCTAGCGCCTTCCCGGGCCTGTAGCTACCACATGCCATTAGGCTCCTGCGGTCACTGGGACAACAAGAAAGGCTTCTGGCTTTATCCAGGGCTCCCAGAGGCAAAACGCCCCGATGTAAACCACCGACATACATAACATACACATGGATGACAAGCATGAAGCCAAGGATCTGTGTGTCCTGTGAGCATCAAACCTCTCATTTCTCACCCTTGGTGCTTAAGGAACATATCTTGGCCACAGTCACTGAGGTCAGTGATGTGGGCTCTCAAGAGAAAAGTGGCTACCAGGGCTTTAGACCTTCTTCTCCAGTACCAGTCTCTGCTTGCAGCCTGGGGCCTTTCCCCACATAAACAGCAACAGCCTCACCCAGAAGACACCTGTCACTGGGAACCTCAGACAGCTTCTTCCAGTCCGCTTTAGAACTTAAGAATGGAAAGGCCATTAGCCCAAAGACTTCAAGGACATCTGTTTCCAGATGATTCTATGAAATCATCTGGATTTCAGCCTTTCCCCATCATATTCAATCTAGGCGCACAGCCACCACATTCTGCCACCAATAGCTCTGATGGTGACACAGTGGGGTTTCTGAACAGCTGGGTTGCAATGACTACCCAAGCCTTTGGGTGGTGCCCTCAACTCTTGGGGTTTACTTGGTCACACCAGGCCTGACAAATAAGAACAACCACGGCAAGTCAGGTGTGAATTTGCACGTCTCTGTCAGCACTGGGGAGGTGAATAGCAGGAGCAAGTTCAAGGTCATGTCTACAGCCATCTATATAGCAAGTTCAAGGCCAGCCTGGGCTACATGAGACCTTGTCACAAACAAACAAACAAACAAACAAACAACAAAGAAGCAAACAAACAGACACTAGCCAACTGTCCATCACGAACCGATCACACATCTTCACAAATGTTCCTGGAAAAACTTGCTTAGCCCTCTACCCTGACCAGAAAGTATTATCTAAGTCACACTCTCTTTTGGCGTTCTAAGGAATTATCAAAACACTGAAGAAAACTCCAGAGAAGCCACGTGGTAGGACCTCTCTGCCTTTGCTCTGCAGGCCGGTATCCCCAGTTTCTCCCAAACTTGAGCTCCAGGAATGGACAAGGTTCCCAGCAGAGGGAGGCCAAGTCCAGTCCGTGGTTGCTGTTTTGGTTATAGTCAGAGCCAGAATAATAAATGAAAATATGAATCAATCAGCCCATTAATAAATAAAGACTCAAGACTACACCATGACCACTGTAAGAAAGCAAACTGGCATAATTTAAAAAGATTTCCAATAAGGGTTGAAACGTGGGTTTTTTTTTTTTTTTTTTTTTTTTTTCTTCTTGCCAACGCTCAGTTAACCAGGAAATTAAATCAACACGAACAGGAGGCTCCTCGTTAATGGCAGCTTTTCTGGATTGTGCAAATCATACTCCTTAATAATAAAGATAATTCCTGCCACCGTGGGCCCAGCCGTTCTTCCTAGAGTATTTTCACACTGCTATTCCATTTAGTGTCCACGAGAGCCAGGGAGACGGGCAGGCCAGGGCAGGGCTCCCTCCCTCTGGAGAGGGAGACTCTGTGACTTGCTTGCCCAGAGCTCTGTTCCTGGCGAGGGACCCGCCTGGGCTGGGAGCCAGGGCTCTGACTTCAGATTCACGTCCTGCCAAGACAGCTGGTGGCCACTTTCTGCTCTGCTCTACTGAATCCCTACCCTTCATTTCCTTTTATTCTTGCAATATGCCCGACAGGTGGGTGGGCTGTGTGGATCTGCCACGCCCACCAAATGGATGGGGTGTGGGAAGGGATGTAGGTGACTGACTCTCTGGACTCCTAGCCCTGAGGTCTGCTCTCCCTGAAGCCAGGGTTTGACTGAAGGTTCTTGCTGGACCCTGGGCCTGGCTAGGCAGCTGGACCTGCTGCTCCGCATGAAGAGCAAGGATAAGAGTCTGGATCAAAAGGCAGCAGGGACCAGCAGGCCACCTGGGGCTTCCTCTGATCCCATCCCTGGAGGGAGCTTGGCCCTGCAGGAGGGAGCTGGAATGCCCAGTGCCTGGGAGAAAAAGCTGTGGCTTCCCTCCCGTCCCCACAGCTCAGCTCTCCCGTCCCCACAGCCCCACGGAGCTGAGGCAGCCTATGCATGACCCAGGGGAGATTCAGGCTATAGCTTGTGAAGCCTGTGGACCCAAAGCTGCAGCCTCATGTTCTTGCATTTAGCCATCTGGATGGTTTCTTGAGATTTGCCTGCTGCCCTCTGTACAACCAGCGCCCACCTGTTACTCATGACGTGTCCGGGAGGCCCTCTTTCTCCAGAAGGACTTTCCTGGTTTCTCAGCTCTCAGTTTCTCAAGGCATGGTGATTTGATGGACTGATAACTGATCAGTTGATTAGATGTTCCCATGTCTGAATGCGGTTTCAGGACAAGGCCCTGGGGTATTATAATGCCCTGGCAATAACGCAGTCACTTCAAGTTTGTAGAAATGAGTTGACTCTGACTCTTCTCCTTGAAGCTTGAGGTCTGCTGACATCAGGGCCCCCAAAGGGCAGGAAGGGTTTCTGAATGTGGACACTGACATGTAAAGCTAAGTTTCCATCTATTTGTGTCTATCTATCTATCTGTCATCTATCAATCTATTTTGATATCTATCTATATTATCTGTCTATTATCTATCTATCTATTATCTACCTATCATTTATTAATATATCTATTATCTATCAATCTATACATATCTACTTATCTATTACTTATCTATCAATCTATTATCTATTTATCAATCGATCTATCTATTATCTATCAATCTATTATCTATCTATTTATCAATCTATCAATCTATCTATATCAATCAATCTATCATCTATCTATCAATCTTATCAATTGATCTAGCTATTATATATTTATCAATCAATCTATCATCTATCTATAAATTATCTATCATCTATCTATAAATTATCTATCATCTATCTATCTATATCTATTTATCATCTATATATCAATCTATTATCTATCAATCTATTATCTATCTATATATTATTTATTTATCTATCATCTATCAATCTTATCTATTTTTCTATCTACCATCTATCAATCTATTATCTACCGATCTATCCATTATCTATCTATTATGTATCAATCTATCAATCTTATCTATCTATCTATCTATTATTTATCAATCAATCAATCAATCTACCTACCTACCTATCACCTATCTACGATCCCTCTATCTTTGTGTCCTACACTATAGCCCAGGCTGCCTCACTATATGGACTATATTGGCCCCAGAGTCACAGTAACCTTTCTGCCTCAGCCTCCTAAGGGCTGAGTCACAGGCACGAGTCACTGTATCCACCACCAGGTCTGCTTCCCCTCTGAGTTCTACTTCATGAGGTCACAGAACCAGCAGCTGCTGGACTCTCAGCTACCCCCTGAGGGTTCTAGATCATCTCCCTCCTGGGAGCACATGCCTGACACAGGCTTGTCAGCCTGCCTTTCTGTATTGCTTTGATGAATTAACAGAAAGCCCAGCCCCTGGTGGCCAAGGAGTTTGACTTGAGTCTGAAAGAGGGAGAGGTGGGCAGCGCTCAGTCCCAAATTCCACCCCTGAGGGCCAGTGCTGGGCAGTGTTAAATTCCCACTTCCCGCCTCGGGCCAATTTTAACACAGAATGTTTGCGGTGTTTTTTTTTTTTTTTTTTTTTTTTTAATGTGGGGGCACGCATCTCTTCTTGGCAACACTGTGGTTTTATTCATTAGCCATAGACTTTATGGGGTGTTATTTCTGCTCTTGGCAGAGCAGTGTATTGCTTTAATGTTCCAATGCATCCATTTCATGGACTGCTCACTTGCATGTCACAGCGGCCCACGGCTTTTGCCTGATATGATGTGGGCTGGGGTTGAGGGACAGTTCTGGGATTTCCATGAAGCCAGAGGCTGCTCCTTGAAGTGGACATGACTTTGAAGCGGAACCCTAAATATCTTAGTGTCCTGGCAGGGGCTTTAAATGGCAGGATGGGAGGATCCCTGTGGGCTGGGCTGGTACCCAAACAAAGCCACAAAAAGCCTGAAGTCCTTCCTGGGAGCAGACAGATCGCCTGTGAGGATGTCCGTGATTCCACTGGCTAGCCCACGCCTGCCCCATTTTCACAGGCCACAGACTCTTTGTGGTGGGTGGGGGATATGGCGCTGAGTCTCGTTCTCTCTTCCCTCCTTCCTTCCCTCCCTAGTGACCTTATTTTGTCACAAGCCTGAAGCTCCCAAGTATTCCTAGGCTCCTCTCCAGCCCGACACTGCTCACTGCAGCCCATTTGACTGGTAAGCCTGCAAACAGCTCCTCTTATGCACAGCCTCTGAGATACTCCCAGCTCCCCCAGTTGTGTGTGGCCAAGTACAACTGCCACACCTGGCTCCGCCCAGGCTACACTCAATGAAGGACAGTGTCGCTCTGCCCTCCCCTCATTGGAAAGAGCAGCTACCCTTCCCTCAGTCCCCCACTGTATAACTGTCAACTCCACCAGCTTTTCTTAAAGCCAGCTGGACCCTTCCTCTCACAAGTGCCCACACCTCTGGAGTCCAAGCCTCCTGATGGTGCAGGTGTTGGAGGGAAGCCCTTTCTCTCGGGTCTCCTTGCTTCCTCTCTTCCTCATTCCTCTAACCATTCTTCTAACACGAGCAGGCATGATCTAATAATGATTGGCTCTCTGGGCCTGAGGATAGATAGACTATGCACATACTCTTCTGGTGCAAGCAAGCATGTTTCTCTCCAGCTACCTCTTGTCTCACACTCCCCAAAACACTGCTCGTTCCCCCATTCACCTATGCTGCTATTGCCGGCTGCTGTGTCCCGTACCTCAAGAAAGCCCCAATCTTCAGAACACTCAGTCCTAAATAGGATGTCTTCATCCAGCCTCCCCCCAACCCCCTGAGGATCAGGGATTACGTGGGAAGAGGAGGCGGGAGGATCGTAAGAGTCGGAGGTAGAGGATGACCATGAGACAGCTTCATCCAGACACACCAGGGATGGTCCACATATGAACCCACAGGTTCAAACCAGACAAAATCCCAGCACGGAGATGTGGAGTGGGTGTACGGTCTTACCCATACCTAATCAGGAAGTTATTTGCAATTGATCAATGCTAAGAAAGGGAAAAGGCAAAGCAAGCAATGTCCAGCAGGTCCAGAAGGAGACCTGACACTCACTCCCAGAGTTGCCGCCTCTGCTGTCTGACTCCCTTGTCGGGTCTGCCTGATTCTCCAGATGGAACCCACCCAGTGGACGCTGCTTCCTTTGCTGTTTGCTCACTGGATCGAATGATCTCCATGACTCTCCTCTTCAGCAGGGGACCCTTGTGCTGTGGCCAAGGCCACCCCCTCCCCCTGAGGTGGAGCCTCCTATTTAGAAAGCTGTCGGGAGCTGTGTGGGCAAAAGGGGATAGGAGGAAATGGAAATAAAACGGTTTCAACAAAGAAGTGTCCTCAGACCCACCATCTTGGAACTGTGTGGTGCCTACGGCCAAGGCCAGCAGTGCAAGGGGGTGGCGGGTGCTCATGGGGTACCAGGTGCTCACCAGCAACTCTTGTAATTCATGTTAATATGAAGAGGCTCTGCCAAAACCTCCAGCTATATATGCCCTGTCATGACTGCAGCTGGCTAGGGGCATCTGTCCAGGTGGCTGGCAGGGACCGGGAGATGTGTCTTTTTCTCTGATAGATCGTCATCAGCTAGGGAAATGCCAGATCCCCTTGCAAAGGCCTAGCAAGGGAGGTGTAGACTCAGTCAGCTCATAGCAAACCCTGGGCCTGGAGGGATGGATCTCAGGCCAGGTTTGTGAAGAAGATGTCAGAGTTAAAGGGCAAAGGAGAAGAGTAGGGCACTCATGCTGGTGACAGCCATGGGGTGAGCAGACACTTGAGGGGGAACCAAACTTCTTAGGCCTTTGAGGGCCTTCACTTACCCATGAAGTGAGTACCCACAACCAGTCACCTCTGGTTTCCGAGAGAGGAAGAGCAGAGTTCAGAGGCCCCCACATGGCTGATCTCCCCAGAGATCAGAACAGGGAGGCCAGTTCAACAGCCTTCACCACACCAGGAAGGGGAGAAAGGTCTCCTTCCTGCTACCAGCTCTCCCGTTGAAGGCCTCGGCCACAGCTTATCAGAAGTGCTCAGTGCTTTGCCACAAGTAACTTAGGAGCTAAGGAGGTGTTGCTGTTTGTGTGGAGCCTCCGTGCTGGGCTCACCCGGGGTGTCTGACAGGTCCTGTGTCAATTATGGGTGCAGGAGTGAGGTAGTCATCAGAGGTTCACGGAGAGACTCCAGTTGCCAAGAGCAAGAGGCCTGGGCCCCTGACCTGGCCACTTCCATTATGAACTGGGTGCCAGGTAGGGTCCCACTCCCTGTACACATCTCTCTTGCCTCTGTGGGGAAGGCAGGTCAGAACCAGCACCCTTTGTGTAGAGCAAGAGAGACAGCGATGTAAGAAGCGGTTAAAAATGCAAAACGCGGTTGGTTTTGATAAAGAAAAATGCAGCTGCAACATCTGTTTGACTCTTGTTTGCAGCTTCATCAACACTAAGTGGTCAATAAATCAGAGTGGCGTGGTGCTCCGCTTCTTCTGAGGCTTGGTCATTAATCTCATGCCAGTTCTCATGAAAAATGAAGGAGAGGGGTTGCGTGGTAGTGAAAATGTATACACTACCCAGAAAGTCATAATAGCATGTAATAGTGCAATGTATACATTACCCAGAAAGTCATGATAGCCCGGGATAGTGCCACACACTTCCAAAGTCATAACACCCTGGGATAGTACCGCACGCCTCCCTGCTTGCCGTGGGGGCTGGAGGGGAGAACCCGGCTGCGGGGAGGGGACGGAGCAAGTAAATCAGCATCGTTTGTGCCAAGAGCCTGTTCTGTGATCGCATCTGTCATATTAGCACCGTTTATGCAGAGCTAGACGACCCGTGAGCCTGATCTGAAGAGGCACAGCTTTCTGGACCCGTGTGCTTAATAAACAACCAGGACGGAAGCCCATAAAACCAGAGTGTGGAGTTGGCAGATAGAAGGACAGGATTTACTAGGAAAAGGATAAGTGATGGCGGTGGTGGGCGTCTCGGGGCTGGGGTGTCACCCGGCTGCATGGTAGACGACGGAAGCAATTCTGCCCGTGCTGTAGCTGCCCCTGGCAGCCCGCCGGCTGGCCTCTGTGCTTGGAGTAATGGAATGGGTGTGTGTGTGTGTGTGTGTGTGTGTGTGTGTGTGTGTGTGTGTGACGGTTCCAACAAAAACAAGCTGTCTCTCAGAGCATCCAGCAGGGCGGTCCAGCCCCCACGTCCCCCACAGAGGCCTGCTCATGGTCAGGACGGAGTTCAAGCAGGCCACAGGGACAGAAGAAAATTCCAGAGCTCCATGCACATTCTGAGAAGGGCCAAGGACATGGCACTGGTTGCTTAGATTCCCCCAGGGTCTGTCAGTCCCTAGAAGACACAGGCTTCCCTGTCACAGACCAGAAGGCATCCTCCCATGCTGTAGTCCATATAATTGGCACATTCTATGGGCCTCTCTGGGTGGCTTCTGGGTGCTGGGAGTGGAACTGTCCTGCGGGCTCCCCCCCATAGATAGAGCAACCCCTTCTTTCAGCAATGGCTTCTGAGGACAGCTCTGTGCTGGCCTCACCTTCAAGCCTCAGCTGGGCCCTGGGCTACAGGGGTTGGTGGGAATAGAGGCTGGATTTAGAGCTCACAGCAGGGCAAAGACTCAGACAGCCCTGGATCTACACCAAGTGCCTGTAGAGGCCAGAAAGTGGCCTATGTCAGGAGGGGTCATAGGTCAGAATGAGGTCTGTGTCAGGTGGGGTCGTAGGTCAGAATGAGGTCTGTGTCAGGCAGCTAGCTACAAAGGAACATGAGTTAGGCTTGAGCACCTGAAACTTAGCAGTGTGTGTGTGTGTGTGTGTGTGTGTGTGTGTGTGTGTATAGATTGAAAAGGAGGGGAAGAGAAGGATCTGAAGGAGGGGGTCTAGTGCCCCTGGGAATAGCTGGGCTCAGTGGTCAACTCTTCTTCCTGGGAATCAGGTCCCATATTGTGTGTATACAGAGTTCAGGACTATCATTGCAACCTGAGGAACAGGTTTTCCAGTAATGTCCAGCAGGGTTAGGGGAGCATTGTGGGTGACCAGTAAGAGGCTAGGAGGTGCTTCTTGGGGCACAGGCCAGCTGCCCAGGGAGTCCCCAACCCTATCTCAGGGCTGCTATTATTAAATGAGCACATGCGTTGGCAGGAGCTGAGCCGGCAGCCCTTCCTGCTTTCGAGGGAGGCTGGAAGACTTAATTAGTTAATGTGAGCAAAGTGGCCCGGAGATGAAAACCCTGGGTAATTGCTGAGTGCTGTTGCTGTTGTTATTACACAATTACCAGAATTTTCCAGTCACGGGAATCTTGTTAAACAATTCCCACCTGGTGTGGGGTTCCGGGATCCATGCCGGCTGAGGGGCTGGCTGACTCTGACTCCCTGGTTGGAAGGGTGTGGAGGAGAGGTTACCGAATGTAGGTTAGCAGGCCTGTGTAGGTCCCGTCACATCCTGGGCACCCCAAGGGCACTTTGTCTCTGTTCCAGAGCAGACAAACTGTACATGCATTAAGAAGAGCTGGAAGGTCCTGCCTGCATGGATTTTGCCCAGAAAGTTCTAGAAACTTCCATCCAGACTCCAAGGAGGCCAAAATAATGCAGACATGTGCTGCTGGGGAGAACTTCCTGTGTTACAGCTAGCCCTGAGCTAGCCCTGGCTGTCTGGACTCCAGATGGACAGATGGGAGGTTCATACCAGCTTGATCAGGCTACAGCTTGTTTAAAATCTCTATTGAGCTGAGGGAAGAGCTGTCCAATCACATCTCTGTGCTTGCACTGATACTGAACTATTTGGAAGAGTGTACAAGGGTAGTTTTGGTGGGCAGAATAGTGACAGTCAGGTAAGGTGAGGGAAGGCAGTGACTGGGAGAGTGGACTGACTTGCTCACGGATGGCCAGAGGGCCTCAGGGGTTCACACTGGACAAAGGTTGTTGACGAGACCAGCAAGGGTGCAGGCAGGAGAGGTGGGATGGTGCTGTACCTAAGGCGGAAACATTGAAGGCCGCTGAGGTGAGTGGATTCCCCTGCAGAGGTGAGGGCAGTCCTCAGAAAATGGAGATAAGACTTTTCCTATACAGACACAAAGAGAGACGTGATGCCCATTTTCTTTTGTGTGGGGTCAAAAGAAGAGGAGTCCTTTGTTGCCCCCGTGAGTCCAGTGCTAAGATTAAAGGTGTCCCTGCACCCTGGAGTTACAGCTCAAACAGGCTAATAGAGAACACAGGACTCACTCCAGAAAGGAAACTGTGGGCTGTGAATATCATTAGTTCCCTAAGAAGTATTGGGAGATCAGGATCTCTGGGTTTTCTGCCTCTGGAACCCAACCAAAGAAGGCACCGTGATGCTCTGTGTTCCCAGTGGGGAGGAATTTAGGGCTGGAAGTGCCAGCCAGTGTTCAGTGTCTGCCCATTTATTTTTCCCTTGCTAGGTGCCTGCCAGGGATGCAGGTGGTGCATGCCCTGTGGGTGGTGGAGTCTGGGCTTCGATCGAATTGCTGGTTTGTGTCCTATGTGCCTCTTGTTCTCCCCTTGAGCCAAGCTTTGATTTATTGGAGATCACCGTGAGAATACCTCTGGCAAGCCCAGGGCTAAGAAGCCATGGCCTTCTGAAGTCCCTGGGAAGGGTATCCTTCTCAGGGTGGGCCAAGCAGAGCCCAAGGGCAAAGCAGTTGGATGGGCAGGTCCCTGAAACCCATGGGGTACATGACCTCACTGACCTCAAAGAAGCCCCATCTGCTATTGCCCTTGCCCATAACTCCCCCTTTCTTCCCACATCCCCATCTTTCCTTTCTATGTGTCAACTCAGAACCATGGCCAAGTGGTGGTGTCACAATCATCAGGTTGCCTCTAACTCGAAGTACTCTGGAACATGTACTGCCCATGTCCCCATCACACCTCCGAAAGAAGCTGCTGTCCCACTGTACTGAATGTTATCAGGTGAACCACTCAGGGACACATGGCTCATGGGAAGCAGAGGGGGACATGACTGGGCCACATCATGTCCTGTGGATAGCAGTGTTGGGAAACCACTTCCTGTCCCTCATATAAGCCAGTGTTACGTGTATCTCAACTGGTCAGGGCAAGCCTGCCATAAGCCCCTGAAACTGGTTTAGGAACAGGCCTTTAAAGCCCACTGGAAGCTTCCAGGTCCTTGGACTTTGTCTGGGGCCACAGGGATGCAGGGGATGATTTTTCTAGCTGGATTTAATTTGGGAGATGGGTCCCTGTGGTGAGGCAAGAATGGCTGGGGAGGAGTGAATGGATTAACCTCAAAGGTGTGGCCAGAGCTAGAAAACTCCAGAGGCTCACAACCCCTGGCCTCAGGCAACGGCTGGAACCAGTGGGGGTCTAGGTATGAGAGGTGAGATGACTGGGCAGCTGGGAAGGAAATGATGAAGGCTGCATTCTGGAACCAACTCTTACCAGCATGTGGAATCTAAGAAGCTCCTTGACACAGCCTCCATGTCATTGATGGAGTCTCTGGATCCAAACATGCCTGAGGCTAATACACTTTAAGATTGTCCAGAAATTTGAGCCCTTATATACACTTTCATATAGGAGTCAGCTCAAGTGAGCCTGCTATTGTAGCAGTGGAACGAACTGTCTGCACCACAGTGCCTGTGTGGAGGATGGGCGACTGTTTCCACCATCACAAGGACTACTCTGAACTATGGTTTATCTGGACCTGCTCCTGGTGCTGGGTGGTAAGCATGTCACAAGAATTGGCTCTGTTAAACCTTATAACACTTCCAGGAGGCCTGGCTATGGACTTAAAGTCTCTGGACACACAGGGAACCTGAAGCATCATTGATCTTTCCTAAGCAACACCCTCTGAGCCCAGGTCTGCCGGAAGCTAAAGATGTATGTCCTAGATGGTGGAGTTGGTTAGAATGTGGGTTCCAAGACTTCATAGCTGTGGTCAGTCCTGTCCCAGCACCTCAGTATTCTTACCTATAAGGGAGAGATGACTCAGTCAGCTAAGCAGTTGCCATTTAAGCTTGAGGACTTGAGTTCAAACCCCAGAGCCCATGGTTTTTGAAAAAAGCCATGGGGCTGGAGAGATGTCTCAGTGGTAAAGAGCATTGGCTGTTCTTAGGGAGGACACCAACTCAGTTCTTAGCACCCGAATGGTGACTTATAACTACCTGTAATTCCAGTTCCAGGGGTCTGATGCCGTCTCCTGACTTCCACAGGCACCGGTCATGTACCTGGCACACATGCATGCATGCAAGCATAATGCTATTACATAAAATAAAATGGACAGATGCTTTAAACGCCAGGTGTGGTGTTGCCAGGGTAAAGGGAAACAGTATTGGAACAAGCCCTAGCCTTTCAAACTGGGACTTGGAATAGCCCAGGTCTCCCTTCCCAAACAATGTCAATTTGTTTCAAAACATCGCTACAAAGTTTGCTACCGTCTTCTAGGACCGCTAGTTGGAATAAAGTCAAACTGATTCAGACTCTGCCTACTTGGGAGTTAATGTGTGAAGACAGACGCCCACACAGGCCACTTTATAAGTTTTTCTTTCTTTCTTTCTTTTTTTTCTGAGGAGGAGGCATGGTCATCTCAAGGTATGAGATATGCAAGAAATTGCAGGGCTTTCAAAGTAGTAACCAGGAACCATTCCTTACCAATTATAAACACAGCCTCAGAGAAGATTCTTGGCTAGCTCCCAAGACTAAGCTACATTTTCTCAGGAACTAGTTCGCCAGCCTCTGTGAACTCGGGCAATCATCCCTGGGCCTGACCTGCCACGGATCCCCTGACTGTGTGGGATTCTTTAGGGCCACAGGGTTCACTTCTCATCACCTGGACGGTGAGGGACCCTGGTGAGGGGCTCCCAACCTCCCCACTCTCCCCCCAACCCCCGCCACCTTTCAGGCACTTCTCTGGTGATTGTTGTTCACCGCCTTGCCTGTATGTTCTATACAGTATAACTGATGCATGGAAGATGGCAAAGACCTTGGCAAGCACATGGCTCTTGCTTCTTCATCATAAACAGTCTGATAAAGCTGAAGCATGGACCATGCAGACTGACTTATCTTCCATTTCAGCTAGCAAAAACCAACCAAGGGAGGGTGTGACGGGGCCCATGTGGCCCGGTGGACAGCAGGAGAGTAAGACAGAGTGCTATCTCTTCCCACCCCCCTTGCTGGCCTCTTGTCCACCCTCCTGTCCATGTTCACAGCCTTCCTGGAAGCAACGATGACACCTCCTCGCCTGCTTTCAAAACTTGAAATTGTCTGCTCAAGTGACATCCAATACAGGTCTGGCTTCCTGGCCAGGGTCTCCTTTTTATGGTCTTGACCTTCCCAATAAGCCTCTGGGTGGGAGATCCTTCTGGGCTGGAAAGGAAACCTGCATCTAGCTAGTCAGAGTCCCTGCCTTCTGTGCAAAGTCTGAAGACAGCAGCAAAAGCAGGGAAGGGGTTTTAAGCAGGGGATTCTGGCAGGTTGGGGCTTGGATCACCTCTTCCTGCTCTAGGAAGAGTCTCTGGAGGATGCCTCCATAAGGTTCTGTTAAAGACACCAACCCCAATTCTCCCCTGGCTGACAAGCAGGCGCATTGCCCAGCCCATGGAGAAGTTATAGCGTAACAGTGAGATCCCAGCAGTGGTTTTAGAGAGTCTTATAGAGAAATTGGGTTGTATTTTTTTTTTTAAATGTGAAGATGAAGTATCATCACGGAAGTCATTGTGGCCCTTAACAGTTCATGTCCTGAAAGAGTGACTGGAGTTAACAAAGCCACTACAGGGCAGGGTTCAGATTAGAAAATATGGTTCTTTTCTTTGTTATTTCCTTTTTAAACCCCTCGTTCTCTTCATCCTTTCTCCCGGGGCTCCTGTAGCTCACTGATAACTCGTAAGCTTCCTTAGGTAATAACAGAGCTGTAAAGCTAATGACACAGGCAGCAAAGCGGGAGCCACACCCTCTGCAGGGATGCTGCATGGGCACCCCCGGCTTTAGAGCCCCCACAGGGAGTGCCAGCTTGTCCTCCCTCTCCCCTCACCAGTGGGGTTTCACGTGGTGAATACCAACAAGGATCAAGACAGGGGGGATGGCAGGGCATGTCTGTAATCCCAGCTACCGAGTCAGCAGTAGGAGGATTGAAAGTTCAAGGCCGAGGAAGGTGCTATCAGAAAATAAAAATGTAAGCAGCTTGGGATGTAGTTCAATTGCAAAACGCTTGCCTGGCATACATAAGGCCCCAGGTTCAATCTATGGTTCTGATGAAAGAGGAGGAGAAGAAGGAGGGGGAGGGGTCATTTGTCTTCATTGCTGTCTCCTAAAGGTAGTGGCTGGTGCCAACACTTCAGGCAGCAGTGAGGTGAGTCCCCAAGCCCCAGCACTGCTTCAAAGTGTCATTTCTCCTATGGGCTCTGAGGACAAAGCTAGGGAGGTGTGTGTAGCCTGCTGGGAGCTCCTCCATTCCAAAGAACTGGCTGCCTCCAGTTTGCTCCAAGTATCTCTTGAACATTGCTCTGAAAGACTGAGATGGGGCAACAGAATCTCAAAGCCACCAGGTAGCTCTGACTCTAGAGCCTCAGCTCCTGGATGCTGCTGCTGGTAATATCAGTAAAGTTGCCCAAGGAACAGTGATGGCAGAGAAAACAGTCTTCTCTCTTCCTCTGTCCATTTACGCAGCCTGAGCTCCTTGCCTTGTCTCTGGGTCCTGAACCCAGCTGACTGTGCGAGCCACCTTCTAAGTCTCAGTTCTGGTGCTAATATCCCCATAACTCCTTGTTTTTTTATGAACACAACCCTACTCCTGACACCAAATGTCTCCATAGTTCACAAATCACGCAGTTACCAGACACATTTCACACACCGCTCAGCCTGCTCTGTCAGCTGCCCTTCCCACTCTGTCTCAGCATCTGGAATTTCACTACATCCCACCTATTCATAAGATATCAGCTCCACCATCCTTGTATTTTTCATTCTCTTCCAACCAAAGAGAATGTTGTTCTCCCAAGACCTCACAGGCAAAGTTGGGTAGGGCAGACCCATCTCCCTCATCTGTGGGCTGGAGCCCACATCCCTTCTTCTAGAACCAAGGCTTCCCAAGATTTGAATCTAAGCCAGAAGAAACTTCACCTGAGTCTGTAGGCAGCGAGTAGCCGAATGACTGGCTGATGAACACACTGGCCCTTGAGGCTAGCGAATGGATGTCTATCTGTTCAGCATGGACCCATGACTGGGAGCCTCTGTGCTGGCATTGGGTATTGCTTTTGTGACCTACAGTGTCCCAGTGTCCCAGGAAACCAATGAGTGGCTTAGATACTGGACACCCACTGACCACCCTCTTTTTCTCTCCACGGACACTTCTCTAGCAGGGTCCTCTAGAACTGCTTTTCCTGTAGGAGCACAGCACGATGCTTTGCTTTGACTTCTCATATGCTCGTCACTGCTCTCTTCTTTCTATGAAATAGTGGCAGGTGGTACTCTTTCTAGGGTCCCAGGAATCTCTTTACAGAGTTCTGTTGGCCATCACCAACTGGACACACATACACTCAGACACAGACACATGCAAACGCGCATGCATACACATGCACACATGTGTACACATGTACAGGCACACACTTTCACATGCTTGCACACACACATACACATATGCACATACACATGCACACACATGTACACATGTACACACATACGCACACACATAAGTGTGCGTCCTCCTTGGTTGAGAAACCACAACTCTAGCATACTGTTTGTTTTCCAGATTCACCACGGCTGCCTGGAAGCTGAGAAAACACACTGGGCTGAGGGCCTTGGCACCCGCCCAGGGTAACTGGGACACCCATGTTTGCAAAGAAAGCATTTGTGAAGTGTGAAGAAATCCTGAACAGTGCCGTTCAGATAGTGTGTTTAAATTTCACTCAGAATGTTCTATTTTGTGTAGGGGTAGAGTCCCTTTGGCAAAAACACTGGCTGGCATTCGCAAAGCATGGTTGCCATGGAGCTGTTAAGAGACACTAGCTACTGAGGGATGGCAATTAATCCTGTGGTTGGAGGGACATTGAGCCAACAGCTCCTTGGGGAAGCTTCTGGGAAAGGGGATGCTAAAAGCCAAATTTGAAAGAGGGTGCTTTTAGTCCAATGCTGTCACATGGCTTTTAAAAAAGACTGTGTGTATGCACACACGTGTGTGTGTGTGTGTGTATGTGCATGTGTATGCATGTGGTGTGTGTGTGTGTGTGTCCATGCACATGCTTGTGTGTGCTTCCTGCTGTCTAAAATTGAGGATGTAGCATCTGAAGATTTCCAACTATGGCTTTCCTGTCAGTGAACTTTGAACTTGCAAGGTCAGAGGGGGTCCTAGAAGTTGCCGTGGGATACTAGGCCACCTAGGTACTCTTCTCCTCTGCTTACCTCAGAAGCTGGTCACTCACTCACCAACAAATGCTGAGGTATCAGGGTTGGCCTAGGTTTGGGATCTACAGTGGACAAGACATAGCTTCTGCTGCCAGAGATAAACTATAAATATTTAAAGAAGAAGGTGGTTGTGGAGTCGATGTGAGGCTCTAGAAACGAGCACAAGATGACAGGTTAACAGCGGTAGAGGGTGACAGGGCACAACTCTTCCAGGGTGTTCAGAGAGGGCTGTGAGGAGAGGAGCTGATGCTGCCTATAAAATGACAGAGACTGACCCAGGAGGAAAGGGAAGGGTTTCAGGACCGGGGATCAGGGATGGAGACTGTAGAGCAGACACAGGCCCCTGGTGTGCATGCGGGGAGACAGTCAGGAAAAGAAGAAACACAGGCTAAGAAACACCCCCCCCCAACCAAAACAATGAAGTCTCTAAATTATTTAAAAATTCCCAGATGTGGTACATGTTTGTAATGCATTTGAAAGGCTCAAACAGGGGGTTTGTTGTAAGTTCCAGGTCAGGCTTAGTTACCATGTAAGACTTTATCTCAAAAAACCAAAAAAGGAGGAGAGAGAGGAAGAGGAAGAAGGAGAGGAGGAGGGAGAGGAGGAGGGAGAGGAAGAGGAAGAAGGAGAGGAGGAGGGAGAGGAGGAGGGAGAGGAGGAGGGAGAGGAGGAGGGAAAGAAGGAGAAAGGAGAGAAGGGGGAAAGGAGGAGAAAGAGGAGGCAGAAGAGAAGGAAGAAAAGGAAGAAGGAAAGGAGGGAGAAGAAGAGGGAGAGGAGGAGGGAGAGGAAAAGGGAGAGGAGGAGGAGGAAGAAGATGAGGAGGAGGTGGTAGCTGGGAGATCTGTCCCTGTGGCCCAAAAGGGACTGATAAAAGCCAGTTCCCATCACTGTGGCCTTACCACTGACTTTCTTGTTCCCCAGCATCTGGCTTGGCATAGGGCCCAGAGCCAGGCTGAGTAAATATTTGCTGAGTAAGTAAACTGGCCCAGGAACACTTTAATGTTGAATGAGGCTCTCTATTGAAGTTGAGATTCAATCTCTCTTCAGAAGGCAAACTTCTGCTTGTAGAGATCGGATCACCAGAAAGGGCTGTTTCTCAAAGCGAGAAAGCCACACAAGATGAACCCAGTTCACCCTGCAGGAAGTCACCAAGCTCCCATTGTTTGAGGCTTGCTCTGCAGAATAGTCTATCTGACAGTGGGTTGTAGAATGGAGGAAAGACAGCTGGGTTCCAAGTAGTCGGTCGCTTTCAGTAACGATGCTAATTCTGGAATTCAAAGCTGGAAAAGGAGCAGGGCTCTCGTCATTGTCCAGCTTGCTGCTGCATGATGGAAGGACCAGATGTGGAGCCGACCTTGGCTCATGTCTCCCTTGGGTCACGCTAAACGCTGTGACTTTTGGAAAGTTGCTTAATGTCTCTTGCCTCCCCTCCCCCCCGTCACCCCCCAAGCAGGGTGACGATCAGATCACCATGTCTCCTCACATCTCCATGGTAAGGGTTATGGTGGGTGTCAACTTTCCTGTTTTTTTTTTTTCTTATAAATTCATAACTCTTTATTGGACAGTTGTTTTTAGAAAGCCAAAGGCTGGGTGCAATTAGTGTCACCTGAGGTCACCTAGAGAAGATGTGTCACCCCGTCTTGAGAGACAAAGGGAAGCCATGAGGTGGAGGAGCTCAGAGAGCACCCAGTATTCTTCAGCCAACCACGACCAGATTAAACCAACCATGACCGGATTAAACCAGCCACGACCAGATTAAATCAAATTACATTCTCAAAGCACTGGTACTGGGGCTGGTCCCTGCTGGACATCCTTGCTCTACCAAGGGGTACACAGGCCTTTCCAACCTTCATCTAGTAAGCTTCCAGAATGGATGCTCTTCCCTCTCTCATCCTGATGTAGGCTGGGGATGAAGGGTGTTGGCTGTTGTTGCTAGGCAGAGGCACCCGGCAGGAAATTAAATGTTTAGTTCCCTATTAACTCTGCAGTTAATTAAGCTTGCAGGACAGTGTTTACCAGGGCTCCCACCAATGCCAGTATTGGTGATACTGCACAGGGAGGGATGCAGGATGCTCTGTCGCTCTTGTTCCCTTCTCAGGCTGGTACCTAACTTAGCACATACTCAGAAACCAATAGTGAATCCTTGGCACCCCAGACTGCAGTCCCTCATGGAATCTCTTTAGTTCTCATGGGACCAAGACAAGATAAAATTCTGCTGTAGTCTGTCTGGAGGGTCTGAAGTTCCCTGGTATCTGCTGGGGACGTGTCCAAGAGCCGTTAGCTTCTCAAGAGCTGGTAGCCTCTTGTCCAGCTCCTCTTGTCTTGGGTCACTCTTAGGAGAGGCTCCATGGCTTGCTTAGGTGCCCTTTTCCCCCTGCTGTGTCCCAGCCCCTAACCAGTACTCTGTTGCCTCCTGTGAACTTTGACTCTCCTCAGCATCCAATCCTCCTGGTTCTGTTCTTCTCGCACCCGTCTCCCAGGATGCCCCTGACATCTTTTCCCACCTGCTCTTGACAGAGCAGCCTTTGGCTTGGCCTCGACTGTCAAGTTTAACTTCTCAAACAAAGGTTTTGACTCCCCCTTGACGAATTCCAGAACACTGGGTGTGCTTCAGCTAAGAACTGGAAGACCTCAACCTCAGCCTCAGCTGAAGGCTGCCTGGAGGGCCCTGCTCCAACCATGCCTTCACCACCTACCCTCCTTTCCTCCAGTCTTCTTCTTCCTCATTCCATCCAGTTCTAAGGGATACCCAGTCACAATGGTTGGGGTAGACATGGTGATTGAACATGGCCCCACTTTCTAATGTGGCAGTCTCCTTGAAGTGACCCCTCTTTCGCTATATGTATGTGCATATTTGTGGGAGGTCAAGGGAAGCCCTTTGAGAGAAAAAGAAGGGTGAGCAAGGGCAGATCTGTGTTTTCCAGTTTCCAGCCACATCTAGCTGACAAACCATCTTACTTTTATATCCTCCACCATGGAGCAAAGCATTATGGGATTAGCCTGGATGCGTGCCTCGCAGTGGTAGAGGTTTGAGGTTGGGTCATTCTTTATTGTTGAGGGCTTCCTTGTGTTTTATGGTGGGTTTCCCAATATCACCGACATCCAGTGTTTAGTGTCAATAGTATTCTCAAAGGATCACAACTACAAAATGTCTCCAGGTATTGTCAAATGTCCGATGCAGTGTAGAACCACCACTGCCTAAGAACCCCAGGCTTCACAATGGCCCCAGAGCCTGCTCATTCCCTGGGTACCACGTTCAGCTGTTGAGACTGTCAGAGTGACAGGGAGAAATAAAGTTGTCCCGCGAGAGAACGTAAGAGTCAGGGTCTAGCTCTTGTCTACTGTGGGGAAGGGAAGCTCACTTCTGGTTACCTCTGGTTCCCTGCATATACATTTCTGTGACTGAGTCCAATATTTAGGAAGCATATTCCAAGGTCTTATGGTGGTCTCCATTGCTTTTTCTGGGCAGCATTTAATGCCACCCCAGCCCATCCTCCTTGTGTTAACCCGAGCCTCAGGAGACAGGTGGGTGAACCTGATTGGTCAAGTTTTCTTTTAAGTGTCCTTGCTGGGGATGCTTTAGGAATAAACACGTGACCCGACTTAGCTCTGGTTACTGAGCAAAAAATAGGGTTAGGACTCCCAGACACTTCTCTCTTGTGACACTGACATGTGTAACAGGAACCTGGGTCCTTAGGAACATGACCGAGCCCTCTATCCACTAACCTTCCTGCAGCTAGCTCCCCAGGGCCTTTGTACCCCCAATCTGTTGAAGGTGGGGTTTCTCTTCATAGGGCTGGGTGGTTCTCACAGTGGTCCAATGCAGCAACAGTTGTCAGTGGGTGGAGGGAGGAGGACCTCGGCTTACCTCACATTGCCTCACACTGGGAGAATTCAAAGACTTGCCATGGGATAAGTGTTCTAGCCTTTGCTACTCCCTGGCCTGGCCTCCCTAAAATTTCTCCTTACGATACAAGCTTCATCATCAGATTTGAACAAATCCCTCATTTCCCTGCCCTTTAGCCGATCTAGGATCAGGTGAAAATAATGCTAATCTTTTTTTCCTGGAAAAGATAGATACCTCTAAATTACAACTCCATATTAACAGAGCTTTTAAAGTGGCATGCACAATTGGGTGGAGCTAACCTAATTCAATATCTAAGGAACAGGCAAGTATTTTAATTATCTCATTCTCATAGTGGGAGAGGAAGCTGATTACATAGGAGGTCAATACCTCAAGTCGAAGGGTTCTCATGTAAATTACAGTGCTTGACTTGAGCTGACAAGGAGAGGGTACATTTTTTCCTGTCTGGTGATGTTTCTGGATGTGTGGCTCTCTGTCTGTCTCTGTCCCTGTCTGTCTCTGTCTGTCTCTGTCCCTGTCTGTCTCTGTCTCTCTCTGTCCCTGTCTGTCTCTGTCTCTCTGTCTCTGTCTCTCTGTCTCTGTGTCTCTGTTTCTCTGTCTCTCTGTCCCTGTCTCTCTCTGTCCCTGTCTGTCTCTGTCTGTTTCTGTCTCTGTCTGTCTCTGTGTCTCTGTTTCTCTGTCTCTCTGTCCCTGTCTCTCTCTGTTTCTGTCTCTGTCTGTCTGTGTCTCTGTCTCTCTCTGCCTCTGTCTCTCTGTGTCTCTCTGTGTCTCTGTCTCTCTATGCTTCTGTCTCTGTTTCTCTTTTCTCACAGTCATGAAAATCTGGTAAATTAGAAAGCACAGTAAATATTATCAGAGTTGGCGGGGACCAACTGCAAGGAGCCAGTCTTTGTGGCCTGGGCCTTTAAGACAGAGAGAGACAGAAACAAACTATAGCTCATCTTTGGGGTCCAAGGCCTCTGGCTAGAGAATGAAAATGACTACCCAGAGGTTCAGGGTTGCCACCATGTCTGATAAAAGGAAGCCCAGAGGCAAAGCTCCATTCTTGTATGAGGTCATGGCTGTCCAGGAGCCTCTGGCCCTTGCGAAGCTGGAATCTGCTCTGGCGTGGAGACAGCAGGCTGAAGTGCTGTCTTTCCACCTACCAGGTAACTGGCTCTTCCTTCCTTCTTCCCTCATTCCTTTTGTCCGTCCCCTTTTCCTTTTACTCCTTCTCTCTTCCTAAGAGCACACATATGTGCACACACAACAGACTCTTGTATGTCTGCGTGTATGTATCTGTGTGTGCACACATATCCACGCACATACCTATGAGCATGAATGTGGAGACCCAGGGAGAGGATGACAGGTGTCTTGTTGTATATTTGTTGCCCTATTCCTTGAAACAGGGTCATTCACCGAACCTGGAGATAAAATAGCGCCATCAAACTTCAGTGATTCTTCTGTCTCAGCACCCCCATAGGTGTGCGTGACTAACTCTGCCATCGTTTCTTTAGCGTGAGTACTTGAGACTCAAACTCAAGTCCTCATTCTTGCACAGAAAGCACTCTTATCCACTGAATCACCTCTTCAGCCCACAACTAACACTTTCTTGAAAGGCTCTGTGCCAGGCTCTGACAGTGTACCAATAGAAAAACAGAGTCTTGTCCTCAGGGTTTGGAGAGAGAAGACAGATGATGTAGTAAGCATGTAGGTTCTCTGAGATGACCCTGTGGGATGCTGCAGGAGGACCACATCTTGAAAACAGACTCAAATCTCCATGACAACCTACCACGTTCATGAAGCAGGGGTGAAATTTTCCTTGGACCATGCTAAGAAGAGCCAGTGTCAATCTGTGCTAGTCCCTGGGCTGCAGGCTTCAAACATCTCCCTGCACCGGGTTATCCCCAAAACCTTACTATGATTAACATCATTTAGGGGGGACAGATAAAACAGGTTTGGAGAGGCAAAGAAACTGCCTCTGTCACTGTTTCACACCGTGGCTGAGAGCACTTGATTCAAAGATCATGTTCTTTCATCTGACTAACCCAGCCCCGATGCTGGATGGATGGACACTTGAGATTCCTGACTCTGAAGTTACTGGAGTGGCTCAGAATCAAGAAGGTCTAGGAACTGGCGAGATGGCTCAGTGGATGAAGATGTTTGCTTGACCCTGATGACCTGAGTTTGATCCTCAGGACCCACGTGGTAGGAGGAGAAAACTGATTCCCACAAGCTGACTGATGGTGTATGTGCTGTGTACACATTTCCCCATCCCCCAGCTAATAAACACACACACACACACACACACACACACACACACACACACACACACACACACAGAGGTACGCACACACACATGCACATCAAAGTTTGGGACATGAGGGTAAGCTTCTAAAAGCATAAATCTAGAGTTTACATGTGACCAAAGTCCACAGGGTGACCTTACCGCTGAGATGCTTATCATCTCTCTGTCCCCCTGGGGGTGTCCATATGTCAGATTAGCAGGGAAAGATGCCACCACAAGATCTGAGCACCTTGCAAAGGCCTCATTTGCCTTGCAGACAGAAGCAGCCTTGCATTATCTGCAGCCACCTGAAATGGTGGCTAGTCCTCTGGGTCTTCTGTATATACTGGGTTCCCTGTGTGCCCTACGGCATTGTCACATAGCACCAACGTTACTCTGTCCTTAGAAGTTTTGTGCCCCGGTGCGTTCTTGGCAACAACAGATTTTTGCACACTAGGGCTGTTGCTGAGACAAATAAGGCTGGTCTGAATGTGTCAGGGGCAGCCTGGCTTATACACCGAAGGCCTAAAATCAGCCATAGGCCTAAGTTAGCTTGCTAATACAAAGTCTTGGTCTCTGTGGAAAAACACTGAACAGATAGCTATAAGATCTTGTAAACAAGTAGCCTTGGTGGAAATTTACCAGCCTGGATAATAGTCATAGACCTTATGAATAGGGAGCCTTGGTGGATAGTACCAACTTAGATAAGGACAAGTGTATCATAGAGTCATAGTGACCTGTTCCCTGAACCTTCACCCAGCTGACACTCTGTTCCGGAAGATATCTGTACTCCCCCTGAGAACACCTATGTTCCTGCATCATCCCCTTCCCCACATCCTGCCTCTATGTGTATATAACCCCGATGTGAAAAAATTATAATCAGTGGTTTGATCAGACTATAGACAAGCCGCTCGTTCTTTGCATTCTCCTGTTTCCCCCATTCTCTCTTTCAGGTGATCTCCCAGATGTTCACTGCCCTGCTGGACAGGACATGAATGTCCTGTGATCCCAGGACAGCTGATCTGATACACAAGCACTACTAAGTAACTAATGGGCACAACTCAGGTAAGTGTGGACAGGACACATGGAGAGGTGAATCATGTGTTGGGCAGGATGCTGTGAACTTTCATCATGATGTTCAGAACAGTGTACAACTTAGAACGTATGTGCTGCCTGTTTCTGGAAGGCGCCCACTTAATACTTCTGGGTCACAGATGGCCGTGGTTATCTGAAAGCAGACACTGGAACTGTGGTCAAGGGTTATCTATGGAACTGGAATACGAAGTGGAGGGTAGAGGACTCAGGTCTTTTGGGTACTCATCCTAGCTCTTAGAGGAGTCCCATCACTCCCTGGGGCCCAGAGAGGATGCCTGAAACCAATTCAGGCGGAGGCACATAGGCACTCAGTCTATATAGGAAAAGGTCAGTAGGCTCCCAGAGCTTTCCGTTTGTATTGCCTGATTCTTTGCTGACATACCCTTCCCCTTTGCCTGCTAGAGGCCCACCCATACCAGCTTACACAGACATCTTAGAGAATGTCACCTCCCTCCTTTAACATTCTAGGGAGCAAGAGACTTTAGCCCCAGGAGAAAGCCCTGTGCAACCCTTCTGCACCCACTCTCTTGCATAGGCACTTCACTTTCAGAACTCTGGACAGAACCCTGGGCAGCCATCCAGTCCTGCCCGGTTGGCATTGGAAGGGAACTGGTAGGAGAACCTCTTGGGTATGAAGGACTACAGAAAGACTTTTGGCTGTAACTATGTGAATTTCTGTTGCTTTGAAGTCAGGAAACCAGCAGCAGCCTTGGAGGTCAAGGTCAAGGTCAAGGCCAGCAGCCTTGGAGGTCAAGGTCAAGGCTGCCAAACAGCCCAGTGTGAGGCCCTTGGCTCCCAGCAGCTCCCACAGGAAGGGGCTATCCCAGACCGATCAGTGCATGTCACATCTGGTCCCCAGAGATCAACCCTCCACATTTGGGGATTGTCACTCCAGGTGACATCTGCATAGTGGCAAGACTTATTCCAAAGACAGATTTATAATAAACAGCCTTATTTTATAGAGCCCCAAATATTTGCACAAAAACGAGCCCTGCGTATAACTTGCTCCATTTATCTTTCTGCTGTCACTGAGTGTATCTCTATTTTATTACTGTATCTTTCAGTCCCTCCAGCTTCCAAGTGCACCTCTCATTTTCAAAGTCACTGTCATTCAGGGCAGACCTGTCTTCAGCTTCCTTCACCTCTCTCCTTCAGTCTGCTAGGGCCCTGCCCACACCTGCTCATCCAGCAGCTTCCCGGGGTACCCCTCTTTCCCCACCAGGATTCTAAGGAGCGAGCAGTAAAGGCCATTGGAGAGGAACCCTGCCCAACCCTCACTCATCATCACTCACTCCCATCACTCATTCCCTGGGGCAACGCCTTCTTTTCAGCACTCTGGACAGAGCTCCCAGAGGCTGTGTTTTAACAGACAGCTTTGCAGGCCCAGGGCTGCCCTGTGCAGAGCAATTTGAGATGCTGCTGCCTCCTTCCTCCTCTCTTAACACTTCCACCATTATGAAGTAAACCCCAAGTGGTTTCTAACCTCCACGGCTACCCAAGACACAGGCTCAGCAACAGAGCGAGCAGTGTATGGAGAAAGGAGCGATTCTAATTTCAAAGTTCTGCTGACATTCATCGAGTACTCTCAAGGTTTATATAAACAGAACGCCCCGCTTGAAATATCACTTTGAATTCTGTCGGTGCCATCACGCCTCTAATAGGCTGCTGTTTCGGCTCCTCTCAGCAATGTGAGCCTTTGTGTTTTAATATTCAGAGACACAAGGAAGCAAGAAAATTATAGCTGGGAAGCCCAGGCTTGGCTCTTCGTCATCCAAGTTAAATTTGGCTGAATGGAGGGAAAATATCCTTTTAAAAGGGGTGGTGAATGGAAATAATAATCTCTTACATTTACAAAACACTAGGCATTTTCAAAGCCCTCTCACGTTCATTATCTTGTTAGATTTCCCTAGCAATCAGATACAGAGCACCCCACGGATGGTTATAGTGGGTACCAGATACGGGTGGCAGGTCTTGGAAGATGATGGTGGAAGAATCAGAGGCTGGGATGTCAGTGACTGGTTGGTCACTCTGTGGTGGCAAAAATGCACAGGGATGGCCAAAGCCAGGACTTGTCAACATCAACATATCTCTTGGTACACAACCTCCTCTGAACCTCCCCCTACATGTGCAAAGTGACTTTTCACCTCTCTTCCCATCAGACAGACATTCTCCAAACCAAGCAGTGTTGAGGATGTCTTGCTGGGGTCTCTTCCTTTTTAGGAGACCTAATGTCCACAGCAAAAAGGAGAGACTCCTAATGGACAGTACTGTTTGTTTGTTTGTTTGTTTGTTTTTGTTTTTGTTTGTTTGTTTTTTTTTTTTTTTGGCAAGCACTGGGTTTGTTCAAGAAATGTCTGTCCCTTGACCTGCATTGGTTGAGGTGACCTTTGCAACTCTGAGATGTGGGTAGCCCCTGTCATGGTTAGGGTGTTGCATGGTCAAGGAGCCAGCTCTTTGTCATTCTGCAACATGCTTCCTGTTTGTCTCCAACAATAATGACCATCATGTATGTGTGTCTGTGTATGTGCATGTGTGTGCATGTATCTATATATGTGTGTATGTGAATGCATATGTGTGTATGTGTGTGTATGTGTGTGCATGCGTGTGTGTGCATGTTTGTGTGAGTATGTTTGTGTGAGTCTGTATGTATGCATGTGTACATGTGTATGTGTGTGCAAGTGTGTATATGTATGTGTGCATATGTGTATGTGTGTGTATGTGAGTGTATGTGTGTCATTGTTTGTGTAAGTCTGTGTATGTGTATGTTACATGTGTACATGTGTATGCGTGCAACTGTGTGTATGTATGTGTGGATGTGTGTGTCCATGTGTGTATGTGTGTGAATGTGTGTATATATGTGTGTATGTGAGTGCATGTGTGTGTATGTGTGTGTACATGCATGGGTGTGTGAGTCTGTGTATGTGTGCATGTGTACATGTGTATGTGTGTATGTACAAGTGTGTATGTATGTGTGTATATGTGTACATGTATGTCCAAGTGTGTATGTGTGTGCATGTGTGTGTCCATGTATGTCCATGTGTGTATGTGTGTGCATGTGTGTGTCTGTGTGTGTATGTGTGTGTGCATGTGTGTGTCCATGTGTGTATGTGTGTGTGCATGTGTGTGTCCATGTGTATGTGTAGGTCAGAGGAAAACATTGTAGAGTTGCTCTTGCCTTTCATCTTCTTGTGAGATTCAGGAAATAAAATTTAAGTTGTCAGTTTTGTACAGCAAGCACCTTGACCCACTGAGCTACTTCACTGGATGAGGACCTAAGTCTTCAAAGAGCTGTGGGGTGAGCAGCAGAAAGACCTCAGCCATCAAGAATACAACTCCTGCCCTGTCTGGAAGCCCTGATGGAGCTTCAGTGCAAGTTTCCCTGTGCCATCCCCAGCATCCTCCCCCTCCTCTCAGCAGCCTTGGCAGCTCCCGACAAGCTGGCAAAGTGAATGCTTCTGGAGCGGGGGCTTTGGAGGGTCAAGGTGAGAGAGGAAGACAGGAGATCCAGGGCTGGGGTACACCAGGGACTCATTAGATAAGCCTGTTTTGATGTTCATGGCTGAGCCTGGACTGGGCAGGTTGATGGTGGATTGTTGCAGGCTCTGTCTCTGGAGGCGGTGTCATTTATAGGTTCTTGGAATTTGTTGCTGTTGATAACAGTGACAAGCCATAAGCATCCCACGTGAGGAATGTTAATAACACAGGAGGCATTTTTTAAGTGGTGGCTTTGGGGAGCCTTCAGCATGTCAGTGCCAATGGGCTGGCTGTTGGCATTGTCATATATCTGGGAAGTTATTCTGGGAAGGTCGCACGGTGACTCCATTGTCATTACCTACAAAATATTTCAATTTTCCAGAATAGACTTGGTTGTGGCACCAATGAATCTTCATCGCTTCTCTTTTTATGTCCCCGCTTGTCTCTGGAGTCTGGTTTTGTGTAAGCAGAAGATAGACAAACAGGAGGTGGTTCTGGCAGGAGTGGGAGTCTGTACAGCAGAGCGGTGGTGGTGGGGGATGGGTCTCTGAGGACCTCTGGGGGGGGAGGTCATAGCTGTAGTCCAGCTGAGGGATCTTAAGGTCCCTCCTCACACACATCTGACCGCCAGCACACCAGTTCCAGCCAAACTGTTCCCTGGACACAGCTGAAACCTTTAGCCTAGGGTCTTTGGTTCTTCTGTTAAAATCCTTTCTGTCCAGCACCACTCAGGGCCAGCCCTCCCCCAAGGCCGTTGCGCTCTTCTGACCAGGAACTTGGGCAGTGGATCTGATTCATCTGGCATTCAGCAGAGCTTCTTTGTACCCGGCTTCCATTTCCTATGGGGCAGTGGGCTTAAGTCTTGTTCTATTTAACTTGTCTTCAATTTGACATCACCGTGGGCAAGCACCATGCCATATCGACTCCCATATGTCCTAAAACAGCTGGCTGCCTCTGTGCCTCCTGTTTCTTGTCCTTCAGAACGGATGCCCAGGACCTCTCTAGACCTCAAGTCTGACTTCCTGCATGCGAGAGCCACCAGGGGCATCAGCCTGGTCTGATCCTCTCAGGAGCCCAGACCCATTGCTCTCAAGTCTCCTCCCTACTTTCTAGCAAGCCAGACACATGTCACACTTGCGTGACTGAGAAGACAGGAAGATAGTGGCTCAGCTTAAACTCTATTCCTGAGGGTGACTGCTGATTGGCAGAATGCCAGAGCTGGAGTTAGCCATACCTGCCCAGGGCCTCTCTGCTGGTCTCTGCTGGGCCCTTTAATCTGGAGAGGACCTGAGGGAGGCATTGGAGATACCTATCTTTAGAAAGTATTCTAAAAGGAAGATGAGGCACGTGGACTCATTAACAAAGGATGCAGACTATCTCAACCACACACATCCTGGTTAGGTTTAGGCCAAGTGTTCCTTTTGCTTGGAGACCGGACTTGGTGGCAGAACCCTGCTTGCCTCTCTCACCTTGCTCCTCTAAGCTGACCCCTCTCTTGGCCTCAAACTCTATAGTATACACCTCCAGCTAAGGATTCATCCCCCAGATGTGGAGCTGAGACAAAGGAAAGCCCTGGGTACCAAAAGTAAGGGGAGCACTGTGATGACTAATCGTGGTTGTCAATTGTTGTCATATCCAGAATCAACTGAACCCCAATAACTGGGCATGACTGTGAGGAATTTTCTTGATTGGATCATCTGGGCCACACCTTCTAGTGGCATGTCAATCAAAGGACATGGAAGAAGGAAGCTTTTGCCTTTTGCCTGCTTGCCCTCAATCTCACAGGCAAGTTTGTCTAGCTTCCTGCTGAGTCTTCCCTTTGCTGGTGTTAGAATCTACTTCTTCAGGATTCCACACAGACTGAAGGCCAGCCTCTCTCCTGGAATCCCCTGGGACTCTAGCCCCATGTTAAAACTACTGAGACATCCAGGCTCTCGGACCTAACAGCTACCAGATCCTCCTTGGTGTGGCTGTTGGGAGACATCCATTGTTTGACTACTTAGACCATGGCCTGTAAGCTATTGTAATAAATTCTATATCTATATCTATATCTATATCTATATCTATATCTATATCTATATCTATATCTATATCTACATCTACATCTACATCTACATCTACATCTACATCTATATCTATATCTATATCTTTTCAGGAGCCATAATGGGACAAGCTAATAATTAGCAGATCATCATCCTGAAATGCTTGCCTCAGATTATTATATAATCAGCGACGAGTGTGCCCCATTAGCAAGGCTGTGGTGGACGTGATTTTAGGAAAGATTCCTGCTATTAATATGTTTTTCTTCTTCTTCTTCTTCTTAAACATATGTAACAATTACTAAGCAATAGCACACCCCTTTGGAGCAGATCTCTGCAGATCCACGAAGATGTACTGTTTTGTGGTGATGTTATATAGACAAATAGATGACTTCTTAAGTCTTAATGATGATCCTATAAGAATTCCTAAAATTATATCAATGATTATTAAGCTCTTTTATAACAGGACTGCTATTAGGTCCCTCATGCATAGTCAAAACTGCAATGAGAACTCTGCCAGTCTCCAGAGTGTTATCAGTTAATTGCCCCGAGAGAGATAGTAACCAGACTTTCTCCAGCCCAGAGCACATGCCAAGAAGTTGTAAAACAATTAACCTAGGTCACTAAAAGAGGAACTCACGATTTATAATAGGTACCAGGGCAGAAGAGAAACTATTGCCTGGGTTTATCTACACAAAACTTCACTAATTTCTTAGTTATAGTTTTAAACCTTCAGTGAACCTGCGGAGCTAGACAGGTGATGGATGTTTAGCCAGATAATTACTCCTAATGGATATGCATGTAAACATTCTCTGTTGTAAACTTCTATTTCAATTTATGATTTGAATTTTGGTGGAAACTTATGATGAATCTTGTAACATGTGACCATGTCTTCTGAAAGATGTATAAGTTCTGAGGACAAAGAGATGAGAGTTAGATAGTTAGAAGAGTTAGAATAGTTAGATATAGAATAGAGTTAGAATACAGAGTCAGAATAGAAGATAGAATAGAGATAAAAAAGACTTTTTCCCTTTTCCCAAATACAAGTTTTCCTTTTTCTTCACTTAGGACCTTTCTGCTTTCCCCCTTAGATAGCTTTCATAGGAAACTTTTTACACTTAGTAATAAACTCTATATAATAACTTTTTCTTAAGTGTCTTTTCTTTCTGCGACCTCAGACTAGCAGACTTAAGTTAGAGCCCAGCAGTTCCTGCTGAGATAGAACAAAGGCCACATTGCCTAATCCTCAGTTATTAACACCTGCAGGCTACAGGTATTAATCACCTAAGCCTGCAGTCTTTTACCTTCAGAGGAAGTTTTTTTAGGACTTTTTAGAAGTTATCACCAGCATTCCAGTACAGGTCAAAAAGCCAGAAAACCCTGAGACCCTCAGACTTTAAAGCCATCACCAGAGTCCTACTCTGTGCCCCTGCTGCTACCCTCTCAGAGCTGGACTGGCTCTCAGCAATATCTATATCTAAAATAAATGTATATAAATTCTATCAGTTCTGTTCCATTACTGGATACAAATACAGATTGTGGTACCGGAATATTGACCACGTGGTTCTGGTTTTAGAGTCATGAAGAATACATAAATAAAGGAACTGTAGAATCTTTTTTCGATGGTTAAGAAGAGCCGCTCATGCCGGAGTGTGTGCCAGTCCCTGCGTGAAGGTTCTGAGAATGCAAGAAGCCCTGAGAGGCCATTGCATGAAGCTGTGAATGTGGAGCTTGAGTTGCCATGGAGACCCTGAGGTGTTAGAGATGCCAGATCCATGGCCTATCTGCTGAGGAAAGCTGAAACAGAGGGGAGCACCAGCTGGGAGCACCAGCCACGAGAGAGATAAACCTCACTGGCAGCAAAGCTGGAGGGTTTGAGTCATCTAAGCGAGTGGTTCTCGTCCTTCCTAATGCTCTGACCCTTTAATACGGTTCTTCATGTTGTGCTGCCTCCCAACCATAAAATTACTTTGTTGCTACATCGTAACTGTAATTTTGTTACTGTTGTGAATTGTAATGTAAATCTCTGATGTGATGTAAATATCCGATATGAGACCTCATAAGGGGGTCATGAGCCACAGGATGAGAGTCACTGATCCAAACTTTCTTTCTTTCTTTCTTTCTTTCTTTCTTTCTTTCTTTCTTTCTTTCTTTCTTTCTTTTGTTTTTTTTTTTGTTGTTTTTTTGTTTGTTTGTTTTTGTTTTTGTTTTGTTTTTGTTTTTTCGAGACAGGGTTTCTCTGTGTAGCCCTGGCTGTCCTGGAACTCACTCTGTAGACCAGGTTGGCCTTAAACTCAGAAATCTGCCTGCCTCTGCCTCCCAAGTGCTGGGATTAAAGGCGTGCGCCACCACTGCCCGGCCCAAACTCTTTGACATCTGACATGGAATTAGATTTGGAGTTTTCCCTTCTCGGTTTGGCTCTTACGTTGGTCCAGTATTGCTTCACTATATGCCCATCCCCCCCTTTACATAGTTCCAGTCCTTTAGAATACTCTGTGCCATTGTATGTTGGAAGTATGTAATTTGATTTTTGATTTTACAGAGGTTACAGTTAAGAGATTGCCTCGAGTCTCAGAAGAGACTTGGACTTTGGACTTTTAAACAGTGTTGTGAGACTGAATGCAATTTGTGCCTTGCTATGACCAGGAGACTGTAGGAGTGTAGGGAGTGGAATGTGAGGGGCCAAAGGCTTCCATAAGACTCAGGCATTTGAATACTTGGACTATGTGGGTGATGGTTCGAAGGTGTGGCCTTGCTGAAGGAGGTCACTGGGGGCGGGCTTTACGGTTTCAAAAGACTCCAACAATTTTGAGTTAGCTCTCTCAGCTTCCTGTTTGTGGAAGCTCTCAGCTGCTGCGGGTGGTGGGGATGGATTCCTATTCCTCCTGAATTGTAAGCCCCCAATATACCCTTTCTTCCATGAGTTTCCCTGGTCATGGCGTTTCAGCATGGCAATAGGAAGGTAACGAACGCACACACGAAACCCTTATCGATGAAGATGTTTAACGCACGCGTTCCAAATCACCGGACCTACTGTGGAAAGCACGTATTACAAATGAAGCTGTGTTTTATAAACAGACAGGATTAGTAACCTACCTTCCTCCCACTGTCACTCCTGACCCCCTTGGAGACCTGGCTCTGAGCTAGCAGCCTTTAGTCATCCCACTCTTCTCCCTCACAGACCCATGGAATCCCCTTAGGAGGAGAGGCATTTAGTCTGTCCACTTTTTCAGACACTCAAGAAGTGACATGATTTGCCAAGGAGACCACGAGTGGCAGAGAGCAGAGCTGGGAGCCCTCCTAGGGCATGGATCTTGGCCACTGAGCCTCACCATGGCGGTGGACTGGTGTTCATGCCCAGTGATTATCAGCCCTGAGAGGCACCTGCCTTTGCCTCTCCTCACCTGGGGTCTCCCCCCAGAGTTCTTTGCCCTTGAGGTGCTATTTGCCCTCCTCTTGTATGCTGAGAGTGTGTCTACCCATGTAGGCAGGACAGTGCCCCATCCTTGCTGTAGGGAGCTTGAAGAGCATTTAGGAAGGAAGGGGAAAGCTGCAGGCCCTTTTCAGCTGGGGCGAGTTCCTGCTTCCAGGACCCACTGGGTTGTGGTTCTGATAGATCCCATGTGTCCTCTCAACCACTGTGTAGCCTCGGGGAAGTCTCCGCCTCCACTACGTTCTAACGTCAGAATCAGGCTAGAAAGACTCGGGGCAGATGTTGCAGAGTTATGTGGTTAACTCAGTGGGTTGCTGCTCTCAGGAGGAGACACCAAAAGCCAGACAGAAAGTCACATGGTCAGGAGCACAAACCTGGTACCTTAGTTTCTTTCCTGCTGCCGGGATAAACTATTTTAACCGGAAGGAACTTAGGGGAAAAAGGGCTCATTGTTCAAAGTTCACAGTTCAAAGTTATTGTCTGTCGGGGTGGGGGTGGGGTGGGGATGGGGGTGGGGTGGTGCAAGAGCAGGAGGAGGAAGCCTGTGTCCCACGTCCTCTGAATCAGAAGCAGAGTGGGGGGGGGGGGGGACACATGCTCAGCTTGGTCTCTCCTTTTCATTCAGTCCTGAGGTGGCACGAAGGGGTGCTACCCACATTCAGTGTGGCCCTTCTCAGCTCAGTTAACCTAATTAAGGAAATCCCTCACGGGCATGACTACAGGCCATTCAGACAAGGACCTCCATGAGACTCCCTTCTCAGGTGACCTGAGACCTGGCAAGCTGACATTAGCCTGCACCCCTGGTTTTGTCCCAGCCGCTGCTCAGCACATTCCATACCCTAATGTCCTCGGGCTGTTGTGGGGCTCTATTCTGTGGGCACACTCACCTTGAGCTCAGCCCGCCCGTGATCATCCCAGGAGACCCTCACAGCCCTGGGGATCTCTGGCTCACAAGTCCTCCCCTAGGAAATGGAAATGGTGGTGTGCAGCTTTGTGCAATCTCCCCATTTTCTTGTAAGTAACCCCAAATTAGCCCATTGGTACACCAAGTTAGACAGGGATGGTCTGTTGTTGATGCCATCTCTGGGGTGAACAGATGTTTGTTCATCTCTCCCCAAGAAAAATCAGCAACAGAGTAATGTTTACCACGGGCAAAGGCAGTTCCAAGAGTCCTGGGTGGGAGCCAACGATGTGAGTGCACCCAACACATTCTCCCAGAAGGTGGTCAACAGGGCAGGGGAGGACGGCTCTCAGATGCCCAGCCTTTCTCCTCGAGCCAGCCCATAGGTCACTGTGTTGAACTGTGTGCGAGCACATGGGCTAAGGAGTGTGCTTAAAGGAAAGTCCTGGAGTCTGCCAGCAGGTGGAGGTGTCTAGCCCCTGTGGCAACCAGTTTGGTTGCAAGCCAAGCAAGTACATGCTTGTCACTCCTTGGTGCCTTTGGTTAGGGCTCAAGCCTTATGTGTAGAACAGGGAGGCTCCCAGGAGCACGGTGACCTGTTCAAGGTCATTTCCCCTGTTGGTGTTGACAGTCAGGCTGGGATCTGGGGATGTGGCTCAGGGTTTCAGCTCTGACATCCTCCACAAGGTCACTGGAGGTGTGGTGGCAGCTGGAACTCTTCTGTCTTGTTCTACTTGCAGCCTGTGCTGAGGCTTGGTTGAGACCAGCTCACTCAGCAGGACTGGGCCTGGGTCCCCAGGGAGGGCTCCAGGGCCCCTGTGTGTCCCCAGGGGGGCAAGGATGCTGCCCTAGCTTGCCTTTCCTCAGCTCCCCCTTCAGAAGGGCTTTGATTCGCTGTTAACCTAAAGTTGAGCAGCGCCTCATGAATCATTCATGAAGATGCTCCCGACGAGATCATTATTTTGAGTGTCGAGTGTCAGGAAAACAGCATCTGACGGGCAAACATGATGTCTGATGACAGAACAGCCGATGGGGTGACCCGGCAGCTGGGCACCTGCCATGCTGCAGGGAATTTTTAAACATTAAAAAAAAAAACCCACTCTGGCTTAGAGAAGAGCAGAGCCTCCTTGCAGACCCCATGCAGACAGGTGTGAGTGAGACACTCAGGGAGGAACAGGATGTCCTGAGAGTCCAGCCTGTTCTCTGGTGAGAAGTGATTCAGTGTAGCCCCAGCCTGGGGTGTGGGTAGCTGCACTATGAGGCAGCCCACAGCCTGGCTCAGTAGAACAGATCCTGCCTTCCCTTGTGACTTCCTGGGGAAGGTCATTTTAGAAATGACCGGGTAGGGCTCATGCTGAGGCCAGTCTTTTTCCTGAGACCTCCTAGTCCAGCAGCAATAGGTGGACCTGTGGCTGGCCGTGCCCCTGGGACCCTGGGGAGCTTCTGGCCGTGTTGAAGCCACTTTCCAGCAGATGACAGGTTGTCGATAACCTCACTACCTGCATTATTTAAGCAGAACAAGGTGAGCTTGCCTGCGCCCTTGAGCTCAGATCAAATTGATGGGCAGCGCAGAACCTACAGGCAATTAGATTGTTCCAAAGAGAAAGAAAGGAGGGGACAGATGGGTGTGGGGCCTGTAGCGGGTTGGGGCTGTGGCCCTCTTCTCTGTAGACAGAGGCCTTGAGTTCTGGCCTCTCAGTAGTGCCACCAAGCCTTGGGTCTCTGTAGAGAAATTGGGTGTCAGATTTATATGCTTGTTTTAAGAGTAAGACGGCTCCCCTTCCCCCCCCCCCCCGCCCCCAGGAAGCTCTGCCCTGCTCTATGACCTGTTCCTTCCAGGACTTTAGACTTCGCAGAATGTCTTCTTAGGCCCCCTGCCCTCCATCGTAGCCCCTCACCTCTAACCGTCAGGTGATCGACCCTCAGTGCTCTCTGTTCTCTTACAGTCTGGTTCCCTTGAGAGTTTAATCAAAGACAAGGCAGGGGAGTATGTCCACTCCAACAGGCGGCAACAGCGAAGGCACCACATGGACCCCTGTGGCTCCGGCAGACCTAGAAAATGCTGGTTCACAGACTCTAAGCATGAGGCTTAAGGGGAAGGTTGTCACATATTTTCCCTACCAGAGGCTTCCTACAGGCATAGGCTCTTTCTGAACACTACAGGGGTGGAGGAGGGCTTGCTGCCTCTGCACCCCGTCTACCACCCAAGGCCAACAGGGCTGCTACGAAATTCTTTCTTCGGGAGGATGCTACCTTTCAAAGGTTAGACGAGGGGTTCAGTTACTTGTTCAGTTGCACATCTGTCTAAGCATCTGTCCATCCATTCATCCTCCCACCTCTGTCCATTCACCTTCTCACGCCTTCATCCTCCCACCCATCCCTCTACCTACTCACCCATCCACTCCTCACTTATTAGCCCCATAAATCTGTCCATCAACATATTCTCCCACCCACTTAACTTCCTACCCCTCCGTCTATACTGCTGTCCATCAACTCACTGACCCACCTACTCTCTTTGCAGCTGCTACCCACTAATCCTCCTATCTGTCAGCCTGTCCCCTGCTTATCCACCCACCTGTCTACACACCTGTCCTTCCAGCCATCCCCACACATCCCCACTAGTCCCCCCTTTCTTCTACCCCTTCATTCACGGGTCTGCTTGCCTAGCCTTCCAGCTACCCCACCCCCATCCTTCCTTCTGTGTGTGGACATCTGGGAAAACTTGAGCCCACTCTGGCTACAAAAGATGGCGAGACTTGTGCTGTTAGAGATGAGGCAGGTGTGCCCCAATCCCACAGCAAGCTAAGTGCTCCCAGAGAAGAACACAGTGTATCTACTGAAAATCCAGACTCTCCTTAGTCATTTCCAGACCTGCAGTCCCCACTAGTTGGCCCTGACCATATCATGAAGCCTGGGTGTTCTTCAGCCCCAAGGAAGCTGGTGGAATTGCGTGTCTTAGGGTCTGAAGAGCTTTTCCCCTACATCCCCGGGGAGCAGGGAATGTCTGCCTGAAATTCAAAATGCACTACCAAGCTCTTTCGCAGATTATGGGCGTTTTTTTTTTTCCCCCAGTATATGAAAAACCAGCTCAGACAAGTCCCAGGTGGGCTCAGTTGGGAAGTTTTTTGGACACTTAAAATCTCAGCCTGCAAACGCCAGGCATGCTGGAGGTAATTGTTCAAGGAAATCAACGTGAAGCCGATACAGCAGGTTTCTGGTATTTTATCAGCCACAGACACAGGTTAGTTTTCATCACCTTGAGTTTCAAGAAAGATAAAACTGGAGCATTGATCTGAGCCTCTCCCATGAGGGTCCCCTGCTGGCAAGCCAGTACCATCTCAAAGCAGTCATTCCCTGGCTTGAAACAGCCATGTGTAGGGTGGTAGCTGCTGACCTCAACATTACTCTAGAGAGGCTGTGGTGGTTACGAACATCTGACACTCCTTCTGCTACCTTCCTGTGGGTGCCCCAGCCTATCTGGAAGGGGCTGTGCCAGGCATGAAAGGCCTCTCCAGGACCATCAGTATCTATGGCAACTGAGGCATCCCATTCCCAACCCGTGGACCAAGGGTCTGGCTTAAGTTACTTTGTGTGGTGGTAACCAGGCTCTTATGGGAGACCTGCCCTTTGCTGAAGGCTTTCCCTAGAGATAGGAAGTGGGGGATGAGAGATGACTAACAAGTCAGGGCAGGTCCTAGAGCCCACAATGTCTTCAGAGGGCAGAGGACGTCTGTTGCTGATCTTACGAGTCAATGGACAGAATCCAGCCTTGGAGAGAATTCTTAGAGGAGATTAGTATTTAAACCAGTGGATTGTGGGTAAACAGGTTGTCCTCCTCCTTGTGAGCAGGTCTCCAACCATCAACTAAAGGTCTTAAGACACAAAAGCCAAGGTCTCAAAGGAAACAGGAATCCCACCAGCAGGCAGCCTTCCAGGTTTCCCTGGAGTACCAGCTCTGTCCTAGGTCCCCCAAAGGGTGGCCTGTCCTGAAGAATGCAGATTTGTAGGCTCCACAGTCCTAGGAGCCAATTCCTTATATACTTCTTGTCTCTGCCTTCCTATCTCCATCTCAGTCTTTCTCCCACAGACTCCTTTTCTGGAGTACCCTATCCCACCCATGGGACCTTAGGGACAACCTAGCCCAGAGTCAAGCTCCCCCTCCCTGTCTCGAAAGGTCTTGGAGCCAGTCAACAATCAACCAAGCAGCCACTGCTATTGGTTGAGTGCTTGTCTAGTGCAGGTCACAGAGCTAATGGCACATGCCTCCTCTCACCTGTCCTCAGAGAAATGAATGGAAGCTCACAATGTCAAGCAACCTGCCCAGGGTCAAGTGTAAGAAGAATAGACTCCAGGTTTATCTGAGGTCCCTGCCTGGAGCTGGGCTCTTGTCCTGGTATTTATTGAGAGGCCAAGGAGGAGAAGGCCAGTGGCATCAGGGATGAGATGTGGGAACAGAGAGGGAACAATTACTGTGATAGAACACCATTACCAAAAACAACCTGAGGAGAAAAGGGCTTACTTTATCTCACACTTCCAAGTGATAGTTCCTCATGCAAGGCAGGACCCCGGAGGCAGGAACTGAAGCAGAGGCCATGGAAGAATGCTCCTTATTGGCTTGCTCTTCATGGTTTGCTCAGCCTGCCTTCTTATAGCACCCGGTAACATCAGCCTAGGGATGGTACTGCCCACAGTGGGCTGGGTCCTCCCATATCAATCAAGAAACCAGACCACAGGCAAATCTGGTGGGAGGATCCCTTTCCCCTGATAACTCTAGCTTGTACTAAGTTTGTATAAAAAGTTAACAAAACAAAACCATCTGGTCAGCACAGTGGCCAGCCAAGGCCACAGGCTGATACCTGAGACCAGGCCAGGCCTTCTATGTCCTCAGGTTCACCGGGTTCCTGGGGTACCACAGCTTGCTCTGGAGGCACCGGCTCTGCTTCTGTTGGGAGGTTTTGTGTCCCGTGCTTGTCACCTTGTCAGTCCCCTCCCATAGATAGAAACATGGAGGAGAGCGGGGAGGAAATGAAATCTAAAAAGCCATGTCAGTTTGAGTGATTCTCCAGCAGCTGGCTGCCCCTCATTGCTCCAAGGAAGGCAATAAAGCCAGCGAGCCAATAACAGCAAACGGCATGAGGCTTGACAGATATGGCTGTCCCCAGCAGGTGATGGCCAATTCAACCAGGGAGAGAAATGGAAGTTGGGGCAAACTGGTCCATGAAATGAGTGACCCCGTGAAACCTCTCCTCCCACCCCCCGCCTAGTCCATCTGAGCAGTGGGCACCAGTCTGCCCAATGGGAGCAGGCTGGGCCAGTCAGGTGGAGGGGGCCCATGGCACAGACAGATCCCTGAGTAGCTGTGGGAGGTGTTGCAGGCCCCCACGGGTGGGGTGTGGGCATGTGCAATTAGGATCTGACATATGGGGTGGATATCAAGCACGTGAGTGTAAGGGCTCTTCGTATCAGCTTTCATGAAACCCCAGGGACTGGTTACATGCTTGGCTGGGGCAGAGCTGGACTTTCCATACCTGGGTTGAGGACAAGGCTCTTGCATTGCTGTGAATGGACAGGCATGGGTTGTCCGAATCCCTCAGTTTCTCTGCAAGATGGCTCACCTGACCCTATGTTCCGCTCTGCCTGCCCACCCTCAAGGCAGGTACCAGGTTCTCAGCAACTTCCTGACGGCGTGGTAGCAGCGTAGGCTAAGCTCAGTTTGATGTTTGTTGCTGGGGCTTTGTGCCTAAGATGTGGACGGGCACCTGATGTCAGTTCCCCAGTGCATATCCACGCAGTTGGCCAGGTTTCTGGGGATGTGACTTTGGCCTTGTCTCTAATCCTCATCTCCTTGGATGGCTGAGGGAGAAGGGAAGCAGGGAAGGAGCATCTGTATGGAGAAGACCCTGCGGAGGTCAGTCTTCAGAGAGCACGTTGTCTCTGTGTCTGTCTCCAGTTGGGTAAGGTAGCTGCTCAGGTCTGCCTGGCATTGACATCTCTTGACTCTGAATCAACAACCATGGTGAGGGGAAGGGGAGCTGGCTCGGTTGGTAAAGTGCTTGCCATGAAGTCCTGAGAAATGGAGCCATCTAAGCCAAATGTGTGCACGTGTATTTCCAGCACTGGGGATCTCTGGCCAGATAGCCCAACCCAACAAGTGAGCCCCAGATCCCAGTATGAGACTCTGTTTCAAAAAGTCAAGGGGAAGCCCAGAAAGACACCTGAGTTGACCTCTGACTTCCTCACGCATATGCACATGTGTACACATACAGAAAACCGTGGGCGAGGAGTGGGCAGGCAGCCTCAGACTTGATCAAACCTCTTAAGCACCATGGGGGTACTGACACCCTCCTGAGCTCCAGTTGCCCAGGAACTTCCCACAGAACAGGCTCTGTCAGTGGTTGAGGTAGGCTAGGGTTCGTGGTCCCTATAAGAATCTCTGTGTCTAGGCCTCTGCAGTGGGTCAAACCCCGGGCCTTACTTAGGATCCTGGGAGCTCCGTGCTCCTGGAGACACAGTGATGTCTGCTGGGCTGAGAGGTGAGGTTGCGTCAAGCAGCCAGGACATTTCAGTATGGGGGTTAGGTGGGGTGGGAAGGACACTGTACTGGCTGGTTTTGTGTCAACTTGACACAAGCTGGAGTTATCACAGAGAAAGGAGCCTCCCTTGAGGAATCGCCTCCATGAGATCCAGCTGTAAGGCATTTTCTCAATTAGTGACCAAGGGTGGGAGGGCCCATTGTGAGTGGTGCCATCCCTGGGCTGGTAGTCTTGGGTTCTATAAGAAAGCAAGCTGAGTAAGCCAGGGGAAGCAAGCCAGTAAGTAACATCCCTCCATGGCCTCTGCATCAGCTCCTGCTTCCTGACCCGCTTGAGTTCCAGTCCTGACTTCCTTTGGTGATGAACAGCAATGTGGAAGTGTAAGCTGAATAAACCCTTTCCTCCCCAACTTGCTTCTTGGTCATGATGTTTATGCAGGAATAGAAACCCTGACTAAGACAGACACCCTTCAGAAGATCCTGAAAGTGTGCAAGAGAGTAATTCAGACCCCTCTGGCACTGCCACTGGGCATGCTTCTTTTTGCTTCTCTGTCTCTGAGATGAGGTTAGCCCTTCTTAGCTTCCTTTTTTGATACAAGTTTCCCTTATGCAGCCTCAGGCTAGCTTCAAACTTATGGCGATCCTCTTGCTTCAGCCTCCTCAGTAGCAGGATTACAAGAATGAACTACCATGCCTGATCTTTCATCTCTTAGTTTCTTACTGCTCAGTCCAGACCTCGGTGTCCCCATGTCCTAAGTGCAAGAAGTCCAGTACTTCCTAGCTTCATGCCAAGTGTCTGGTGCCAGCCTGCACAGAGCATCCCTAGAAACATCCAGACTTCTAAGCACCAGCAGACGACGTGCCTCCGCATTCGGCAGAGCCACGAGAGGAAACAGCTTCCCACCTCCTCAGATCCAAGAAGAACCAAATTAAGGTGCTAACTTTATACATTAATTTTTATTTTTTTTTTTGCCGCAGACAGGAATGGAAATAGCTTTCTAAAAGGTATTTTAAAAACTGCTTTCGGTGTTCCATTAAAAGGCTCTCCGCCTTGCCTTGGAGTCTCTGCATCTGCCAAAAATACTATGAAAATTGCTAAAACAGTGTCTGTTGGCTCTAGCAGGTTTGTCAGCTAGCTCCAAATAATCTAAAACCTGATCACATTTGATCCAAGAGGGAAGGCACGCAGCTCATTCTGACTAACAGTGATCTGAGAGCCTTGGAGGAGGGCCTCCCTGGGGTTGAGAGGTCAGTCCTGGATCCACAGGCTCTCTACCCAGTATGCTCTCCTTTACTCTCTCCTAACCTGAGGTGCTGGTGTCCCTATCTCCTGGGTGGTGGCCCCAATGGCTTTGCCTGTCACTTCCTACTTCCCAGGTCCTGATTTTGTCCAGCCAACTCCAAGTCCACAGAGTTCATCTTCTACCTGAAGAGCCTACCCAGATGTCTAACGTGCGCCTTGCTCCAAACACAGCTTGGAGAACACGTGATTTCTCTAGTCCATCCTCTGCTACATCGCTTCGGTGTCCACAGCCTTGCCAGCCCCTAGTTCTCCAAGTCCAAGGCCACTGGTCACCCTGGATCCCTCTCTTTCTAAAATGGGCCTGCCTGCCCCAAGCAAGTTTGGTAAACCTCACTGCAGTCACCTCAGCTTCCAGTCCTCTTCCCTCTGCCCCTACTATGTCCTCCTGCTGAGACCCTCCTGCTGAGGACCTTCCAGCGGTGTCACAGGCTGCCACCTTGTCCCTCATAACAAGAGGGAATTTGGAAAGCGCATTCATCAGATCACATCACTGCCATGCTTAGAACATCCAAATAAACGGAGGCACTCTGCCCTGCCCCGGGGCAGGGGGAAGCTCCCTCGTCTTTCCTTTCAGAGCCTTCCTGTGCACGTGGCTCATCGGCTCCAGTCACCTGCTTGCGTGCTTTCTCCTGCTTTCCAACCTCAGTGCCTTTGGACTGGCTGGTCCCCCTGGAACATTCTTCCCATGGTTCCTACAGGCTGTTTTCGTGTGACTCTGTCATGGTCCAGATGACACCCCCTTGGAGCAGACCTCAAAGCCGGTGGCCTTTCTTGACTCTCTGCACATGGGCGTCCTTTCCACTAGATGGCCAACTGTGAGGGCTGGGACCTTAGGACCGGACTTCAGAGGTCTGGAAGTGTGTCCAGTGTGGGCTGTAGTTCGCAGGCCTCTGTGATTGAATAAGCAAGGACCTGTCCCAAGTCACCCACCGGCATGCACGTGTGCACCAGGAGCTCATGGCCCCTCACTTGCTTCATTCTGACAGTGGCTTCAGCCCCTCTCTGAGCCACCATTCACTGTACTCAGCCCCTGGTTAGAAGTCACTAGCCCAGTGTGGGGTAGCAGGAAGGTACCCCAAAAGGCAGTACAGCATAAAGGATTTCAGATCAAAGGCAGAGCTTATACTGGGCGTGGCTTGGATACACCATTTAGCCTCCAGACGTCAGCTGCCCCTCCACACAGATCGCAACCTTGTCAAGAGCTCATGAATACTAGGTTTCTTCAGGTTACAGCACCTGATCTTGCTTAGGTACTGCTGCCATTGGTGAAAGAGACAAACCTTTGGGAGAAGAATCATGGGAAGTCTTCAATTCCAATGAAAAGGGCCTAAGAGATCCTAGTGGATCTCAGGAGTACACCATGGACCCACCCTTCATTTAGAACACAGAGAAGTCAGCATCCAGTTTGGTAAAATAAAAATAAAATAATAAATAAACGCTACCTGGACACAGAACACCTGATCCTGCACAGGCAAGATACACAAATGAGGCCAAGCCCACTCCACCAGGATGCTGGTCATGCCTGTGCCTGCAGCTGGCACCTGTTTTTTCCCTCAGTGGCTATATGCCACATTTTGGTTATGATGCAGTGATGTCCCCAGCCTAGGGACCTTCCTTCCATAAGCGTTGTACATGGCTATAGAGATAGGATAAGATAAAAAAAAAAAAAGGACTGTGGCCATCCTGTGAGCCAGGATAAAGGAGAATGCAGGGACAAACTTAAGGAGTGGACTCCAAGGAGGGGCTGCTGAGCTGAAACCTAAATTCTGCGGCAGACACAGCCATGGCAGATCAGATCGGGAGGGCTTCATAGGTGGAGGAGCAGTCAGGGTAAGAAGTGTGGGCTGTACTTATTCTCTGGAAGAGAGTAGAGAGAGTGAGGTCTTCCTGTGGCTACAGAATGTCCTGCAGTAGCTGGAAGCCAGCTGAGGCCGGGCACATTGAGCCCTGAGACACGGGTGGACATGAAGGTCTTCCACCTGTCGGCGGAACCTTGGCTTGTGATCCGATTTGCTCAAACCACGAAGAGCTGATTATAAGTTTTAATTGTCTCTGGAAACTTTGAGGCCTTGGAGCAGAGTGAAAAGACTCCTTAAATGGTTCACAATAACGGTCTGTTAACACATTCCAGACCCAATTTATCCAAGAACTTGTTAAAATTCCCTCTGTGCAGCTAGCAAAAGAATGTGCTTTTGAAGTCATTTACTTACCAATAAATTACAATGCTCTGGAATCATTAGCAGCAAAGTAAATTGTTTTAATTGATCTGAACTTCGTTACGACCCAGGGACTCTGCTTCTGCGCAAATGCACTTTCTAAGGGTCTAAAATAACAAATTAATCTCTCTTGAATCCTGTCATCTTTAGATCTGTCCTTTCCCCCAGAGACCAGGAAAGGGGAGAGGATCAATGGGGTTAGTAGATATTGCTGCATGGCCCAGGGACTGCATAGAACACTGCATAGATAGATATTGCCGCATGCCCCAGGAGTTGCACAGAAACACTGTTCCAGGAGCTGGGTCTTGGTGCAGCTAGTCTTTGCATGGTGGGATGGTGGGGTAGGTGTGAACTTTAGAACCATCCTGTGCTAACATTCCTCTGTCCCTGTGTGTTGTCACAGGCTCTGTAATTATTCACCCACGGGTTCATGTCTCCTGCAAATTCTGCAGGTGCTGTTTGCATGGCAATAAAAAACACAAGCAATTTAAAAGTGAACAGATTGGTGTGTGGCTTAACAATGGGGACATTTGGAAAACGTGTGACTTAAGAATTTATTTATTTATTTATTTATTTAGGTTGCTTTTCTTTTTGGAGGGGGCACTGTGTGTCATGGTATGAGTGTGGAAGTCAAAGGAGAGTTTGCAGGAGCCGTTCCTTCCACCACGTAGGTCTCTGAGATTGAACTCAGGTCCTCGGGGTCGGGGGCAAGTGCCTTTACCTTCTGAGCCATTTGCAGTCTTCATCAGGTGTACTGAACACACACTGAGCTGGCTGTGACCTATCAACCTCTGTGTGTCCCCATTAGGCCTAAAACCACACAGGTGCATGAAAGAGGATTTCACTTTTACTTGTGAGTGCTTGTATGTCTGTGTGATGTCCACGGAGGTCAGTGGAGGGTGTTGGATCCCTCGGAGCTGGGAACCGAACTCTGGTCCTCTGCAAGAGCAGCCAGTGTTCTTAACCACTGAGCCATCTCCCCAGCCATGTTGGATACGCTTTAAAGTCAGATTTTGTGTGCTGATGTTGAATTATGAGCTGTTCCTAGGGAGATCCTGTGTGCTGAGCAGGGAGCCCTGTGAGGGTCACCCTCCTCTATCTCCTCGTTACTGATGTGAGCCTGGCATTCCATGCCCAGTGGCTCTGAGTGTGTGCCAAGGCGTTAGTCACCAAAGCAGGGCCTTAAGGGGACTGGAGCTGTGTTATAGTTCCTTGGATCCGTTTAGAGTTAGCACTGGGAAAGAGAGTGGAACCTCACAGTAGCTGATGATAGCTAGCGGACTGACAGATCATGCCACGGGTAAAGGTCACCTCCAGCTGCATTCCTCCCAAACTGCTCTGCAAGCCACAGGCAGCAAGAATAGACATCCCATATTATAGTCTGTGTGTGCAGATATCAGCCCAGGGGATGGCTCGCAGGGTGGTGGGGTTCTCTTGACCTTGATTCTCCAGGGTTAGCAATGTTCAGGTCACATAAAGGCTGCAGGGACAGAGGTGTACCACATCAGTCTAAACTGTCCTAGCGTACGTTCAAGCCCCTGTTGGGTCTCTACAGTTCATGGTGTTCTTCATGCCCACCCAGAACTTCCTTCCTCTGACTGCTTCTACACAGGGCTGGGATTATACGGGAGAAGAAGCTAGGCCCCAGGGATAGAGCTAGGCATGAATGCCGGACGAGTTGCTTGTGTTTTCAAGGAGGCAACCCTAGCTTATTATGCCTGATGAATGAAGCATTCTTACCTGGGGACAGTGAGCCAGCGTGTGACCCTTTGCACAGATACATAGGGTCAAGTATAGACTTAGCGCTTGACCCTTAAGTTCTTGTTTTAAACCATTTCTGTGGTCCTATCAAGCTGGGGGATATGAAGGACAGGTTGATCTCTGCATGCAGCCCTGCCTGGCACAGCTAGTAGGGGTGGGAGAGATCAAACACACTGGCCAGGACAGAATCCACATAGCCAGGAGAGCAGCGGAGACTGAACAATGTCACAACAGTTTATCTTGGTGGCACTGATGGAGAGACCTCAGGGGGCACCTGTCCAATTTGCCAGGGGTAGGGGGTGATTTACATCTCAGCAAACCCTAACCTATTATTCCCAGAAGATCGGGAAGTTGGAGGTAAGGTCTTTGGGGGCCCAACCTAAGACATTGCTCAGCCAATCCCACCAGAGAGAAACTCACAGCTGGAAAATAGAACTGGTCCTGCAGGCGCTGAGCAGAATTGGGGAAGCTGTGGACACACAGCTACAGGACACACTGATGACAAACCTCCAGTGACAACATTCTCACCAAGGGTCCCAAGTCTTCAAGTACCCAGACTTCCCAAAGCCAATGTCTGCTTCTTATGATGTGAATGACACAAAGACATTCTAGGACAGTGGGCCTGAGGACTCTGCCCAGGCTCAGGGCAGGGAGGAATCCTGCCTACGTGGGTGCTTGGTGCCTGTACTGGTTATCTTTTGGTCACAGTAATAAAGTACTTGGTCAAAAAACAAGTTTAAGGGGAAGGGGGTTTATGTTGGTGCATGGTTTAAGGACACAGGTCTTCGTGGCAGAAAAGTCATGGTGGTGGCAGCAGGAGGCAGCATATCGAGCCCACGGTCAAGAAGCGGGGGTGGGGGTGTGTGTGAAGGTGGGAGGCATGTCCATGCAGTTCATCCTTCGTTGCAGTCCTGGACCCAGCCCCTGCATCCAGAATAGGTCTTCCCACCCCCATTGGCCTAATGCAGAGCACTCCTCACAGGCACCCACAGTGACCTGGCTCCCAGGTGATTCTAGATCCCATTAAACGGGCGATTAACCTCCACACTATGGAACCTCTAGGAAGTCACACATCCTGTGCGCACCCTGTCCCTGTTAGCTTCAACTATAGGCCCAGGCCCCAGCCCCTTCAGAGGTGCTAGTTCCTCCCAGCCCTGTGAGGATAAGCTGCCTGTCCTCTCTGTGAAGGGAAGGACTCATCCCCCTCCCCTGGCTAAACCCTAATCTCCCAAGGAGGCGGAATCAAATGTTAATGGGAAACACTTAACATGGGAAGGGAGTCTATTTCTCCTTAACTGTCTCTGGCTGCACAGGATTCCAGGGAGCCATTGAAGGTAAATTGCTTGGTTTTCAATTTTAAGCCGTACTTATCTGAGCTCGATCAGTCTTCCCGATCGCGGCAGAAAATAATAAGTGTCCGATATGGGGTTGCCCTGGTGCTCAATAACATGGCGATTGTATCCCCATTTCATTACGGAAGACAGAGAGTGCTGGGTGCAAGTTTATTGATATGATAAATGGTCCCTCATATCCCTGTCGGTGAAACTCCTGCCTGAAGGCTATGAGCAGGGGCTGGTACCTACTGGAAGAGCCATGATATCGGCATCAGTCTGGATATACCTGCTAGGGGATAAACCTGAGATTACCCTGCTAGAGAAGGCACTGCAGGGGGTCAGCATGGCCAGGGAGTATTCAGTCTTCCTGATCTGGAGCTACAGGCAGGTATGCCGCACAGGGCTTGAGAGCCCAAGGTCTGGGATCTGCTGGATTCAAACTGTATGTGCCCAGCTCTCAATGTCTTCCTGAAATAAGGAGACAGTACTGGAAGTGGTTAGGCAGAGCCAACTGGTATCCTATGGTCATGTTGGCCTCCGGGCCACTGTGGGCAACACCCTGTCAGGCAGCAGGGAAGAGACTTCTGGATGTTCTGGGTCCCCAGATGAACTATGGCTATGGATGCCAGAGGGCACTGAGGTCCAGGGTGGGTGTTACCAGGCTACAGGGGCGTGCCCTACGCTGTTCAGTGAGTTCTGAGCCCCAGAGGCCAGGGCAGGCTTGATAGCCCTGGCAGGCTACCTAGTCCTATTCTGCAAGTGCCCACAAAGATTCGAGTGAATCTCAGAAGCAGATCTCAGCAAGGCATCTGGGATCTGTTGTCCAGGGTAGAAGCTACCACCATGCAGGCTTAGGAGGAGGGTAGAGCAGAACCATTGTTCCCTTCCTGAACAACCATTGCTAGTTTCTGTTCCTAGAGATGCCTTCCCTGGCATGGCAGGGGCGGGGGGGGGGGTATTGAGGGTGGGGGGAAGTGCACCAGCCACTGTCATCTTGGGATTGATCCTCACACAGTGGACCCCAGGCAGGGCAGCTGGCGAACATGACTGAGGTCTTTCAGAACTGAAGTGCACAGGATCCCTGAGGCTTCCCCCCATCCTGAGTACTCATCTTTAAACCTTTACACGAAGATAAATGGGCGGGAAAGGCTCTCCGTCCTCAACCACATAAACACAGACCAGCAACTTTTCGGCAGCATTCGGTCTGACACAGGAGCCCTGAGGCGTTACTCACCCAGATAAGTTTAATGCATAATTTAGAAACATCATCAAAATGGGAAAAAAGGGAAGAGGGCCCTAAATGACTCGGAAAGAGCTCCGGTGCCGAGCTCCTGAGGAGAGAGCGGAGGGGAGGCTGTGGACTTACCGTGGACGCACACCCCGCACTCCCCATAATTGGATTGAGACGGATCCCTGAGCACAGCACCTAGGCAGGACAGATGTACCCCTTCTGGGAGTGGGAGGCAGAAGCCAGCATCCAGGCATGACAGATGACACACTCAACCCTGGCGGGCCCTGAATTCTCTCCAGTAAACGTGGGGTGTGCCTTCTAAGCTTCCCGGGATCTTTCAGCTACCCTTGGCCCGGAGGCTGCTTCCTTGACCTAGGAGGATGTGGGGTCTGGTGTCCAGAGGAGCAGAGTGATGGAGGAGGGGGGCACACTTAGGCATTTATGTCCCTTTTTTCCTATAGAGTTGGAGATGATGCAGGTGGCCCTCCCCAGGAAACTAGTGACAATTTTCAAGCTAGGGACTTTTCTGCTCTTCTTGATGCCTCTCTGGGGAGGGACGTCCCAGGGACAGGGGCATCACAGACTCAGCCTGATATAGCAAAGATACTTTTGGTCATGAAGCTTCCCTGGGTATTGTAATTTCTCCTTCATTAAAAGGGTGTAGGATTTCCAGCACAGGCAGCCAAGATGGTTGGCGAAAACTTGGTCCCATGAGCCAGGGAACCCAGCACAGCATGGAGCTTTTGGAGTCCTGTTGTCTTTCTGTCATATTTCCGAGACTCTGATGTCCCTGCCTACATCAGATACTTTGAGAGTGGTGTGGACTCCTCTATCAAGCTGGGCTGGCCTGTTGGGACGAGTCATTTGTTAGACAGTTCTTCTTTGTCAATGTGCCAAGCTCAGTAAGGGGTGGGGGGAGGCTGTGGCACACAGAAGAGATGGAATGTCCCATGGTTATGTTGCCTACAGACCCCTTGGTCACTGGGGGCGGGGGGAGGGTGTTTCCCATCAGGCAGCAGGGCGGAGACTTCTGATTGCAGAGTCCTCTGGATTTCCAGACCGACTGTGCTAGCCATGGGTGCTGGGAGGGCAATGAGGCCTGGGGTGTGTGCTGCCAGGCCACAGGGGAGATCCAACCTACCCATTGTCACCTGCTGGTCCCTAAGATTCAAATGGTCAGTTTGGCCCTGGCCGGGTTGGGGGTGGGGCGATGTTGGCTGGCAAGGTTTGAAAACTCCCAAACCATAGACTATGTCCATGGTTGAAACTGAACCCTGTAGGATACAGCTGGCTCCTCGGGAGTCTAAACAAGACTCCTTCCCCAAAGGGGGAAGACTCAGGCAGGTGAGCCAGGGACAGTCCTCGGTGGCTTAGGATTACTGACACTGCAAGTTATCCACTTGCCTGCTTTAATGCAAGTGGCTTCCCCCCAAGATGTTTCCGTTGGCAAGGTGGTGTGCACACTCAGGACCCCTGGCTAGGAGGGAAGCCTCCTTCCTTGTGCTGCCAAACTCTTGACCCCTATTTTGGTCCCTTTTCCTGGTCCCACCCATCCTTGGAATCTTGCCTTCCTGAGAACTGCCCTTTCTGACCTGTCTTCCAAATCCCTCAAGGTTTAGGTGTCTGGGATGCTGCGGGTCACAGGTGCCGACAGAAGGCTCAGCCCCTCATTGAACTAGACAAGGGTGAAATGGACAAGGGATCTTGGGATAATGACAGGTAAGTGACAGGAGGCACCTTCCAGTTTTTAAGGGTGAGCTACACCCCTAGTCTTTATTCTATATGGCCTGCCACCCTGGGGCGTGACTTCTCCTTCAAGGCTTTCTGCTTTTCTTCTGTGCAGCTTACTGCACAACTATATCTCTCTTGCCTACACATTCACATCCAAGTCCTGTAGCCCCTCGGGTCGGGTCCATTTGCACTGTGTCCCTTTGAGCATCCCCTGCAGATGTGCTGCCCTCCTGGACCTTTCACAGCTGCCCCAGGGCCTTTGCACGGTCATAGTCTGCCCAGATCAGAAGTCACATCACTAGGTAATGTTGAATCACTCAGGCATCTGCTTGGATGTCCCCTCAGCACAGAGAGGCCCCTATGTGGCCACTCTGCCTGAACTCCTGCCATCCTTTCTTTGCCTCTGCTTTGTTATCGTTGCCGCATTTATCACGATCTGAAATTATATTACAGGCTCACAACCCAATTCCAAAATCCATAAAGCTCTGAAAACCAAAAGCTTGTTCATAACTCATTTGATGGCAAAACTGTGACCTGAACGGATGCGAAGCTATTTATAGCCCAGGTTCATCCCTCTTCGTGTGAATATTCATACATTTCGCTGTAGAAATATTAATGCGTCTGATTACGGGGTGCTGCTTCACACCCCGCTGGGGACATTACATAATATATGGTCTGCGAACTGTATTAAGTCTCTGAGTGTCCCCGCAGGGTTTCTAACCCTCAGCATCCCTGGTCTCATGGGCCAGACGGCTCGGCTGTGGGGGTGGTTCACTCCTTAGCAGACCCGCCGGCCTCCAGTCCGAGATGCTCTCCAGCGACATCCTCTCCTTAGGTTGACACAGGATAATGTCTGCAGACATCAACAGGCCTTCAGTTAAGGTCCCCTGGGTTGAGCCCATCTGGCTCAAGGGTTTTCAGAAGAGAAACCTGGCTGCTTGTGGTTTGATTCCCTTCCCTGGCACATGGCCGCCGACCTGAGTCTGTGTGTGCCGTGCCCTGCTGTGTATCCAGAACTTGGTGATCTCCATGATGGTTTCCTTACTTGGTTGTGTCAAGGGCTCACTACTTGGACCAAGACATGCTTCCCCCTTCTTCACGTCTCCTGCAGGCTATATCCCTAGAGGTTCCCCTCTCGGCTCCTTTTGTGAGAATCCTGCCACCACTGGCACCTGACCTCTCTCTCTCTCTCCTGTCACCCACTGGCCTCCTTCCTGCCATGACTCAGTTCCCACCAGCTCTAACCATTGCTCCTTCTGGTCAGTGGTGGAAAATTCCACATGTCCTTGTGGGAATCAGAGTGGAACCCAGTCTTCCCACCTCTCCTCCAACAGCCTCTTACTGCAGCTCTCGAGCCTGGCATCTCCCTCCCTCCTCAGCTTTAGCAGTTTCTTCTTAGCTGCACATCACTGATGCCTAAAGAAATCAAGGATTTCATGCTTCGGGCAATGTCCCTCATGCTGAGGGCTTATCAGGATGTCCTCAGAGTCCCCTCCCAGCAGAGCTTCCGGAGACATCCTGCATGGATCACCCTTCTGGAATTATTCACACCCAAAGGGCTTGAAGCCCCCGGGGGCCATCCAGCTCCTGCATCCTGCCTCTGATCCCATAACGGCAGGGCTGACCTCAGACAGTAAAGCTTTAGAGCAGGAACACTGACCCATGTCCTCCTCTTGGGAGATGCTTTTTTATAAATAGCTAGACGCTTATCCATTGGCTGGAGGCATGTTATCCCTGAACCGTCTGGTGAACTCATTCACCTTGGGAGCAAACCCAGGAACTCAGAGTACACTCACACACAGGTGAAGCAGGAGACACAGGTGAAGCAGTAGGCCAGGAGCTGGGGAAGTTGATAAGATTTTATCCTGTTTACATAGGAAGATAGGTTTCTGCCCACTGACAGTTCCGCCTCTGTTTGCGTGCTTTCAGTAGGGGAGAGTGTGGTGGTTTGAATGAGGAATGTCTCCAGAGGCTCCCTTATCTGAACAATGGGTCCCTTGTTGGGGGCGCTGTTTGGAAAAGTTATGGAACCTTTGAAGGGTAAAGCCTCTCCTTGTTTCCAGTTCACTCTCTCAGCTTCCTGTGTCCGCCACCATGCCTGCTGCTCTACCTCCTTTGCCATTACGGACTTGCCGCCGTTTAGAACTAGAAGCCAGGACACGCCGTTTTCCACATGAGGCTTTCAGTCCTGATGGTTTCATCACAGTAACAGAAGAGTGACTGACACCGTGAGATTAGCCTGTCCCGGAAGCCTAGTGCCACAGAGAACAGTCCAAAAGCCACTCCTTTCTTATCCCTCCCTGACGACTCCAGCCGGATATCTGCAGCTCAGAGCACCAATCACACCACTTCACACCCCACGGTGCTTCCTGTGTGCTCAGGCCCCTTGTTGCCACATCCATAGGTTGGCACATATTTCCATCTTCCCATGTGGATTAGCATGGCAAAGAGAGGATGCCAGCTCTACTGCCAAAGCCATGTTGGGCAGCTTTCTGCACCAAGGGTGAGCTGAGAGGTTCTCGATGATCTCCTGTCTTTCACAGTCAGTTTCCACGGCCGAGGTCACCAAGGGGATATGACCCAGGACAAGGCTACCCTTGGGATCTGGGGCTCTGTTATACTCAATCTCTAGGAGGAGACAAACAGGTGACCCTGGACATAGAGAGGGCACAGCCCCAGAAAGTTCTGGAAGATAGCTGTAGTGTCCACAGCAGAGGTGCCCGTTTCTTTACTGTCCTCCAATACCCCAGCTCCTGGAAACACAGCCGCACCGATGACTATGTGACAGTTCCCAGCTTTCTTTGCACCGGGCATGGCCGCATGCCCGAACACTGGTCAGCAGGGTGTGACAGTGATGTACAAAAGTTCTCAGGGATGTCTTAAAAGGGGAGGGCTGTGGCTCTCTTTCCTGACAGCTGGGGTGTCTCTAAGACAGCTGGCATTGGGGCAGACATATTGGATTACAAGCAGCTGAAGCAGATGGTTAGAACAAGACCAAGGGAGCCTGGCTCCCGTAGAGCTGTCAGAGGCACCCAATAACCCCCCACCCCCACCCCGCCAGCTCTGTTGCAGGGAGAAAAATAGACCTTTAACCTCAGAACTTCTATTTGTGTTAAAATTAGTATTTTATTCCAACTCATGAGAATCTAGAGCTCTTGGCAGGGATAATTCCAGAAAGTTCTTTTATGGCCACACTGCAGTGTGCTGGGTGAGAGTGACCTAGGGCTGCACAGCCACATTCTGGGAGCAGGGGCAGAGGGTGAGAAGAAATCAGGCAGGTAGAAGGCTGTTCTTTCTGAGAGACAGATGGGCCGCTTAGGCCTGTGTTTCTCAACCTTCCTAATGCTGTGACCCTGTAATAGCATTGCTACGCCATAGCTATAATTTTGTTACCGGTGTGAGTCATAATGTAAATATCTGATATGTGGGATGTCTGACATGTGACCCCTGTGAAAGAGTCACTTGATCCCCAAAAGGGATTGCTACCTACAGGCCTAGAACCACCTGGCTTAGGTGATGATGACCCATCAGCTGCTTTGGGCCCTCATCGGTGGTAACTACAGATTCCTACCACAGGAGGGCGCTGTTCCCCTGGAGGCTGATTCTTGGAACAAACACTGGCTGTTGGGGAGACAGAGCCAGCATCATCAAAGTTACATAAACAACTTTCCTGCGGCCCTCCAGGAACAAGTACTTCCGGAAAGTGGCCACTGGGCTGGGGTGGGGAGGAAGCAGAGAGACATCTGCCGGACCTAGGTACTAAACTTGCCAAGTCTTCTGCTGAGGCTTTATTTCTTTGTGAGAAACCGGAAGGGCTCCTGGTCTCCTGTGACAACCCAGGAAACTGAGGCATGACTCATAGCAGGTCCTTGCATAGCCCTGGGCAGAGGTAGAAGCTGAAGCTGAACCATATCAACCAGGAGGTGGTGCTCTTGAAATCAAGGACCACAGAGGGAGAATGGTTCTGGCTTCTGCTGCTGGATTACTGGCGGCAGGGGCCAGGGGCCAGAAATCTAGAACCCCTCCGGCCCCTGTCTAGCTGGAGACTTGTCTCTTCAGCCCCAAGGGTAACTCACAACTGGTACATTTTGCAGGGCTCACCCATAACTGGCAGAGCCCAGTAGGCTGTCATGCCTGCAGCTCCCTGAGGTCTGCCTTGGCCAGGCTTTCCTTGGGATTTCTGGTGCCCAGGCTGGTATTGTTTCTGTATTTCCTCCAAATTAAAAACCTATCGCTGCCCCTTCCTAGGTAAAAAGAGTTACTTTTCGATTTGAATGTGTGGGAGGGCGTCCCCAGGGAACCGAGTAATGAAGCCGAGAGTGCTCCTTGCAAAACAAATAGATAAATCAATGTTTCAATTTTCTCCATGTGCGAGAGCGGCCACTGTTGCTTAGCAATCGGAAGAACATGACTGCCGGCCCCTCTGAGGTGGTAGTGAATGCACACGGAAGTTGCTAGGGTCCTGAGCCACATCAGGGCGACAACCACGTGAACACCCTAAGTGAGCACCCTCAGGGATGTGTGGGAGCCCAGGAAGGAGGCTGGCGACAACTCCAGAAACTGGTCTTCTGGCTTCCCAGTGCCCACAGAGACCTAGAGGGTAGAGCCCCTGAGCATCTGAGAGCCCAAGAGTACTAGCAGTAACTGGGGCTTTCCAGGCAGATGAGGAGGCCATTTGGACACTGTGGGCTGCTGGGTATAATGGAGGGAGAAGGGACCTACTGTGCGGGATGCAGAGGCCTATCTGATACATCCCGTGCAGGATACAGAAGCCAGCTGCTTCTGCTGGCAGACTTCCATGCAGCCAAGCTATGAACTTGCTGACGGGGGCTCTGTTCTGCTTTTCTGCTTTTGCATTCTCCGAGGCTCTCCAGCACCTTTGACTCTGAGCCATCGAAATGGTGTCTGGCCTTGGCTTGTTTTCCTATCAGCCTCTTGGAGCTTATGGCTATCATCATGTGTGGATGAGGTAGAAGACACGCCTCCCACGTTTCGGGGATCCCCTCTTGGGTGAGGCTGTGGTAGGCACAGTGTTGGCAAAGGTAGCTAGAAAAGGGATCCCCTTCCCTCAAAAGACCTACCCCAAGGTCACCCTCAGCTAGTGCTCTGACCCAGAGACTATGGTGCCTGGGACTGGGCAGTTCCTCAGACTGAGGTGCCCAGAGTCCTTGGACCTGGAGCTTTAGGCTGTCTCGTGATGAGTGACTGGGATTACCAGACACCAGGGGAGCAGAGTCACCGGAAGTTGTTATAAACTACTTCAGGACATGCCTCTTTTCCTACACAGAGCAGGCTGGCCCCAGACTCAGAGAGCTTGCCTGACTCTGCTTCCTCAGCACTAGGATCAGAGGCATGTGACAGCATGCCTGGCCTGATCATAGGATTTCTGCCCACATCACCCTAGGATCTTCTGAGTTCCATCAGGACCCGTTTGACCGATTTGGTTCATGTGGGGAATCTGCCACTTGTTAGTGGGTAACCTGTCAGCTACCTGGCCCATGGGGAAGGACCATGGATGCCAATATGGCTGTGATGTCTGATGGTGCACCATGCCTGAAGCACTAGCTCCCCCCTCAGCCTCTTCGCTTACTCCTTGCCCTTTCCTGAGACCCCGTCACAGTTCTGTATCTTTCTGGAAGCCTTCTTCCTCTTCTCTACAACCCCCACCCCCTCAGAACTCCCAAAGCCAGCCCAGATGTTCAACCACAGGCCCCTGGCCTGTCAGGGGGGAGGCCTCTATTCCTTGTGGGCTGCGCAGACAGACTCAGCTAGAAAACATCTCTAGCTCCTTCAGTTTCTACCTCCTCTGGTGTACCCGCAAGGCCTAGTTCACCCCAGCTCCCTGCCCATGCCTAGCTCAGAGCAGGGTTGGAGGTAGGTCGTGAGCTGACTGAATGCGGCTAGCAGGCTCAAAACAGATGAAGGCCCATTTTCATAGAAGAGGCTACAAGTCCTTGGAGACTTCCACTCTGCCTGCCTCTGTGTCTTGAGCCTTGAGGGAGCATCCTTCCCTGAGCAGAGGTGTGTCTCTGCAGGAGAAGCTGTACCCAAGACCATGCTCATGCCCTGTGTTGTTACAGCTGGCCAGGAGGGGGGCGCCATAATCTGTATCAGTCACTGGAAGCAGAGATGGGATTGCAAGACTGTCTGAGAAGACCCAAGAAGCTCTCTGGGGGCAAACCCAGCAGCAGCTACAGCTGTGGCAGTAGCTGATTCTGTTTGCCTCGGCTACAAGATCAATACTTTGCCTTGGGGCCCTGATTGGGTTCTCTGAGATCACAGTGTGATGGTTCCCTTCTTTGTTAAGATACAATGTACATTTCCAGGGACTTACATCCAGGGTAGCCTAGGGATGTCTGACACACTACTGAATTGTCCAAAGGCTCCGGCCATATTCCCTGTCCCTAGCTAAAGAGAACAAGAATTCAAAGGCAGTTCCGGTGCCATGGAACATGTTTGGCATCCCCCCAGCACAGGATGTCCTAATTCCTGCCCCAGGCACTTTTCTCTAACCCTCTCTAGAGTACTGGAGTACCTAGCTGATCTCTGATGCTGAGGGCAGCCAGTAGGACAAGGGGTCTTTCCAACAGAGGCCACTACAAGAGTCTGGGGCTGGGTAACAGTCAAGAGGCCCTGTTCCTGAAACTCGAATTCCTGAGATCTGAAGCCCAGGGTGCTCTTTGTGAACTGGGCATTGCCACGGAGAAGCTGCACACCGCTCAGGACTGGGCCAGGCCTTGCTTGTCCTGTGGCCACAGAGCTACAGGCCAGGTGGTGTGAACACATGGGCTCCGTCTGTAAGCTTGCAAGGAAGATGTCAACAGGTGTATGTGGGGGGAAAGAGAAGGAAAAAGGAGGGAGGGAGGGGAGGGAGGGAGGGAAGAGAGAGGGAAGGAGAAGGGAATGAGGGAAATAAGGAGGAGGAGGGGCAAAGGGGAAGGAAAGAGGAAGGAAGGGAGGAAGTAATGAAGGAAGCAAGGGAGGAAGGAAGGGAGGGGAAAGGGAGGAAAGAGATATGAGGAGGGGAGGAGAGCAGAAGGGAGGGGAGAGGAGTGAGGACAGGAAACACGAAAGGGAAGAAACTGTTTCTAGGTCCCTGTAGGAACAGAACTCCTACTCTCAGGGTCAAATGTGTTTGGGAAATGTGTGTAAGCTTGCTTTCTGTCAAGTGTGAGCATTATGGGGACAGTGGGCGGGGTATGGGGGACCCATCAGGCTTATTTCTCCCTGGCTATCACGCTCACATAATTCAGAATGCTGCTTTGGGGAACTAACAAAAAAAACTAGCGACTCGAAACAGCTTTGGATACAACGAGCTAGGACAAAGGCTGGTGAATGAACGATCACCCAAACCGACGCTCGTCGGCTTTATAAGTAAGGCTTTGTTGGCACAGAGCCAGCCCGCCTACCCAGCGACTGTGTCTAAGAGCTTTCCAGCCACAGTGGCAGAATTGGGTGTCATGACAAAGGCTGCAAGGCAGAAAGCGCTCTCTGTGTCTTTAAGGAAAACACGGCAGCGTTTGGCTTCAGACCAAGGCCTTGAAAGAGCATGTTAGAGAAACAGGGTGGGAATAGAAAGTCAGTCTGACCGTACCATAGGAGCGTTGGTATGAGGGAGGTGAGCCACACAGTTCATGTCTACAGTCCACGCAAGTTCCCCGGGCTTGAGCCTTGAGGGAGCATCCTTCCCTGAGTAGAGGTGTGTCTCTGCCGGAGAGATTGTACCTAAGACCATGATCAAACCCTGCTATGCCACAGCTGGCCAGGAGGGGGCACCATGGTCTGTATCTGTCACCGGAAGCAGAGATGGGGTCGCAAGACTGGCTGGGGAGGCCCAGGAAGCTCTCTAGGGCAAATCTAGCAGAGACTTCTCAAATAAACACAGCAGGGACACTTGTGATGCCTTAGCCACCCATATAGCTCCATACACAGTGTATCTCTGGATGGCCTCTGGAGGCTATCGTCCTGGACAGGCAAGGGGAGAGCACTGTGAGGACGCCCCCTGCAGGCCTCTCAACTCACAGTATTGTCCTGGGGCCTCTGTGTCCCTGTACCCTCCCCTCCAGCACTGGCAGGTGATGACCCCTCTGGTGGATCCTGCACACCACAGTCAGTCTGTGTCCTGACTGTCAGGACACAGAGCTATGCCACTTCTCACGGACCTGTTCTGGCTACCTAGTGCTGTTTTTCTGCCCCGCAATGGCATCTTCTGGCTCCCTCCAGGAGGGTAGGCTGAGTGCCTTGTAAACCACAGACATTTGTATTCAGTGGCTCTCATGTTGGGAAGTTGAAGCGCTGGCCCATTTTGGGTTTGGTGAGAGATCACTTCAACAGTGTCTCTTGGAGGATATGAGGACTCTCTCAGGCCTCCCAAAACTGGAAATCCCATCATGAGCCCTTCAACCCCCTCAAAGACCCCACCTCCCAATACCATCAGGTTGGAGAGTTAGGATTTCAATACATGGGTTTGGGGGAGGGGGATACAAACACTTAGTCCACACCAACAAGGCAATTAATATTGCTCTGTGCCCCAAGGCTAGCCTCTCTGTAGCCAGGGCTCCCCCCACACCCCCATCACCTGGTCTTTTGCTAAATGAAGTATCCAGAGAGGCAGGAACTGAAAAAAAAATCACGGGGTATGATTATGAGAAATGGTTCATAAATATGCCTTCCCCCACCCCCAACACCTATACCAGTGACAGACATTACTAATAGATCTCAGATTTCCTCCTTTCTGAGCCAGAAATTAGATTTCTCCTTCATCCATGCTATAAAAGAGATGAGATCGTATGCCACGAGTTCTCTGGGATGGAAACAAAGGACTTGAGAGGGCAGGTGACAGGTTCAAAGTCATGTAGTGACTTAAGGCAGAACAGGCCTAGGCCTTCTCTATCCTTTCCTCTGGCCCAGAGCTTTATAATAGGCATATGTATGAACTTTGTATTCATATTCTAGAAATTGGCTCCTGCATCAAGCGCTCATGGGGAATGGAGATCTGTAAGAAGCCTGTACTTCCAGGATAAGGTCAGATCCATCACCCTAGCTGTCTTCTTGGTGATTGTAATTTAGATACATGGAAAGTGGGAGGTACCTGTCCAGAGAGCAGAGATGGGTCCGGGTAGGGTAGAGGAACAAAGCACACGGCAGAGCCTAGGCTCCTGTTTCAGGCCATCACTGGCTTGACTCCTTGCAGAGTCTTGAGACTTAGGGAAGAACCGTCTGACGATGCCAGGCAAGCACTTGGAATTGGCCACAGCACTGCATAGTGCTTAATGTGAGCAGCCCTCGCACACGCCTTGCTCCTTTCTGAGGCAGCAGGATGACCAATTCCAGGGTGAGAGCAAGGGCAGAGGGGAGCAGATCTTGCTGGGGATGAGTCAGGAGACATGCAGAGCAGTGGTCCAGAGCTAGGCATAGCTGCCATTGCGACAGGGCTGTGGTTGGTGTCTATACCATGACTGGATCTCACTTCTATTCTTCTGGGGGTCCTGGGGAGGCCTGGAGTGAGGTTCGGATAAGCCAAGCCTGAAGGGTCTGGGATTTGTCAAAGAAAATGACCCAATGGTTGGATGAGAGCTGCTAGCCCATAACTTTCCCCCTGTCTTAGCCGTCTGACCCCTGGCCTCGCTCCACCTAAGCTCCTGAAGCCCAAACTCCTTTCCCCAAGGCAGAAAGGTCTGAGGCTGGTCAAGAGGCTTAGAGAAGGACAGAGCTGATGGAGCAGAATAAACAGCCCTTCCTCTCCGGAAAATGACCCCGCTGATCCCGGAGTTAAAAATAGTGGCATATTGATCGTGGGCTGTGCCCAGCGCCAGTTATCTGAGCTCCACTGGCGAAAGGACCTGTCTGACTCAGCCACTCAGGTAATTTATGTTTTTCCATTCAGAAGCCAGGGAGTGTCCCCAACACATCCTGGGGTGAACCACAACACTTCCCAACCTCACAGGTCATCATTCCTGTGTTGGGGTGCTTAACCCCAGACAGAGGGAGAGGGTCGCCTTTCTCTATTGGCTCCTCTCAGACACTGCCAGGTCTTTGTGGGATGACGTGTCTGCTTAGAGTCTTGTTCTGTGGGTTTGTAGGACCATCTACTGCTCACGGACCACAGGTCCAAGTGTAGCATATGGTTTGAGCCCCCACGCCTAGCTGTCCCTGTTGCCAGCCCTCAGAGGGCACTGCTGGGTACCTGGACCTTCTAGCTTCCTGGTGGTGACCAGACCAAGCTACTTCCCTGAGTGGTGGCTTGGGTTTCCTATGTGACTCCACATAGGGGGATGTGGAGAGGGATGGGGGTGCCAGGTATTTTCCCAGGGAAGACACTGAACCCACGTGATTTCCCATTGGACAGTTAGCCCTGTCTGCACATGCGTTCTCCTCAGCCCTTCCCATCAGGGCTACCATGCTACATATAGGGACACAAGGGTTGCCTCTTGGAGGTAAACTGAATAAAATCCGCTTCCCCCCAAAATGTGTGTCTACATGAAACATCAGAATGTGACAGTGTCTGGAAACTCTCTTCCCAAGTAGTCAGCTAAGGTGACAGACAGTTTAATACTTCAGGGCGGTCTGACATCCAGTGTCCTGGAAGGGAGAGGTAGAGCTACAGAGAAGGCCTCATGAAGAAGAGGCAGGGGCGACAGAGCCTCAAGCCCAGGGAATGTCAAAACACAGCAGGAGTCACGGGAACTGGATTCAGGCCCAGGTAAGTGTTTTCTCTCAGGGCGCAGGGAAGGCTCTGACCAGCTGCGCCTCCATTTTGGACACATGGCCTGAGAGCTGTAAGGCAGCAGGGATTTGTGGTCTCAGCCTGTGGTCACTGTATCAGGGCAGTCAGGGAATCAAAACTTCCTTCGTAGAAATGGCTTAAGGGCTTTATCAGGATGGTGAAGAAGTAGCCATGGTCCCTGGAGCCAACGGCACCCTCAGGCTTGGAGTCAAAACGTCTGTGGTCTGTGCTCGAGTCACCTTCTGAGGCCTCGCCTTTCTCGCTCTACAGTGGGAATGGTCATCCAAGCTCACAGGAAGGGCTCCAAACGCTACTGCAGACCCACATGCGAGGTCAAGGGCTGTGGAGTGGAGGGAGGGGTCCCAGGGGTTAAGGGCGAGGCTTTTGGCTCCATTGCTGCCCAGCGTGCCCAGCGGGTTCAGGTAGAGGAATCTGAGGCCTGGTACAGACCGAACTGCATATGTGGCTTCAGATGAAGCCATTGCTTCCAAGGAGAACTTGAACTAAGAAAGCTGACAGACGGATTAGGGCCAGTGCCTGCCTCTCTGCGCCCCTGTGGCCAGCAGATGAAACGGGACACCAAGGAGGGAGCGGCTTGAGCACAGGCTGCCTTTCCATCACACCAGGCCCTCAGCCAACCCGAGCTTTCTAATTTGCTCTTCTTTGTCCCTTCGGTCCTTAGCAGCCCTCGCTCCTGTTACGGCCTGGATGCTTGTGCCTTTCCAACATTTAAAGCTGACATTCTAGACTCAGAGGTAACACTAGGTGAGGCCTCGGTGGGGGTGGGGTGGTGATCAAGCCGTGGACCAGAGCCTTCCTGAGTGGGACCAGTGCCCTTTCAAATGAGGTCTGAGAGATTCCTGGCCTCATCATCATGAGAGGACACAGGAAACAGGGCATCTGTGAACACACTAGCTCTCACTATACATGAACTGACTGGTACTATCATGATGGTGATGATCATTTATTGGTTATTATTATTATTATTATTATTTTTACCTACCAGGCAATATTCTAAAAGCTTCCCACGCATTAACTAACATACAGTGTAGGGTTGTCACATTCGCTGATGTGGAAACAGGCACTGAGGGGTTTGGAGCTGTACCTGAGATCATACAGACGCTGCTGACAGAGCCTGGCAGTAAGGCCAGAGGGTTCAGGATCAGAGTCCTCTCTGCCCACCCTATGGAGGGTGGGCATGAGTCCAGGAGAGAATACCTGCCAGAGACTTGGGGGCTGCCGACTGCGTGCTCACCAGAAGCACCCGAAATATACACAAATGCAAAATAGGGAAGGGTGGTGGGCAAAAGGGGGGGGGGAGAAAAGAAGAAGGAACAAACAAAGGAAGCCTCTGGAGAGAGGGCCAGAGGGACCAGCACTGCTGTGTGGCAGCCCCTGGCCCACCTAGCGGGAGGTCTGCAGTGCTTGCAGCCTGGAGCATCCCCGAAGGTGTCACCGTAAGTCTTTCTGTACTACCTGTTTGCTCTGCTTGGCATCAGCCTTGAGGAAGGGAGACTAGACAGGGGCAGAGCTGGGCCAGGGTCTCCTTGGTATTCTTCACAGGACTTGGAACTCAGTGGGTGCTTAATAAATGTTTATTATGGGTAATAAAATCAACCTTGTTTACACCAGGGCTGTCTCCAAAGACCACTTTCCATACTTAAAAATAACCTTAATCTTCTCCACATCCTCCTTTCTCTCCACGTCCTCCACAGATAAGGTCGACTCTACAGCATATGCCTAGCGAGGCTGAGGGGCCTACAGGCCACAAAGCTCACAGCTTAGCTCTTCCCAGGTCCCCACCTCTGGTCTCTCGAGAGCCTGGGACACAGGTTGCTCTCTAGATATCTTTCTCAAGTGATTTGGAGGTACGGTGGACTCAACCTTATCCTTACCCTAATCCAGAATTTGGAACCTGAACCTTACAGTGCAACCAGAAAAGATGGCCTATCCCAAATGCCCGGTTCCTTCCTCAGAGGCTCCCACGTACAGCAAGGGCCCGGGTGTTTCCTCACAAATACACTGGGGCAGGACCTCACCAGCCAGCCCTACCAAGTAAGATGCCCGTGCCCAGCAGAGCAGACCCTTCTGGGAAAGGCCAGCTTCTGGTATAGAGTGTGCTGAGCTCTCTGCTCCTGACCTCTCACTCTCTAGCAGATGGTCTGGGACACAAGCTATGCCATTGTGTCCAAAAGAATGGGTCTGCTGCCCTGGGTAGACCTGTCCCCAGCCTGAGCCCTGTGCCTCAGACCACAGCCCCTGTGAACTTTCTCCAGCTCCCTTTGTTGGGTACTTTCCCTCCCTCCATCCTCTCTCCCTTCATTCCTCCTCCTTTCCGCTCTCTGTCTCCTCTCTGCTTTTCTCTCTCCTTGTCTTTAGCCTTTCCCTGATGTATCTCAGAGTCCTCCCTGCTCTGCTGGGCTCTCCCACTGCCTTCCGTATCCTCACAGGTGCTCACCACCCCTCTCCCATCTTCTGTGGTTCCCATCACCCACTCTCCAATCCCTCTTCCCATATGAGGTGGTGAGGACTGGGCCAGGGAACTTCCTGGACCATGGCTGTGACTAGAGGCCACGTGCGACAGATACATGTGCTCACCCTTGTGCATACAACATACACGGCAGGCCCAGAGATCCATCACTAGAACTTGATGCACCTTGCTCTTGCTGTACAGAGCCCAGAATGGTGCCGGAGCCAGCAGGGAGCTGATTTTGTTTTTTTTGGTGCTGGGTATGGAACCCGGGGCTGCATGCATGCTAAACACATGCTCCACCACTCTAAACTGTACCCCAAGCTGTGGCAGCAGGGGGTGGGGGTGGGGTTTAGAGAGCTCCTAAGCACTTGCTGGGTAAAGACGAGGCCCTCTCTAATTAATTTTCTGAGCTTGCCGCAAAGTGCAGCGCACACAATCCCAAAGCAGGGGCCTCCTGCAGCCGCTTACAAATCACATCTGCAGCTGTAATCCCTTCTGGCAGGAAGAAGCAGCCTTGGAGGTTGGCCTGGCTGAGGGAGAGGCAAGGCAGGCTGTGTCTAGCAGCCAGCTTCCTTATTCTTACAGAAACCCGAGGAGGGCCTGGGAGATGAAAGCAAAAGGGGGAGGCCCAGGAAGGGAGTGAGCCGAGGTTGTCCAGAGGATAGCCTCCACCATGGCCTTCTGGGCAGAGTGATACATTTGCCTTCTGCGTCATTCTAAACCCCAGAAATGAAGGTCTCAGTTCAGAGAGCAGTGGTGTAACCTGGCCCTGGTCCTCACAGTGAGCCCTGAAGACTAAGTGCCAACCCCATGTAACAGTCCCCATGTTTGCCTTGCCATTTTGAGTCAGGGGATGGGGTGGGCTGCAGGCGCAGGTCTCTCTCCTTCTTTACCAGTGCTGGTAACTGAAGTCAGGCACTTGCTAGGTGAGTGCTGTTGTCACTGAGTTTAATTCTTAAGCCAGTAGACATTAGCCAGGCCCCAGGGGGATCCCAGGCACAGGGAGACACCTGCCACTGCTGCCGAGCCTCGGGCCTGCTGAGCCTTGCTGATTGCCTGCACCTTAGTCTTCAAGGGTGGCAGGTGTTGCGAGCCAGTTCTATTCAGGCTCCTCTGTGAAGCATCGAGCCAAGTTGCAGGCATGCTCGTTCCCAACAGCTCTGTGCAGGAGCTCCTGACAGACCCAGGAGAGGGCTCATGTCCGGATACAGTGGCTCGAAACCAACACGTGGGAAGAAGAGTCCCTGACAGACAGAAACAGGGCACTGGGCTGGGTGGACCAAATTTGATGTGTAGGTACAGGTGACAATCAGCAGGTCTGTGTATACTTACGCTCAGGAGGCACTGAGGTGTGGCTGGGGTCAGGGACAGGAGAAGCATGGCGGGCTGCCAAGGGTAAAGCAGGAAGAGGCTTCCAGAAAACCTTTCTGTCAGTACCCAACAGCCTCAGACAACTCAGGACTGCAGGCGCTGCTACAGGGAGGGCCTCAGGAGGTGAGGAGTTGGGGAAGCAGAGGGTCCCCTTACTCAGAGACTGGAGGATGTGGCAGCCACAGACAACAGCTGTGGAAACACCAGAACCTTCTCCGTGGGCGCTTGTCTATGCCAGCCAGAGGAGCGAGATAAGCCATCTGAGAACATTGTACGACAACTCAGGTGGCTTCAGATGGCTGAGGGTGACATCTCCAAATGAGAGATAACATGTCGGGGACACGTAGGCAGCTCTGCCGCGTCCCAGAAGCCTGTTGAGGAGTCAGGCAGAAGTATTGGCTTCCGAGGGAAGTGAAACTTCAACTACCCACCTCCTGGATGATGCCACAGTGGGAGCCAAACGGAGCCATATCCCCAGCCACATCGAGAAAGTGCTAAATAGCTCACATAGTGCCCTTAAATATTCATTTTTCTAAAAAAGACTTAGTTATTTGTTTTATGTATGTGAACACACTGTCTCTATCTTCAGACACACCAGAAGAGGTCATCGGACCCCATTACAGATGGTTGGGGGCCACCATGTGGTTGCTGGAAACTGAACTCAGGACCTCTGGAAGAGCAGTCAGTGCTCTTAACCACTGAGCCATCTCTAAAGTGTGCCAAGTGACTGTCCCCTGAATGTGACTTAATGGGGTTCAGCCGGTTGATACAGTAGCAGATTTTAGAGGGTCCCAAAGCTCTGAGCATGCTGAACCCCATGCCCTGGGCAGCAGTGACCTGCTTACCTCTGCAAGGCTGGCTGGAAGCAGGTGCTCTCAGGCAAGGCAGCCTCTGGTGTACAAGGTTCCTCTGCTTGACACCTCTCATCTATCACCTAGGGCATGATCTTTGAGCAGGACTCCTGCTGCAGGGTTAGCATTGTTTCTGTGACCTAGGACATGAGATGGGTCAAGTTGGCTGTACGGCAGCTAGCGAAAGCAGCCATCATGTTAAGGTAGCGGGTAGTGAGTTTCTCCTGGCATATGAGCCATTCCTGCCTCTGGGAAGTAGGGGGAGGAGCCATCCCATCACTGTCCTGGCTCAGGAAGAGGGGTTCCCTGGTGGGAATTAGTCCCTTGGGACCCCTCTTGCTTAGGTCACCTCATAAGGACCCTACCCTGGCTGTGAGTGAGTTGGCCTGTTACCCATGCTACTCCCAGCTGATGGTTTACTGGGCCAAAGCACAATCAGTTCAGAGACTCACTGTCCCACATTTGAGATTATTTCAGAAGGTTTGGGGTGGGAGCTTGTTGTGCCCACTCAGCAGGAGCTGGGTGCCCTGGCTCCTTACGGGACGGCACCTGCTGATACCTGACTGGCTCATCTTGCCTGCTGCCGGCCTGCTCATGAAGAAAAGCATTCTGCAACAAGGGGGAGCCGTGCCCAGAGTCACACCCTGAGTGAGGAGGGCCCATGTTCCAGGGCCCGCAGCTGCTCTTAAAGTGTGTACCACATGGTGTCAAGTCTCCTGTTCTCTTGGGTGATGTCTTAGAGCCTGGGGCTACAGTGAGGTTGTTACCCATCTCCCTCTGGTGGCCAGCCTCTCTCAGCCTCTCTCCATCCTCTCTGCCTCTGAGCTTCCCACCCTAGACACCACTTGCTATGGTTTTCTTCACTTGTGGGAATGCCCCTTGGTCATTTTCTTATCGAGCAGGTGGGGCCCCAAGCTTGTTGATGCTCCATCTTCAAGTAGATGATGTATTTCAACCCAGAGGTCTCAAAGTATGACCCTTCACATCTCACCCTTGCTGACCCGTGGCTGGTCTAGCGGACTTTATTGTCATGGCTGGTTTGGGAGCGTGGGTCATATCCATTGCCCTGTGGACTGTGTGGTCTAAAAGGGACACAGATGCTCTCTTCTTACCTAGAGGGGACAAGGACATTTTGCCCTTGTCACTTCAGGTCCTCTGCAGGACATTTTTATACTCGGCTCCGTCCCCAGTCCTGAGCTCAGCTGGACCCATGTCTTAGGGGACTTCAGAGAGGCAGGGGCAGTGGGGTCTGCAGAAAATGGGCAGAGCCACCTCAGGGGCTCCGAGAAGTTGGGTGGGACCGAGGCCTTTTGCTTCACTTGCTCTTAGAGACACAGACAGAAACCCTTTAACCCACAGTAGGAATAAGCAGGAGAGAGGAGCCACCACACTGAAGGTGGACATCCACCCCATTTAGATCTGCCTCCTGCCTCAGGCTCCCTGAGGCACACTGTTTTCGAAGGAAGTAAACATTATTGGGCAAAGAATTCCCCTCAAACAACAGGAAAATCATGTTCCCTAAGAGGAACTGGGTACCAGTTTCTCATTTAAAAACTCAGAAGTGTTCTGGAACCTAGGATTCTCTTCGGGAATTCCCCAGATCAGGGACCTGAGGACTGTCCTTCCTTCATTTCCCCAGTGTTGGATCGAGAAGGGAATGCTCACAGAACATGGGTGCAGCTGCAGAGTTGCTTCACTGAGGGTATGATGATCTTAGGGGCAGGCTCTGAACCCCCGTCCTCGAGACTGCGAGTGATCACATGTTATGGAGGGCCTTGGTCACTGGAATCACCTTGCTCAGTACCTGTGTCCTCCTCAACCCCCCATACCGATCTGTGGCTTGAACAGGTCCACTGAGCTCCAAACTTTGCACTCGGTGAAAATCTGAAGCACGCAGCCGGGCTGGCTGCGCCCCCCCCCCCCCCTCTGCTCCTTGATCCTTTAATCTGAGACTATTAAAACTTCATTCCACTTCTATTGGTAAACCATCCATCACTCTCACCAAGCAGCGCCGGGCTGTAAAAGCCCAGAGGGGAGGGAGGCAGGCAGAGGGAGGCGTAGGCAGGAGGGCTGCCCCCAGCTGCCACTGCCCTGCCAGTCCTGGTCAGAATGGGGCGGGAGGCTGCTGCCCTTGAAGAGGACACAGCTCGTGAAGAGGACCTGGCAAAGTGATGTTGGGGTTGGGGATATGACAGGGGTTTTCCATGGCTGCAGGAAGGCGGATGCTGGGGCCGCCCTCAGTATACGGAGGCAGAGCCCACACTGAAGCCGACATCACCACTGGTGCCAGCTGACACTCCCTGAATCCTGACCCTGGGGTGGTGCTCTTAGATCTTGTCTCTATGTAGCTGCTTGCTTCCTGTTCTTGGATACCAGGCCCCATGTTACCCTGGCCTTTGACAACAGGGACAAATCAGGGGCCCAGGCCTTTAAGGTTTCCCACAGAAAAGCAACAGCTCAGTGCTTGCAGGATTACAGCTCTTTTTCTTAATTAAAAAAGATCCAATTAAATTAAGATATCAGAACTGAATAGCGGTTGAGTCATTAGTGTGACTTTTATCTTAATGGCTGCAGCTGCCAAAATCCTCCTTTGGTTTTGTAGCCTCCTGTCACAGTGGATAGACGGGCGTTTGCGGACAGAAGTCCAGCCTGACTAACCCAGGGCAGGCAGGGTCAGTTGAACCACCCTGCTTCCCCTATCCTCAGGCCACACAGAGGGGAAAGCTTATGTTAAGTCTTGGGGACAGGATGTGGCCAAGTGTCCTTTCTTAGTACTTGGTGCCCATTGGCCCTGGTGGATGCCTCTACATGGCCTCTCTGGAAGCAAAGCATATCTTGACTGCATTTGAAGACTTCCCTGAGGAAGAAAGCAGCTCCTCTACTCTGCCCTGGAGCCAGGACAGCCACTGTGAGAGCCGCTGAGACCTGTGCTCGGGACAAGTGGAAGGGTCCTAGTGTGCTACGCTGGGGCCCAGGGGTCTTCATTCCCAAATTCTAGGTCCCGGGAACTTAGCGGAGACCAGGAATAGTGCATGCAAGCCCCAGGGGGCTGGTGAAGCTGGGGCTGGGTTGAACTGGATGCAGGAGATAAGAGAGAGTGGTGGGAGACAGAGAGCTTAGTACTGAGGGATCCTGAGATTGGCCTTGGCTATGACTCAGGGGTTGAGGAAACAGGACACAGGGGACAGGGGAGAGGGAGAGAGGGAGGAGAGAGGGAGAGAGGAGAAGAGAGAAAGAGGAGGGGGGAGAGAGGAGAGAAGGGGAGAGAGAGAGGAGAGGGAGAGAGAGGAGAGAAGGGGAGAGGAGAAGAGAGAGGAGGGGAGAGAGGGAGAGGGGGGAGAGGAGGAGAATATATATATATGTGTATACATATACACACACATATACATGTATATATACACATATATGTGTGTATATATGTGTGTATATATGTGTGTGCATATATACACACACATATATATATATATAGATAGATAGATAGATAGATAGATAGATAGATAGATAGATAGAGAGAAATCAAGCACATTCCCCTGTCTCTGTCCTTTGCTGGGCGCTCAGTGGGTCTTCTGGCCTCTCTTTTCAGATCCACTCAGAATAAAGAGGCGCTTGCTGGCACCCCAGACCCTCAAAATCCCCCTGTGAGCCCTTCCTACCAGACTGCACGGACTCCATAGCCTCAGCTTCTAGGGCAGGGGCCATTCCATCTCAGTTTCCTGTGTCTAGGCTGGAGTCATACATAGCAAACTCACAGATACTCTGTAGCCGATGGGCAGAGCCGGGGAAGCGGAGACCATGTTCCCACTGAATTCTACCATCTGTCCAGAAAGCACTTCACTTCTTCAAGAAATTTTTTAAATGATTGAAAAAAACAAACAAACAAACCAAAATCGAAAACCACATGCTTCATGTGGTTTTCTAGAAAACATGAACCATAAGAGAGTGGCTAGGGACACTCATGTCCTGGGCTGTCCTAGCTGCATAACAGCTGGCAGGCATGCAGTTCTGTCAGTGACTGAGGCTGTGGGAGAGAGAAGGAACTGACCAGGATCCAGATTCCCAGGCAGGATCTTATACACTCCTTGATGGTCCCATGTGAGGGACGAACAGCAGAATCTGGCTGGGCCCAAGTGAAGGCCAGTCGGCACCTCAGGTCCCAGAGAATATCGAACCCTTATAGAGAATCCGATATTCTCTATAGGAGCAAAGGGCACAGAATGACCAGGGTGTGGCAAGAAGGAAGCCAGCTCCAGGCACAGGGCAGGGGAGAGAGTAAACCTCTTAAGTTCACGTTTGCTCAGGGCCTCGGAATGCAACCTCGGTTAGAAATAGCACCTTTGGAGATCTGTTTACTTCAGTTAAGATGAAACCAGGACCAATGAGGGTAGGCTCCAAATTCAAATGACTAGTGTCTTCATGAAGCCGGGGAAATTAGAGCACAGGCAGACACACAGGGAGCTGCCCCGTTACAACAAGGCAGACATTGCTCAGAGGCAGGCAAATCTCTGAATTCGAGGCTAGCCTGGTCTACAGAGTGAGTTCTAGGATACCCAGTGCTACACAGAGAGACCCTGTCTCAAAAAAACAAAAACAAAAACAAAAACAAACCAAAATAAATATATACATAAATATTTAAAACTTGTTGTATGGGCATTTTGCCTCCACACGAGTGGGTCTGTTCTCCACGACTGTGTCTAATGCCTGCCGAGCCAGAAGAGGATCTCATGTCTCCTGGAACTGGAGTCACAGACAGTATGTGGGTGTTCAGAGTCAAACCTGGATCCTCTTGGAGAGCAGGGAGTGCTCTTAACTGCTGAGTCATCTCTCTAGCCTCCAGGTTTAATTTTTATTACTTTTTAATTGTGTGTACGTGAGTGCCTGTGTCTGGGCATGTGCACATGAGGGTAGATGCCTGCAGAGGCCAGAGGAGGCATCAGATCCCCTGGCCTCTCACACTAGCACTGCCTGCTCCGGTCCCCACAGGACCAGGCACAGACAACCAGCGACCAATCCTGTCTGTTCTAGAGCCACTCGATGCCAGGTCTCCCTCCTGGACCACCCCTTCTTCTGTAAATGTCTGCCTCCACCTCTCCTCACCCTCTCTGTCCTGACTGGCCTGGATGTCTCCTCAAAGGACAAGGCCCAATTCTCTTCATGGTCTCTGTGGGGCGAAGCACTGGCTTCTCAGAGACACTGTCTCTTAGATGGTAGCTGACACAATGACAGTGCACACACTTGAGAAGCCAGCAGCACGAGAGTCGGGCTGGTTACTGGGAAGGGCCCTGGACCTGGGGTGCTTACGAGACAAGATGGGCAGATCTGGTGGGGAGTTGATGATTGGATGGTATGTGAGGTTCGGGGGTGGGGGAAGCTTGCCACCCAAGGGAGCTGGGGCTTCTGAGGGGAATTAGATTCATAGAGGGAAAGAAAATGACCTTTACCAGAAACTTCATGGGAATCTGGGAGCAGGAACCCCAAATTCTAGGCTCTTGATTCAGAGTCACAAGGTTGTAGTCTTCTCCTTCCCTGAGTCCCCTTTTCTTCTTACTCCTTCCTTCCTTCCTTCCTTCCTTCCTTCCTTCCTTCCTTCCTTCTTTCTTTCCTTCCTTCCTTCCATTTTCCCTCTCTTCCTTCTTCCCTCCCTCCCCCCTCTTCCTATTTCTTCCCTTTCTTCCTTCTTTCCTTCCTTCTACTCCTCCCTCCTCCCCCTTTTCTCTGACTTGTGACCTCATATAACTGGCTGGAACTGACTGGCTGTATGGCTGAGGATAACCTTGAACTTCTAGTCTTCCTGTCTCCATCCCTCCAGTGAGGGAATACAGGCCTGCACCGCCACATCTGGTTTATACACTGCTGGGGATCGAACCCAGGGCTTCATGCATGCTAGACAAGCACGCTACCATCTGGGTTAACATCCCCCAAAGCCCCCCAAGATTATAGTTCTGGAGGGTCCCACACCCTAGCTCTGTCCTCAGTAGGAGATAAAGAGAGCAGTTCTGTGATCTAGCCCAGGTCTCAGAAAAGAAAAAAAAAAAAACAAGGAAAACAGGATCTAGGAGTGGGGGTCACACAGGTGTCAGAGGGAAGCAGGGTCCCCTTGGTTGAGGAATAGAAGCGCAAGGTCCATCTGGTTTGGTTACAGGAGGTTACGAACCCATCCGCTCTCCTGGGTCTTTCCCACCTGCATACAAGGTGAACATCACCATGCTGAAAATGGAGAATTAGAGGCTGCCACTTTCCCAGGTTCCAAAGAAGAGAGGGCTCTGTGATTCCTTGAGTTGCAGGCCCACCTGCTACAGGGCAGACCACCCACCACCACCTCAGGGGGCCGCTGATGCCCAGTGTACTTGCTGGAAGACCCTGGAGCTGTGTGGAATGTGAATGTCTGGAAATTCTCGGTATGTGGGGAGGTGTCAGCCTGGTATGTGGGGAGGTGTCAGCCTTCGCGCATCATTACCCAGGGCTGGCGGAGGCAGCTGTGAACTCCATGAACCCTCTTCTCACCTCCATTAGCAGATTGCTTTGGGGGCGGGAAACCCAACCAGAAACATTCAGCACTCAGACTTGGGCTCCTGCCATCAGGCCTGGGCTGCCAGCTGTGTTTCTTCTGAAGAGATCTGGCTCCCACTATTTTGGGGTGAAGCAAGCCAAATCAAAGGGTTTCAGTAACTGAGGCAACCCCAAAGGGCCATAAAAGCATGTGGGCTTCGGCAAAGGAACATAAGGATCCCGTGAGACGCGTGTGTGTGGTATTCTGTGATGCTGAAAATGGAAGACAGTCAGGCCATGGAGATGGTGATATGAGGACGCCAGTTGATTCCAGCTTATTTATCAGCTTCTACTGGCAGGTGGCAGCTGGGGGTCAAGCTGACAACTCTGAGGTGCAGGTTCAGTAGAACATATACTGCAATCTATTAGTAATGTCTGTCCTGGGCATGGGAGGGGAAGGTGGAGGCACCTGGAGATTTGCTGTTCTCGAGTTTCAGACAAATGGTTCAGAAGGTGGGAAGACAAGTGTCACCTTCCAGAACATTCCTTCTGAAGTGTTCTGAAGAAGCTGTTCTGTTCCGTGTTCCTTCAGTACTATCTCTTATCTCTGGTAACTTCTAGAACAGGAGAAGCCAGGATGCTGGTATGAACTCTACATAACCACCAGGACAGACCTCTGTGGGACTGTGAAAGGAAGCGTGGTCCCTGGTTGAGCTAAGGCTCAAAGGCCCTGAAGGGATGGTAGGACCTTTGCCTGTTCCAGGGCACCAGACCCTTGTCACTAGCCGCAGCCCCCATAGATTTGTGGCCATCAGTCATGTAAGGGCAACGCCCCAACCCCTCCACATGTAGAGGACGTGACCCGTGGTCCTGCAGGCTCAAGACCAGTACCTAAAGGCCTGGAGGACTTAGCCAATAAACTTTCCTTCCCAGACATTCCTCCCTGCAAAAGGTATTTAACCTCAGGCCCACCCTGAGAAGTGGGGTAGGGTTTTTCACATCCACTTTCTGCCATGACAATAAATGCCTTAGAACCATGGACTTCCTCTTTTCATTGGGATCTGTCATTGGGAGCCATGGAGAAGATCTTCACCAATAGAGTCGCCATCTAGTCTCCCCTAGAAGGCCTCTTTGTGCTCCCAGCCATGGCTAACACCAAGCCAAGCTCAAGCCAAGTCTGCCACAGTCAAGCCAAGGACTCCCCCTCACCCTGTGGGACCCCCCTATCTCCCCCAGCCTTGGGCTATATCCAGCCCACTGGCCCCCATTCTGTTCTCAGCTCTTCCAAGACTTAAGGCGGTGACTGGGTGTCCAAGACTCTGAGAACCGGACAACCCCAGCAGCCTGAAATAACCGGCTCCGAGAGGAAAGCAAAGTGGAGAGAGAGGAACAGGGGTGGGGGGTGGAAGGAGAGGGTGGAGTGAGCTTGGAGGAAGTGGAGGGCTCCCAGAAAGGACTTCACACTGCTTGGCTTCAGCTCTCCTCTGGGCCACCATCAGTGTCTTGTCCTCTCTTCCTCCCACTTCTGCCATCTGTCTGCACTGGCTGCTCTGGCAGAACCCATCCCTTATGTCTTCACATTCCCTCACAGGTCTGGGGCCCGGGTGTGGACCTGACATCTTAGCAGGGTGCCCAGCACCTGTGTCTCGGTCTGTGTGGGCCGTCTGATGCTGCTCTGGCTGGGCCTCCCTCTCTCATTTCCTGGCCTTATTCTCCACAGTGTGTGTGACTCTTGCCCACCAGAGAGCTCTGGCAGCCCATCCCCAGCTCCTGAGACTTTGCTCCAGTGTGTGGGTAGTTGCCTTTCCTTTCCTGGAGGCAAATGCAGGGCAGGGAGCAGCTTCCTTAATTTTCTTTAGTCCCACATAAGGGGGGCTTCAGCAGAGTCAGCAGTCAGCTAGACCCCATGCAGACTGGGCACAGTGGAACCAGCCTGAGGGTGACAGCTTTTCTTTCTATTTCTCATCTTCCTGTTGGGTTCCATGAAGGCAAGACCAGAGCGGTCTGGCCCACAGTCACCCCTCAGAGTGGGCTGCTGTGAGGGGATGCTGTTGGGCTTTCTTTAAAAGAGTTATTTACTTTCCCTTTTGTGTATGAGGGTTTTGCTTGCATGTAGGTATGGACATCACATGAGTGCAGCTCCTGCAGAGGCCAGAAGAGGGCGCCAGATACCCAGAACTGGAGTTACAGATGGTGTGACCCACCACATTCTAAGTCTCATTCCCACACAACCATCTCTCAGATGTCCTGTTCTGTGTTTCTTCAGTACTATCTCTTATCTCTAGTAACTTCTAGAACAGGAGAAGCCAGGATGCTGGTGTGAACTCTCTATAGCAGCTAGGACAGACCTCCCTCAAGATCTGTGAAATAATTGGCTCTGAGAAAAGCAAAGTGTTTTTTTCCCCTTTGAGACAGGGTTTTACTATGCAACACTGCTACATAGACCAGGCTAGCCCCAGATTCGCAGAGTGTTGGCCTCTGTCTTCCAAGTACATGAGCCACCATGACCAGCCTTCCTTGTCTTTCCTAAAGGGCTGACCTAGTACCTCTCTCTGTCACTTCCAGCATGCCCTCCTCACCTCCCTTCCTCCCTCCTTCCCTCCCTCTATTACATATTCACCCACCCACCCACTCACTCACTTACCCACTTATCCACCCACCCACTCACCCGCTCATGCACTCAGGGGCCTGGCTGGACAGATGGTCCAGACTGTAGAATCTTTGATACTCAGGCTCACAGATTTTTTTTTTTTTTTTTTTTGAGACAGGGTTTCTCTGTGTAGCCCTGGCTGTCCTGGAACTCATTCTGTAGACCAGGCTGGCCTCGAACTCAGAAATCCGCCTGCCTCTGCCTCCAAGTGCTGGGATTAAAGGCGTGCGCCACCACCGCCCGGCCTCACAGATGTCTTAATGCAAAAAGGAGCAAGTCTTGGCAGTAGATGAAGGTTTCCTCCGTGTGCCCTCCATGCATCACTGCCACAAACAGCATGACACAGATGTTTGTATGCACACACACACAGACACACATGCACTCACATGTTTGCATGTATGCACATATGCATGCAAACATGAGCATGCACATATATCCACATGTGTGCACACACACACATAGACACACACACTACACACACACACACACGATGCACATGTTTGCATGTTCACACACATGCATGCACACATGGGCATGCAGATACACCCATGCATGCATACACACACACACACACACACACACACCATGCTCTGGTAGCTGGACTTGGAACAGCCAGGCCCTGGCCTACTTCCTGTTACATGATCTGTCTCCTGGGCCCACATGGGCGATGACATAGCAAATGAAGCTCAGAGAGGCTGTCAGTTTACAGATGTCCCCCCTGATTTCTCCGAGGGTTCTTGGGGGTACCTGGGGTGGGGATGCTCCCTGTTGGACCCCAAAGTATTCTACTGCACTTTACTGGGCTGCTGCAGGTCTAAGGGTCTTGTGATGGCTCATAAAGAAGACTGTATGAAGTACACAATGCATTTCCAGCACTTGGGAAGCAGAGACAGGAGGATTGCTATGAGTTTGAAGCCAGTCTGGCTAAAGTGAGACTCTGTCTCAAAAGCGGGAAAAAAAAGTACACAGTCCAGTACAGGAACAAGTCTATACAGGAGCCCACTGCTCTGACACTCTCCCTTTCTGGTGTAGCTCTGGGCATGGCTCTGGACTTTGGTCCTCAGGCTATGAGGAAGCCCAAGACAATGGCCCTCCCTGCAAAAGACGAAGCAGTTGGGAAGGGCCGAGAGCTGAGTAGAACAGGAGGGACTGGTGGCAGGGGCCAAATGCCAAAGACAAGGTGCGGGGAGACCCATGAGGTCAAGCCTCTAGCCAAGCCATCCAGGGAACTGGGATGCTCCCATGATCCAATGGGAGTCAGGAAGCTTCTGGAGCTAGACTAGAACCTGGGTGTCCTTCCTACTCCATCTTGACACTTCCCAACCTCAGACGTCCAGGGATCTCTGTCTTCTCCCTTGGGTGTTGTGATCCTTTAGATGGGGGTCAAGTGGGTGGTGGGTGCCTGCTTCTGGGTTCTCAGCATGTGCCCATCTTACACAGAGCTTCACCCCTGCACCAGAGCTTGCTTCCTGCCATTCAGGGTAACTTGATTTAGATTTTGTTTCCCTTCCCACTCCTTCTCTTCACTCATGAACCCCAAAGACCACTCCAGAACATTGTCCAGCTGAGTCTCTGAGGCAGACACCTATAGGATAAATAGGTTCCGGGTAAGGCTACACTCTACCCAGAGCATGCTTTCTACAGTAGACCTTTCTAGAAGCCTCGGCACACAGGCATAGAGCTGAGTCATCACACTCCTGATGGCATTTGCTGGGTCATCTGTGACATCTGGGTTCTGTGGACACCAGGCCGAGGAACAGGGGTACAGAAGGCAGGCCAAGAGCTTTTAGAAGTAGCCCTGCCATTCATGGTCACCCCGGAAGGGACAAGAGGGAGTCATAGCATCTTTGTATGGTTAGCTTAACAAGCTCTATATGGGACTCCCCAGGCTACAGGAAGGGACTAGAACCAGAGGGGAGGTACTGAGGGAGCTGTCCAAAGTCATAAGTGCAAACCTGTAGAGCACACCTAGAACTGTGTCCCAGCACCCAATAAAAGGGGCAACTACGTGACCTAGTTGACAAGCTATATATGTTTATTGGTTATAATCGATGTTATCTGTTTCTCAGAAACCACACAGCAACCTGATAACTGAACGCACATGATCTTCCCAGGTCAGGGTAAGTGTTCTGCACTTCCTACTTGCCTGTCCTTTACAGACATTACTAGTAGATAACAGCACTCTTTCCCCTGGAAATAGCCTGGAGACCGCTTCAGAATCATCCCTATGATTGTTTGTTTCGTTGACTGATAAGGGGAAATTGCTCACGGTATGGCAGCCTCTCAAGGGCTGTCAGAGCCCAGGCAGAGATATGAGATCAGTTGTTTTCAGGGAGCTTGGTCACATGTGTAAGCATATTTCATGATGCTAGGAGATAGCTTATTAAGATGGTAAATATGGTTATAAGTATGGAATGAACTCACAGACACTGAGTGTATTTTCTTGCTCTACCCACTTACAAGGCTTAGATCAACAAAATCAAGATAACCATGAGCTCACTGAAGAGCCCATATCTTGACTTTTAAATATCACTTTCCTCCTTTGGAGAAACGGTGGATTTTAGGATAGTATGCCTGGAATTCTATGTTCAGAACCTGAGGAAAGGTTCAAATGGTGCAGAAGCTCCCCCAATCATCCAGGTCTGAGTGAACCCAAGCATGACAACAAACGGCATTACTGGAGGACCATAATCCATTGAATTTAAGAGGAGACTATTACTCTGTAACATTGTAAACATAAAGTAACTAAGGTTTCAGGAGGGATGGTACCAAGTATCCACTCCCATTATGCAAAACCATGCGACCCACACTTTCTTCAAGATTTACCAAGAATTTCAAGAATGAACTGGATGTCCAAGTTGTAGGCTCAGCACCTGGCCCTTTCTGTAACAATTGCCAAGTGCCGTCCTTCTGAGAACATGCCATTTTAGAAGACTCACCAAAGTGTTCTTCAGATAACTGTTCCAGAGGCTCAACACTGGAAGGACCATAAACATCCCACAGAAAGGAACAATAAAGTGCAGTCTATTCATAAAGTGGAATATCACACAGCCACTAAAACCCATGCTATATAAGGTTAGGTAAACAGAGTAGCATGTGAACAAAATACAAACTTACATATGCTCCATGTCAGAGCCACAAGGACTGACAGGAGATAAGCTGAAGCAGAAACAGGGTTCCTCTCTGGGTTACTTTTACTATTTTTTTTTTCATATTTTCTATAGCTTGTAAGCATGCTACTGTAAGTGTATCTAATTTTTTTAATTAGAATAATATTTTTAAATAGTTAAGAATAATGCATTCATTTGTTATAATGAGCTCAGTTGCCGCTGTAATTAAATATTTTTAATAAAGAAAAAGTCAAAGAAGAAAAAAGGCTGTTGGTGGAACCAATATTTATGCACCACCTCCTGTGTATCATATGATGGGGGCCATGGGGGTGGGGGATGCAAAGGAACCAGGAAGGAGCAAGGACACTGCTTTTCTCTCATCTCTTCCTGAGATCTGCTGAGAGCCAGAGTCCACCAGAGCTGGTGACGGTCCACAGCCCCTGCCAGCCAATCCTGGAGTTTTGGTCACGTGACCACGGACCGCACAACTTGCTGGGGTGATGGGTGATTTGCCTGTGTAATGTCTGTGTGTTTCATCGGGGCATGCCTCGGAAGATATTTGTTAAACATATTACTCTTTAATAATCTATAACTTAAAAGGCAATGGCAGGTTGAAAGTAATCAATACCACATTGTAATAATTTCAAGCAAACATAGATTTATATTCCATGCACCCTGGACAGCAATTACTTAACTCTTCTAATAGACTTGCGGACGCGGCTTTATTTTCCCTTAAACCAATTTGCTTTATTGACCAGATCAAGTCTTGTGGCCATAATACCAACCCTTCTCCCATCGTCCAGCTCAGCAAATCCAGCGACCATCAATAATTATGATAAGGCGGTGATTGTTCCCCCTTTAGAGCTGAGCTATCATTGACAAGCCCTGTCTGGAGTTGCCATTTTCTGAGTCTCCCTCTTCTGGACCAGGGAAGAGCAGATGAAGGCCCTACTCACGTGCACTACAAGGCCACGGTCAGAGAACAAGTTCTAACCATGAGAGGCAGAAAAGAATGAGAGAGGATGTAAACAGACAAACAAGAGAACCAGGAGCCAAGCATAGAATGTGGGCCACAGCCGCTGGAGCAGCATAGAAGGTTGCTTTGTCTCGCTCAGCACAGCCCTGAGTTCTTTTCCTCAGTTTCCTGGGGACCCTGTGCCCCTCAGTTCCTCAGGTAGATGTGTTCAGGGCAGGCTGGGAGCAACTCACTGGGGCATGTCATTAGCCAGATATCAGTGACCCATTCCCTCCCTCCTCATGGTGGAGAGGCAGCTTCATGTAACTAACCAGCTAATTCATTCAACTTCAGAGAGGTAGGTCAAGGCCCACCATGACTGGGTCAATTAATCACAGCTGAGAGTTGCACTTGGCGTTGGGCTCCGAGCAATAGTTTTCTTGACCTTTTGAAAACTGTATAACTATATAACCATCCCTCAGGAGTCTTTAACTTGATGCATTTTTCATCCTCAACTGGCCTGTGGCTCCCACTTGTAATCTGGGAAGAGCTAGTACTAGACCTATATATCCAGGTTGGTATCCTTGTGAAGCACAGGCAAGAGAGGGGGCTGATCCATGTGTCTGCGAGGCATGAGCCACACAGTCCTTTCTGCATCGTGCACATGTGCTCCTGGAAGTCAAAGCATCACTGAACTCTTGGCCTGGGGTGGGAAGGGGTCTGATTCATACCTGGAAGCTAGGACTGTTGAAACTCTCAGCTGGGGCCACTGTTCTGGGCAGGCTGGTTTGCTCAGTGGTTTCACGACAAGAGTCGTGGCTAGTCCTGATCCTTCAGTGAAACTTGGTTCCGAAACCGAGCTCACTTTGTCTAAGCCCAGCTTTCCTCAGTTCTGATGCTGGGCCAAAGTCTAGCCATCCACTCACCCACCCAACCATAGACCCATCCATCCATCCATCCATCCATCCACCCACCCATCCATCCATTCACCCACTCATCCATCCATCCATCCATCCACCCATCCACCCACCATGCATGTCTGCATCCATCCATATAGCTATCCCTCCATTTATCCCCTCAACTGACCATTCATTCACCACCCATCCATGTATCCATCTGTCCACCCATCCATCTCTCTGTCCATCCATTCATCTACTTACTGAACCTCCTCATTCACATACCAGCATGGTCTCAGGCAGTGGGCACACCTCCATGAACCAGACATGGCCCTTGCAGTGAGTCTGGGTCATGTCAACGAAACCGTAACACATAGAATGATGTTGTACAATGTAGGGCAGGTACATGGTTTAGAGGTAACTCAGAAAGTCGTGACGACCTTTCTGAGGAAGATAAGGCATCCTGGAGGAAGCAGCCTCTTTGCTAGGCTTTTAGGGGGAACAGAAGCTTGGCATAAATCCCCTGCAGCAAGAAGGGTGAACCCAGCAGAGGCTGATGCTTCATTCTCTTCGCAGCATCTTAGCTCCGAGGCTCTTCTGACTCATGTCCAGATTTGTCCATCAGGACCTTCATTCCATAAGGGGTCTGCCCATCCCTGGGCCTTGACGTCACACATGTGGCATCATCATCCACCACGAGAGTCTCCGTGAGACTGCCACGGCAATGGGTGGAGCCACATGGATGTCCACGGCTGTTTGCAGGCAGTGGTTTTGTTGCAATTTCACTTTGCACACGACACACAGATCGGGCTGCATACACTGTGCTGCACACGGCCCTAGGGGGCGCTGTTTCTACAAGCTGGTATGATGGGTCCTCTGGAATGATCCAGTGGAATGGCCTGAGAGGGATATTCTTCTCTCCCGCAAAGAAATATGCCGAGTGCTTTCCCTTCAAATGCATGGACCACTTACCCCATCCTTCACTGACCACTTGTGTAAAAACAACCTGAGCAGCTGCGAGTATTTCTTTAAGAAAAAAAACCCCCACAGCTCTGGCGGTGTGAGAAATGGCAGCCTTTGGCTGGCCTGAACACTGGGCAGAGATCATGGGGTGTGGCTGGTAGACAGATGCTCCCAGCCAGTCATCTGGGGCAGCTGCTCACACAAGCTCCTCCATGTTGTAGCCACATTGGGGTGGGGTGGGGGGCATTTAGATTCACGAGGCTAAGGTTTCCAGTCTTCAAGAAGAGCCATGTAATCTGCAGGCTTGTGTGAGATTGCAAGGTTTTTAGGTAGACTCAACTGTTTCTTTTTAAAAAATTTAAAATTACGTTTATTTGTGTGTGTGTGTGTGTGTGTGTGTGTGTGTGTATGCATGATCATGGGCACATGTGCCACATCATGCATGTGGAGGGTCAGAGGATCAGGCTTAGGGTCGTCAGGCTGGACATCAGGTGGCTTTGCCCACCAAGCCCTCTAGCCAGCTTGCACAATGCTTTCTAAAATACTGCACAGGTTAAATATGTTGGGGAGGTTGAGTAGTCTACACTGGCAAGCTTCACCCTGGGGGCTGCAGGCTCTGTGCATCTGGGGATGTCACTCACAGGAAGAGTCTTAGATGATGGGAGGGCAGCTGGGGTAGGGAGCAGGTAGGAGCCAGGATTTAGACCCCTGTAGCTGGTAGAACTGAGAGCTTAAATGAATTTTCCAGAAGTTTCCAAGTCTGGATGCCAAGGACTCCTGAACTCCATCTTCTGGCCTCTATAGACACTGCACTGTGCATGCATGTATGTGCAGATACATGCATGCAACTAGACATCCAGACCAAAAAATAAAGTACATACATTTTTTTTCGAAAAAAAGGTTTCAGGGTTTGGACCATTTGGGATTGGGGATGCTCAACCTTGGAGTGAGCCCTGGACCCTTCTGGGGATGAATGAGAAAGGTGGGAACTGCTCATGTCCCTAGCTTGATGGTACCTTGTTTGAGCTCAGGCTCGCATTGGCCTGGACAGTGAGTGACATGTGGCCTTTTCAGAAGCTCCTGAATCATAAGCAAAGACAGACTTGTGTAGTTAGAGCTAGGGCTGACATAATTGGAACTGTTACATGAGACAGTGGCAGCTCACACCGATTCACTAACGTATTTTTTTCTCAGCTTTGCACCCCCATGACATCATGTTGGCAAAGGCTGAGTATCCCCAAAACAAACTGCACAGGTTAAATATGTTGGGGAGGTTGAGGAGTCTACACTGGCAAGCTTCACCCTGGGGGCTGCAGGCTCTGTGCATCTGGGGATGTCACTCACAGGAAGAGTCTTAGATGATGGGAGGGCAGCTGGGGTAGGGAGCAGGTAGGAGCCAGGATTTAGACCCCTGTAGCTGGTAGAACTGAGAGCTTAAATGAATTTTCCAGAAGTTTCCAAGTCTGGATGCCAAGGACTCCTGAACTCCATCTTCTGGCCTCTATAGACACTGCACTGTGCATGCATGTATGTGCAGATACATGCATGCAACTAGACATCCAGACCAAAAAATAAAGTACATACATTTTTTTTGAAAAAAAGGTTTCAGGGTTTGGACCATTTTGGATTGGGGATGCTCAACCTTGGAGTGAGCCCTGGACCCTTCTGGGGATGAATGAGAAAGGTGGGAACTGCTCATGTCCCTAGCTTGATGGTACCTTGTTTGAGCTCAGGCTCGCATTGGCCTGGACAGTGAGTGACATGTGGCCTTTTCAGAAGCTCCTGAATCATAAGCAAAGACAGACTTGTGTAGTTAGAGCTAGGGCTGACATAATTGGAACTGTTACATGAGACAGTGGCAGCTCACACCGATTCACTAACGTATTTTTTTCTCAGCTTTGCACCCCCATGACGTCATGTTGGCAAAGGCTGAGTATCCCCAAAACAAACTGCACAGGTTAAATATGTTGGGGAGGTTGAGGAGTCTACACTGGCAAGCTTCACCTTGGGGGCTGCAGGCTCTGTGCATCTGGGGACCCTGAGCCTTTTAAAAAAATATTCATGTATTATTTTGTGTCTGGGTATTTATTTAGCTTGCATGTTTCTGCACATGTGAGTGCAGTGCCTACAGAGGCCAGAAGATGGCACCAGATTCCCCTAGAACTGGAGTTACAGGTTGTCAGTGTCCATGTGGATGCTGGGAACTGACCTTGAGCAGCCAGTGCTCCTAACCATCGAACTGTTGCTCCATTCCCTAGCCTTGAGACATTCTGAGTGTCAAGGAGACAGAGAAAAAGTCTGTGGTGAAATGCTAAAAGCCAGATGTGGTGGCTGTACCTCATTACGCATACGCACATATTCTAAACCCTGAAAACCTCCGGGTTCTGCGGTATTCTTGAGGGATGCCAGTCTGTAGTTTGAAATCAGCCATGATGGAAATTGGCAAACACTACAAATCAGGCTCCTCATTCCCACCGCCACGCCCATTCCCACCTGGAAGCTGGTCCTTAAGCATCTGTGGGCACGCCATTCACATCTAACTGGGGTCCTGAAGCCTGTGTTTTATTACTTTCAGGTAAATTGGTGTGTGATGTGCACACATTTATCCACATCTATCCAATGATGAATCAGGAAACAAACTGATCTAGGGGTAATGCCAAAGAAGGGTGCATGGCCGGGGGGGGGGGGGCGGGGAGTCGGGTCTGTTTTATGAAAGAGAAGAGTGGAGAAGGCCCTTCTGAGAGGAAGAGGTCCCCCTTGTCAGTCACAGCCAGAAATGAATACTCCAGAAAAGGCCTTTCTTCTACCCTCCAAGGCTCACATGGACCTGGAGTGTCCCTCTGAGAAGTGTTCACCCAATAAAGCCATCCACAATTAGAATCTTATGTCTTCCAAGGAGCCCAAGAATGGCTCTATTTGTCTGGGGCTAAAGGGTTTGGACTGGTCTCCAGGGAAGTGATTGATTAACAAGGACAGGCTGAGCTGTTTCCAGGGAACAGGCTGCTTCATTTCTCGTTCTGGGTGCCCTTCAAGGGCAAGAGGCTCCCTCTGGGGAGATGGATCCATCACATCCCAGATGTGTCTCCCAGACCTGGCTCCTGTAATACAGACTTTGGCCTCAGCCCTTCACCCACTGATCCTGAGCCTGGCATTTTCTATTGGGTGGAGGCCAGACCCATGCAGAGGTGGGCTGCTGGGCTCTCTGCAGCCAGGGCTTGCTGCTTGCCACCCTGGAAGAGGCTCTCTGGCTTCTGAAGCTGAAGGGCTGCAGGTGATGGCTGTCTGTCTCTGGGCAGAGAGTCCACTGGCGGCTGGGGCTATCCAAATAGAGTGGGGAGGGGAGACACCTTGCTGACTGTTTGGGTTGGATGCTCTACTGATGGAGGGTCAGAGACAAAATGTTCTTCACAAAGATATCCCCAAGTTCTGTCCACTTAATCATGCTTTGTCCCATAAACTGTGGAGCAATGCATGCCTTCTGGTTAAGCCATATGCCTCCAGCTCAGGAGAGCCACATTTGTCAACTGTAGGGGGAGAGGCACCTACTGCAGGCAGATGCTAAGGGCCACCCCCTGACATTAAGCAACTGTTACCTGGCTGGACCAGAGCCTCTGCTTAAACCTGAAGCCCACAGGAAGGAAAGCCAGGGTGGGGGGTGTCAGCCTTCCACACTCGGTTTGGGTGGCCAGCTCCTTAGAGGAGGTGATATCAGAGAACACAGGAGGATGAGCGGATATTGAGGGGATGAAATCATTAGACCTGAGGCCTGGAGTGGGTAGCACAGCTGGGGGACTCAAGGAGGGCAGCACAGGTGCCCTCTTGAGAGTTAGCACATCAGACCTCAGAGCCAGGGTGTGGCTGAGGGCTGGGAAGTGGAGGGAAGGCTTCATTGTGTCCACAGTCTGGAAAGTTTCACACCTTGTCCCCAGGCTCACACAGGTTTGCTCAGAGATAAGGCTCCCGCCGGGTGGGGTACCCATAGACAGCCCACCCATCTTCCCCAGAGCCGAGCAGGCAAGGAAGATCTGAGAGCCTTGCCCAGCCCTTGCCTGGCTCTTTCCAGAGCAGGGACACTGGACTAGAGTCATGCTTGAGATGTGGCCTGGCTCTGCCAAAATCAGGTCCTGTCTGTTTCAGAACCTCGGAAGGACTCTTTCGGGGAGTGAAGAAAAGAACAGAGAACCTGGAACCTGGAGGAAAGGCCAGGAGCCTGCACAGGGCCAGGAGTGAGTGGCCTCAGATGCTGTGTCCTCCTTTGATTTTTGCCAAGGCAGGGTGGGGCTCTCTACTCACCCCAAAGCGCTGAGTCAGGCCTGGCTGGTTTAATGAGAATACTTGGAGATCTGTTTTGCATAAGATTCTCAACTGGCTGCCCCCTGGGAGCCCGCCTCCACAGGGGAGGAGGATGCTGGGTTTTATGAGCCTGTTTCGTGATTTCTCCGACTCAGGAGGGGGCGTCACTAGGGAACCTCTGCCCACCCCTGCCTTACTCAGCATTTACCTTAATACCAGGCAGAGGTTGTTGGAACCCGAGTCTATAAATAAAGGATTTGTAATTAAGGCTATTAGTTAGCGTCAGGTGGAACCTTAACACTGGAGCTTTGAGTCCTATGCACATAAATAGGTCTGTACAGTAAGTATCTCATTCTGGTTTAAAAAAAAAAATGGCTGGAGTTCCTTGAGAGAAGCCCTCTCTAACACATGCCCCAAAGAGTCCCTGACCAGCTGGGCTCTCATGGGTGTGGGTGGACCTAGTGCTGAGGACATAGGAGAAAGGGCATCCAGAAGCCTCCTTGTCCAAACCCTGGTTCCTCTGCTGCAATCATGCCTCACAGGGGCGCTGTCTGAGTTCCTGGTCTTGCACCAGAGACAGGGCAGGGCAGAAGCTGCTTACTTCTGCAGGAGGCTGGTTGTCCTGTGAGCCCAGAATGCTGTGGAATAGGCTCCCAACCCTGCTCTCCGATGTCAGAATCAGTCTTTGCGGCTAAGGATCCAGCCCCCTTAGAAAAACACTAAAAGCCTGTGGGAAGAGGGGTAGCTTCCAAGAGGCATCTTGCTAGAGGTAGAGGGGGTAGCCCTGATATTTTAGAGCACACGTGTGTTGGTTATTTACCATTGTCAACCTGACTGGATTTAGAATCATCAAGGAAACATGGATGTGTACTATAAGGGCGTTTCCACAAAAGTTTAACCGAGGAAAAAAGACCAACTCTAAATGTGGGCAGCGCCATCCTCGGGCTGGAGTTCTGACCTTACTTAAGAGAGAAGGTAACACTCTGTCTGCATTCATCTCTCTCTGCTCCCTGACTGTGGACACGACATGACCAGCTGCCCCTCACTCCTGAGGCCCTGCCTTCCTGCCACGAGGGACTGTACTATCCAACTGTGACCCAAAGCCACATCTCCTGTCACTCTAGAATGGGTCTCAGACTATCAGAGCCTTTCATCAACAGGCATCCCCACTGGGGCTCACTCTCCCTCTACAGATCTGTCTCAATGATGGGTGGGGTAGCCAGTCCTCTAGGGGGCAGAGTGTGGTCTCCACTCCCAGTCTCTTCACACAACACACAACCGCAAGGCAACATCTCTTTCTCGGATGAAACTCCTCCCTTCTCCAGCCCTTCCCTCTTCTCCACTCTTGTCACTCAAACTTCTGAATCTTTTCCAAAATGGAGAGCCACTCATAACCAGCAGAAGTCCAGTTTATATATCCCCAAGACGGCTTCAAGGACAAACCATGAATATGGCCACTGGCCTGTCTCTAAAGCCACCTGTGGGCTCTAGGAGGGAGAAGAAGGAGCCCCACACTGTGTATAATAACTCTTCTTTGCTGGGACAGCTATGGTGCTGTCCTGGGCAGCAGAGACATGCAGCCTGTGCCTCCATCCACTGCAGAGGACTCTGCTAGACAGGACAGGACAGGACACAGTGAGGAGAGAGCTGAGGGTGGGTACAGTAGCACTATTTACCAGGGTCACCATGGGTCCCTCAGCTGCTTACCAGGGTGGTGACTGTGACCATCTACAGGGAAAGTGACTCCTTTGTAAAACGTGGGACAAATTCACTTGGGCAATTAGTGCTCCATCTCAGGCAGCCTTTTGCTGGAGCCCCCACTTTGCTCCCTCAACCCTAGCCAAGCTCAGTTGACGTGGCAGAGAACAAACCAGGGCATTGGGAAGATTTACTCCTTGCTCTCTTCGATGAAGACTTGGAGCTCAGTGCTGTTGATACAAACTAAAAATAGCCGGCGGCCCCCAGCTTCGGCCTCCAGCCAGTCTCCGCAAGATTAGGATGGCTCTCACGTAAGGGAAGACTAATGGATTTCTTCCTTGAGGCAATTAAAAAGTGATTTGTCACACCCCAAGATGTATGGCTTTGTATTGGCAGACCAGAGGCTGCATGGGGCGGTGGGTGACGGTGGCACCAGCTGAGGGGTTCCCCTGGGGGCTCTTTGAAAGGAGCAGAGCAGAGCAGAGTGGGCAGTGGGTAGGTGTAGCAGAAACACAGCCAGAGCAGGCTTGGCAAAGGGGCCACTGGAAAAGCCCTTCAAGCTGAAGAAAGATGCTGTCAGAACATTTTCTGATGTCTATCTAGCTGGAGAAGTTCTGAGACTCAGGCTTGGTGGCCTTCTGTGGCTCCTTCAGTGCCCTGGAGGAGGGATGGGGAAACCTGCACCTGTGGCAGGCCATGGAAGTTCCTAACTGGAGGTCTTCTCTATAGTCACATGCGTGGGCTGGTCCTCATAGCTTCCCCACACATGATAAGCCCTCATCACGGCTGTTCTACACCTGGGCAGGTCCTCACAGCCTTCCCATTCCTTGTTTAGTCACGTTTGTAGGCAAGATCCTATAGTTTACCCACATCTGAACACAACAGCCCTGCTCAGAATAAAGCTATGCCCATCTCTGCCTCACTCCCTGCTCTCAAGCCCTCTGCAAACACTTGTAACTATAACTCGTAACTGGAAACTGTAACACACTAGTTGTCTGAGTATCTTTTCCTGCTACTGTGATAAAATATTCCAAGAGGTAACATCACTCAGAACTCAGCATTCCAGAGGCAGAGGTAGGAAGATTTCTGAGTTCCAGGCCAGTCTGGGACTACCTAGAGAGTGAGTTCCAGGACAGCCAGGGACATATGGTGAGACCCTGTCCCCAAAACAAAAACAAAGAAAAAGTCAATTAAGGAAGGGTTTATTTTTACCTCATAATTTCAGGTTACAGTCTGTTATAGCTTGGGAGTCACTGTGACAGAAGTTTAAGCAACAGGTTGTTTGCAACCAAAAGAGTAAGGATGGCACTCATGTGCACACAATGGCGATCAGCTTGCTCTCTGCACCCAGCCCAGCTCCTCTCCGCTATTAAGATGGGCCTTCCCACATCAACTAATGTAATCAAGGGTGTCCCTCAAAGGCATGCTCAGAGGCATCTCTGGGCATGGATGAGTCTATATCTTATCAAGTTGACAACTGATAGTAACCAACTCACTAACTAGGTACCGACTTAAAGGAAGCATCTAGTCTGGTTCTCAACCTCCCTAAAGCTGTGACCCTTTAATATGGTTGGTTCCTCATGCTGTGGTGACCCCCAATCATAAAACGATTTTTTTGTTGCTACTTTACAATTGTAACTTCGCTATGGTTATGAACAGTAATGTGAATATCTGTGTTTTTCAATGGTCTTAGGTGACTCCTTGTGAAAGGATGGTCAATCCATACAGGGGTTGCGACCCACAGGTTGAGAACCGCTGGTCTGAGACAATGGGTCATCTTGTGGTGTGTGGCAGTCATGATTAAGGATCATCAGTTGCAAGAAGGCTCCACTAAATATCCAAAGGCTGTGGGGGAAGGGGAGTTAGGAGTGGGTGGAGGGTGGGGGGATGCACACAGTGGGGTTAAGGAGATGGCTCAAGGCTCAGTTCCCATTATCAGGCTAAAATTTTCATCAGTGAAGGCCCAGATTATCAACCACTTCTGGAGCTGGGCAGAGGAGGTCCCTCTTCTCAGGGTTCCTGAGCTAGGAGGAGCCAGGCATGGTCTGAGCCCTCTGGTGAGTTGGAGTTTGCCTGTGGTTCTTCTCCTGGGGTCCCTGGAATGATGTGAGGGGTCTTGAGCTTTGCTGTGGTATGACAGCAGAACCACATGGGCTAACTCAGATAGAATGCTCACGTGTTTGCTCATTGACCTGCCCCCACTACAGAGTCCACAGAGTGGGTGCTATGGCTGCACATCTGTCTACAGATGCAGAGCCGGAAGCAGGGACTGCTGAAGGGCATGGGCTTTAGATTGTGGAAGAAGCACAGCAGTGCTGAGCAAGAGAATCAACTCTCACATTGCTGTACTCTTGGCTGCCTCGCTGCTTCTCCTCCTCCCCTTTATTCTCCCTTTCTGTGCTCTCCTCTCCTTCCCTCTCCTTTGTTCCATTCATCCACCCATCTATCCATCCACCCACCCATCCATCCATCATCCATCCATCCATCCATCCATCCATCCACCCATCCACCCATCCACCCATCTACCCATCCATCCATCCATCCATCCATCCATCCATCCATCCATCTATCATCCATCCACCCATCCATCCATCATCCATCCACCCATCCATCCATCATCCATCCATCCATCCATCCATCATTCATCCACTCACCCATCCACCCATCCACCCATCTATCCATCCATCCATCTATCATCCATCCACCCATCCATCTATCATCCATCCATCCATCCATCCATCATTCATCCACTCACCCTAACTGTCCATCTACCTACTCATTCATCGATTTATTCTTATGCCTATCCATCTGTCCATACATTTATTTATTCTATATCATAACATGCATCTACTTATACATCTTTCTACCCATCTTTCCTTTATCCATCCATCTCATCCCATCCATTCATCCATCTATCCATTCATCAGCCATCCATTCATCAGCCATCCATCCATCCATCCATCATTCATCCATCTATCCATTCATCAGCCATCCATCCATCCATCATTCATCCATCTATCCATTCATCAGCCATCCATCCATCCATCCATCATTCATCCATCTATCCATTCATCAGCCATCCATCCATCCATCATTCATCCATCTATCCATTCATCAGCCATCCATTCATCAGCCATCCATCCATCCATCATCCATCCATCCATCCATTCATCAGCCATCCATCCATCATCTATCCATCCATTCATCAGTCATCCATCCATCCATTCATTCACCCATCCACCTATCCCGTCTATTCATCCATCCATCCATCCATCCATCCATCCACCCACCCATCCATCCATCCCATCTATTCACCCACCCACCCACCCACCCACCCTTCTGTCCATTTCTCTTAATACCTACTGAGCATATTAAGAGTACAGTGTGGCAGGAATACTTTAGTAATTTGGAAAGTCCACATTCTCTTCTTATGGTTGCAACGCTATGTTGGGAAGAAATACTAGTGTACATGTAACTGCATCCTGGCACACAGCACAGAGCAGAAGGGGCCTGACTCAGACATATTTGAGTGGGTACTGTGTTTGCCCTTCTGCTGTGTGGCCTTGGGCAGCCTCCTTAGCATCTGTGACCCTTGGGCCTCATTTATACAACATGCTTGGGGAGCAATCAGGAGATCTGTGTTGCACTGGATGGTTACATGTATGAGGCTCCTTTGAGTAGGCTTGGTTTCCATAAATCATGGAAATAAATGCACATTCCCCTGCTCCAAGGGACTGATCAGTGCACCGCTCAGCATCAAATCAATAGGCTTAATATTTAATAATAATCCACTGAAAGGCACTTTGGTCACTCAACGCATCAGTGCCACACTAATAACAAATTACTTCCTAAATTGTTAGCCTCGGTCCCTTTCATGAACCACTGATTATGCCTGTGACAGACAGTGAGGAGGAAGAGCTGAGGCAGGCTGAAGCCTCAGCCAAGGGCGGCCGGGTACTCTGGAACCTTCTGTAGGTGGTACCACAGGCTGGTACACAGCTGGCAAAACTGCCCAGCTGCAGAAAAGAGGTGTGGCCAGGGCAACAGGGTAAGCTGCTGAGCTGCCACTGAGCACAGCCAGTAACGTGAGGTGAGACCACCTCCTGGGGTCGGGAGAGCCCCAATCTAGCCCACGGTGGGCATACATCAGAATGCACACGGCCAGCAGAAGGCTCCTCTAGGGACCATGGGACATGAAGTTGGATGATGTGCAGGCAGGGCGGGGAGGTCCTCTCTTTCCTTCTGTTCTGCCTGTCCATCTCCTTCAATATATAGCAAAGGCATCTTTTTGCCACATAACCTCCCTGGAATTTTTCTATTTTTGTTTAAAATGCTGATTTTACTGAGCATTTTGACTGAATTTTAAAAAGTTTCATTGAAATATTATTTGTTTAGTCTACTGGTTTTCATGGATCCACCAGGTCCTGCCTCTCTCACTATTGTTGTGGGCGAGGCTGGGTGAGGTACCAGCATCTCCAAGTCCTTGGTGTTGGGGGCAGAGGACTGACCAAATGCTTGGCTCTGTCCTGCTTGCTTCTCTTCTCAGACTGTGAGTAGCCACTGGGTCATGCCTGCCTATCCGGCTCTGGACAGCAGTCTGCATATGGTCAGTGGGTGGTCTGTAGACGCTACAGAGGTTGGTCTCAAGCCAGAGCTGTCCTGTCTGGGCCATGACTTGAGATAGTGTGTTCAATGCACGGAGCAGGGGAGGGTGGGTGGGTGGACTGTGTGGGCCCCGGTGTCGGTGTCACTTTCCCTTCTGGCTGGAGTTGTTTAGGGAAGTGAGTGTTCCTCTGTACCTGGAGCCGGAAGATGCTCAGAGCCCTGGTGCAGAAAACCATCAGCTTGGCTTCTCTCCAATTCAGCGGGACTCTGCCTGAGGCCACTGATGATAACAATAATAATATTGCTAGTATTAAAGAGATTTGCATAGGCAGAAATTGTTTCCCTGATTAAAAACAACAACAACCAAGGGGACTGGTAGTAGGTCATCCTGCAGCGGTGGCACCTGCAGAAGGTTTGGGGGGGGGGGGCGCTGGGCTGGGACAAGGTGGCACATCTTCCACCCACTGTAGAAACTGGGAGAGGGATGGGTTTTGGGGATGTTGCTTGGTATATGTTTCCTGGAAAAATAAACTGGGGATTGCAGCCACTCCAGAAGCAATGTTAGCCTGGGCCAGTCCCTGGGAGTACAGGCGGATGTAGTCACATGTGGTGTGGAGGGATGAAATGAGGGCCACTTGAAGGGGGTATGTGTTAGATGGGCTTTCCCTAGGTACACCCCTCATGCTGTTATGGGATGGATAGCCTAAAGCTCAGGCTCGCTGAGTAACTCGTGGGGTGCAGACTCATGGTTCCCAAAGTTTCACGAGTGAGAGAGAGTTAGGGAGAGGGGGAAGGGGTCATCTTAATTTGATTTTCAAAAAACATCTACAAAATCCCCAATAGTGACAGCCCGAATGTGGGGATGTCTGCTGCATTCTCAGCCCGCACAGTAGAGGGAGCCCAAGGCACAGACAAGAAGTACAAGACACATAGGTTGGTCTGGCAGAAATACAACCAGCTCTATAGGAGCCCTAGGGTGCTTGTAGAACAATAACCCAGACAGGCAAGAAGGCTCGGCAAGGTGACGAGAGACAGGATGAACACAGGAATATCTCCTCATTTCTGTATTCAAAGGACTAACATGGGAGGTGGAACGAAACTCACAGTTGTGCTTATGAGCACACCAAAGAGAATGACCTTTTGCAAACTCTGCAGGAGCAGTGTGCTGAAGTGGCCAAACACTACTGATGTCATCTGATAAGGGCCTAAGACGTGAAGCATCTGCTGTTCACGGACGGAAGACCCAGCACAGCAAGAATGCTAATCCTTTCCAAATCTATCAATGGGCTTGATGCAGTTCCTACTGAAACCTATGAGATAGCGTGTATGCCTGTCTGTATGAGTATAGATGTGCACACTTGCATATGTGCGTGTGTGTATGTGTGCATGTGCAAGGATGTGTTTGTGTGTGTGTGCGTGCATGTGCATGTGCGTGCATGTGTGTGGATGTGTGTCCATACATGTGTGTGTGCATGTGTGCATGTGTTTGTGTGTGTGCGAGTGTGTGTGCATACATGTGCATGTGTTTGTGTGTGTGCACATGAGTAAATGAGGTTACATTAAGTGTCTTCCTCAGTCACTCTCCATCTCACTTGAACCCACAATTTGCTGATCTGGCCAGTTTAGTCACCCAGCTTGCCCTGCCTCAGCCTCCTGTTCACTGGGATTACATTTACATCATACAGAGGACCTGAACTCCGGCCTTCACCTTGTATGCTGAATTCTTTTCCTGTGGGGTCATCTCCCTAGCTCCCAAAGCAACATTTTTGACAGGTAGATGTATCCTATCACGTGTGTGTGGAAAGACACGGGCCTTGAAGAGCTAAGACACCCCTTAGAGGGGCACAAGGGGCGGCAGTCTGTCTGACATTGAGTCTGACTACAGAGTGACAGCAATCTATGGAGCAGAGTTCCAAGAAGGGACAGACACGCAGGACATGGAGCGGAGAGTTTGTCCCATACAAGCAAATTCAGCTTTTTGATAAAGGCACAAAACAGTTAAATGGAAAGAGGGAGACGTTTTTCTAGTTGCTGTGGCAACTAGACATCTACAGACACAACCCCAAGCCTCCTCCCCCAAACCAAAACCCAGCAAAAATAAAACTATAACAATCCCCCTGCTGTGGGAACTCCAACCTGTTGCTATGACTACCCACATAACTAAGTACCAACCACTGACTGAGCTACAGAAATGCTAAAACTGTTAGTAAAAACAGAAGATATTTGGAACCTAGCAATTGGGGATGTGATACCACAAACACATACGGGTCTATAAAGGAAATGTTGATAAGTTGTATTTTATCAAAATTAAACTTAAAAAGCCTCCCACACTTCTCTACAGACTGACAAGAGCGTCACTCTGAGTGGTCTGGGGCTGAAGACAATCATTCAAGAGATGTTAACACTAAGCATAGCCCTATTAATCAGTGGGGAGGTGGTGGTTGTGGTGATGGTGGTGGTTGTGGTGATGGTGGTGGTTGTGGTGATGGTGGTGATAGTGATGGTTGTGGAGATGGTGGTGGTTGTGGTGATGGTGGTAGTTGTGGTGATGGTGGTGATAGTAATGGTTGTGGTGATGGTGGTTATGGTGATGGTGGTGGTTGTGGTGATGGTGGAGGTGGTTGTGGTGATGGTGGTGGTTGTGGTGATGGTGGTGGTGGTGGTTGTGGTGATGGTGGTAGTTGTGGTGATGGTGGTAGTTGTGGTGATGGTGGTGATAGTGGTGGTTGTGGTGATGGTGGTGGTTGTGGTGATGGTGGTGGTGGTTGTGGTGATGGTGGTGGTGGTGGTTGTGGTGATGGTGGTGGTTGTGGTGATGGTGGTAGTTGTGGTGATGGTGGTGATAGTGGTGGTTGTGGTGATGGTGGTGGTTGTGGTGATGGTGGTAGTTGTGGTGATGGTGGTGATAGTAGTGGTTGTGGTGATGGTGGTGGTTGTGGTGATGGTGGTGGTGGTGGTGGTGATGGTGGTGATGGTGGTGATGGTGTGGTGGGGAAAGGAAGAACCAACTTCAGCAGGTTGCTCTCTGACCTCTGACCTCTATGTGTACACTATCAAATGTATACCCCCTCCAAATAAATAAATAAAAATGCAATAAACGCCTCCCCTCACAAACCTAGGGATGGTATTAAATGCTGGCAAGGATGCCAGGGTGAATCCTTCATACATTCTAGGTATGATGAGAACATTATAAGCTCTCTGAAAAACTGGTGACAATTTGTTTTAGATAAGCACCAACCGATCCATCCGACTCACGCACGGGTATTTGTCCTGGAGGACAAAAGTCCAAATTACACAAACGTCTGCACACGAGATACAGCACAGAGCTGCTGCTCGTAGCTGGAGAGCAGATGCACCCAGACATCCTTTGAGGAATGACTGTTGAACACACGGTGACACTCTGGGTCCACGGATCACCCTCAGCAGCAAACAGGAGTGAGCTATTGCACGCATGCCACGGTTTGGGACGGCTCTCCACTGGGAAGTTAATACCTTGACAGTGTGACATTTGCACACATCTGTCCATGAGGCTGTATGAGCCCTCAGGCCAGTTGATCTGGGGTGCGTAGCCACTCACAGCAAAGTGGCCCAGTCTCAAGTAGGATGGAAGGTGATATCTGAGGTTGTTTTCTGATCTCCGGATTTGCTCTGTGACACACATACACGTGAACTTCCCACACAGAGATGTGCGCACATGTATGTATACACGCACCATACACATGGGAATGCACATATGTGTTCACACAACCACACAATTCCAGCAAGATTGTGACCACTGAGTATAGATTGGTGAGTTGTATCAATGCCTGTGAGATCACATAAGCATTCCCGGTGTGTCACCATTGGAGGAAAAAGGATGAGGGGCATGGGGACCTCTTTGCATTAGTTCTTAGGGAGGCATACAAGACTACTATTATCTCAATAAAAGTTCCAATCAAAAGGGATAAATGGACAGGGATATTGCCATTTAATTTTGTCAGCTAAGTCATCAAACCCCCACCGCCTCTTCTTCTGCCACTGTGTCTTCATAAAAGAAAGGACGTTTAAAGCCCAGTTAAAAACAGGAGGGCTTGCAGGCGCAGAATAAAAAAAAAGGTCCTTTGAAATGTGCGTGGTTCGTGGGACGCTCATCACACTTATAAAACCTCCTATGCTTCTCTACAGATTAACAAGAACGTCACTCTGTGTGGTTTGGGGCCAAAGACAGTCATTCGAGAGCTGCTAACGTGCAGCACAGGCTTCTTAAACAATGGGGAGGTGGTGATGATGGTGATGGTGGTGATAATGGTGATGGTGGTGGTGGTGTGTAATGGTCACATTGTATAGTGTTGTGTTTGGGATTCTTCAGTGTCTCAGGGGAGGCCAGTCTGGGCACAGCCTGTGACATTCTGGAAGGAATCATGAAGTGAAGGTTAGGACAGGTTGCCAGGCCTTTCTAAGGGCTGAATGAAACTTATCCTGACCACTGCTGCCTGTGTGTGGTTCCTTTCTCCTCAAGTCTTTCCATTACAGATCCATGTCTCCACAACCACGCTTTTGCTGGCGTCTCAGTGATGTGGGAGCCCACCTCCCTGAAGAGCAGCTTCCTCTCAGCATTTCTGCAGGAGCCCCTCCAACCCCAGTGCAGAGTCGCTAATCAAATCACTCCCACGGCATGCATATGGCATGCATTCCTTGTGGCCAGGAATTAGGCTTTGCTGAGTCAGCACCATGCATCACCGTAGCAAGCCATTATAGAGGAGGGGCCTAGAGCCAGAGCCCAGGGCCAGATTGTTTCTGGTCATGGGGTTGGACAGACCCCAGCTCTACATACTGGTCAGTCACTCTTGGGATCCAGAATGTGACTCTCATGACAGAACTTTCTTTGTGTAGAGCGTGGGATGGACAAGGAACAAGGCATTCTCAGGTGGAGTGATAGAAAAGCAGAATGCAGGCTGTGGGGACCAAGGTGTCCCCTCCAGCACATAGTCTGTCTCCTCATTCCCAGAGAGAGACAGCACTGTGTCTTTGGAGATGTGGCTCAGAGCCTCAGCCCTTGGGCAATGCTCTAAATATAGTTGTGTGTGGTATCATCTGAGCAAGTGGCTTTTCAGTCCATCCATCCACCTGTCTGTCCATCCATACGTCCATCCATCATCTGTCCATCCATCTGTCCATCCATCCATCCATCCATCCATCCATCCATCCGTCCGTCCATCTGTCCATCCATCCATCCATCCATCCATCCATCCATCCATCCATCCATCCATCTATCCATCCATCCATCTGTCCATCCATCCATCTGTCCATCCATCCATCTATCCATCCATCCATCCATCCATCCATCCATCTATCTGTCCATCCATCCACTCATCCAAGGTACTGCAAAGGACTCTCAAAGCAGTCACAACTCAAATTCTGGAACTAGACCACTTGAGTTCAAGCCTCAGATCCTCCCACTGCCCTTTTAGTGCAGGCTAGGCACTTAAGCTCTCCTGTGCCTCAGTTTCCTTTTCTCTAAAATAAAGGTAACGACAGTGAAGACCACATGAGAGGAGGTGTTGAAGAGATTGACACAGTGTACAGAGGAGTCAGCCTTCTAAACAGCCAGAGAAGCTCAGTGGCCTGGGAGGGGAAAGGGAAGCACTGCCACCAAGAAAGTCTATTAATGACCCCACCCCTCAGTTCCGTGCAGCACAGAGCGCGGGTCCTAGGGCAGTGTGAGTAGATGCTTTCTTAAAACTTGGCTGGGCAGCTCTACTGCAGACGCTTGATGTCACAGGGCCATGGTGGGGGCCCGGGACTCTGCATTTTCTGTAAAACTTTCCAGTGCTTTTGATACAGTGGCCTATGGGCCTGGGGGGAGTTTCTGGAGCTCCTCACAGCAGGGTGTCTCAGTTCTGAGGACTACATAGAAGGAGAAAGGCAGGAAGGGAGGAAGGCACATTGTGAGGCTTCCTGCTGGGCCCCCAAAGGTAAGTTCTGTGAGCACAAAGCCCCGGAGATGACACTGTGGTACTGGAGGATGAAGGGGTGCCCCCCAAGCGAGGGTGGTTATTGCTTTCCCACCCCCAGGATGAGGGGATCTTTGAAGACTTGGGTAGTGGAATGTCATTAAATAACATGTTTTAGAAAAACTCTGAGAGTCCTGAGGCCCAGCACCAGAGCAGGACAGCTGATGTCCCCAGGATGAGTAAAGAGACAACTGTGGAAAGCAGGTGAGGGATCTGGATGTGCAGACAGAGAGGAGCGGCACCAAACCAGGCATGGCAGCATAGACCTCTCCCACCGTCAGGAAGGTAGAGACAGGTGGAATCCATTGGCCAGCAGTCTAACCGAGTCAGTGAGCCCCAGACTCAGAGAGAATCCTCTTTAAAACATCAGGTGGAGAACTGAGGAAGAGAGGGCAGGCTGTGTAAGAGAGAGCCTCAGAAGGGACGCAGGGACCTGTAGAGCGGGCCACAGATGAGCCTAGCATTGACGGCTCCTGAGGGAGAAGGATGTTCTGTCAGGCAGGCAGCTGGATGGGTGGCCTACAGCCCAGGGGAAGCTCCAAACTGGAGAGGAATTAGGGAGTTATTGCCCAAACAATGGGCATGGCTCAGGTGTCTCAGGGAAGAGGTCTGCAGTGACAGGGGACCATCAGGTTCAGGGAGATTCACAAAGCCAGTTAAAGCCTCATGCCCAGCTCGAGGATGCGGATGCCTGGAAGGGGCTTCCCACTGCCTTGCCATGTGAGTATTCAAGTGTTCCCGTTAAAAGTGGTGTGGTGGGCAGGTGGCCTTGCAGCCGAGTCACCTCCTAAGGTGCCACAAACAATAGCTGCCCTCAGTGAGACTTGTGCAGAGGTTCTAGCCCCCCTCTTCCAGCCCTACCTACTTGCCGATTCCCCCAGAGAGACCGATGTGGCCACCTTAAACTCCTGCTTATCAGGGAAGGTTGGGAGGTGTGGGTTCCACATGAGCACGGGGACACCTTGGGTGTCTCGCCTTGCAAACGAGCTTTTGATGATTCCAGAAGCCTCTAATTAGAGCAAGTGGTTAGGATCTCAAGATTAATAACCACTAATGTTGTGTGTTCCTTTTCTTTCCTTTATGTGAAGGAGGAGCTCTGTCATGATGGTTGATGTGGCAAGGGGGCTGGCCAGGAGATTTTTTTGGGGACTGTTGCCTCTCCCAGAAGCCTCTGCTCCTGGCACAGGATTGGTCCCCTTCCTAGGCTCCTATGCTAGCCTATAGCATCATGTTCACAGTCTGTAGTCTTTACAGGACTTTTTTTTTTTTTTTCCTGGACATCCCTCTAAGAAGCTCATATGTTAAAGACTTGGTTCCCACCTGGAAATGTGTGTGTATGTGTGTGTGTCCATGTGCTTGCATGTGTGGGTCTATGTATGTGTCCATGTGCGTGCATGTGCTTGTGTGTGTGTGTGTGTGCTTGCATGTGTGGGTCTGTGTGTGTGTCTATATGTGCGTATGCTTGCATGTGTGGGTCTGTGTGTCCATGTGCTTGCATGTGTGGGTCTGTGAATGTGTTCGTGTGTGTGCATGTGATTGTATGTGTGTGTATGCTTGCATGTGTGGGTCTGTGTGTCTGTGTGTGTCCATGTGCTTGCATGTGTGGGTCTGTGTATGTGTTCGTGTGCATGCATGTGATTGTATGTGTGTATGTATGTGTGTGTATGCTTGCATGTGTGGGTCTGTGCATGTGTCCATATATGTGCATATGTATGCATGTACTTGTATATGTGGGTCTGTGTATATGTCCGTGTGTGTGCATGTGCTTGTGTGTGTGGGTATGCTTGCATATGTGGGTCTCTGTGTGTGTCCATGTGTGTGCATGTGCTTGCATGTGTGGGTCTGTGTGTCTGTGTGTGAGCATGTGGAAACCAGAGGTCAGTGTTGGGCGCCTTTTCCAACTGCTCTCCAGCTTATTTGTTTCAGACAGTATCTCTTGTTGAACCCAGAGCTCACCCAGTTGATCTGATGGCTTGGCAGTGAGATCTCCTGGGTCCTCCTGTATCTTCTTCCCCATAGGTGTACATCACCATGCCCAACATTTTTTTGTGGGTGCTAGGGATTCAAACTCAGGTCTTTATTCATGTGCAGTGAGCCCTTTATCAACTGAGCCATCCCTCAGCCCCTAGTGGTACTGTTGAAAGGCGAGTGGATCAGAAGGACATTCCATCTCCCATGCGTTCCTCCATGGTTGAGCTCACAGCAGAGTGGACACAGCAGGAGATGGGACCTCCCCATAGAAAGTGGGTCACTGGGACAGGTGTGACCTCCCCATAGAAAGTGGGTCACTGGGACAGGTGTGACCTCCCCATAGAAAGTGGGTCACTGGGACAGGTGTGACCTCCCCATAGAAAGAGGGTCACTGGGACAGGTGTGTCTTTGAAGGGTAGATCTTGTCTCTTTTCAGCCCCTCTCTGCCTCTCTCTTGCTTCTTAGCTGTTATGAGGTAACCAAGCAGCTTGGTCTCACCAGGCTCCTCCAATAGGATGTCATCCCTCACCCAAGGAGCAACAGGGCTGAGTGTCCACAGACGGGAGCCCCTGAAACTGAGTCAAAATAAAGCCTTTTGCCTTTTAAGGGTTTTTTCCCCCCTCAGATATTTGTCACAGTGCTCATATAAATGGGTGCCCAATGGAGAAGGAGCATTCCCAGGGGTATTCCCAGTGTGGGTTCAGAACAGGGGTCAGTGTTGGTCAGGGTCCCTCTGCCCACTGATGGGACTCTCTATAGATTTGTTGTGGCATTTGGCTTTGAAAGGATGGAGGCAGAAAGGGCCAAGAAAAATTAATGAAATGTGTCCATGTTCTTCTCAGGATGCAGGTCAAATAGGGCCTTCTGCTGGAGCCAGCTCTGAATGGTCACAGGGTCCTTTCCCAAGGGCAGGGAGAGCACACAGCTGCCCTGGGGAGAGCTCCGGGGCTCTCCGTTGCTTTGACTGAATATGCCTCTTTATTCTTATTCCTCAGCCCAACTCATCAGTGCTCTGGGATGCCAAGACACCACCGAGGCCCTCACTGGAGCTTCCAGTGATGAGCCCAGACCCATGATGCAGAGAGCCCACGGAAAGCAGAGGGAAGGAGAAGGCAGAAGAGGAAGGGAGGGAGAGTTACTAAGAATCGGGTCATGGTGGGACTCAGCCTCCAAGAGGTCCAGCTATGCATCTGACAGCTTTTAATTTACCAGGTTTTGTTTTGTTTTATATCGTTTTGGTTTTTGTTTGGTTTTCCAAATTGCAAAAAAGGTCAAACTGGCCCTAGCTTATTATTGCCCCTCCTCCTACATGGTCTTCATACATCTGTCTCTGGGCACAGCCATATCATACCAGGCTTTATAGTTACCACACGCCCATCCAGATGTCCTCTCAGTCTCTGGGGGGAGAAGAGTTTCTGAGCCCTTGGCCTGTGTCTTCAGGCTTGAAAGCCTAGAGTCTTCACTGGCTCAGAGGCTGCCCAAACCTAGTGATCCAGAGGACCTACCCCAGTCACAGTCTCAGAGCTCGGTATAAAAGGAGTCTTTCAGGCCACCCTGGGGGAACCTCCCACACTGGGACTTACTGCAATATACTGATTTAAACTATGGACCTTCTTCCTCTGTTCCGAGCTGGTTTTCACTCCCAGAACAGAATGGATACCACATTCCCTCTGATGGGACGAGTCAAGATATCCAACTGGCGTACAGAAGCCCGTGTGGGTTTCTCTAGATGCCTGTGACCTTTAAAGTTTGAAGATGAATCCCCGAGAGCACCCTTCTTCCTGACATCACCCCTTCAGGAATCTACCCCGGGGTCTTCTTCAGTCCAAGCCCATTCTACTTCCTTCCCATGAGATGACAAGATGCCAGGGATATTGCCCACGGAGGACGTCCTTTGTGTGCTGAGTCAGTACTGAAAGGGAGCCCAAGTTCCATTGTATCTATGAAGTGCTGGGCTTGGCGCCTGGGTCTGCAGTCATTACCACCATCCCATAGGTAGGGAACACGGCTACAGGGGGATTAAAACATTGACTATGGCCACAAATCAAGCAGACTTCCTCTCCAACAAAGAAAGTCCCCTGTCACCTTGCAGAGCTGTGTCTTGGAGTTTATCACAAATGATTAAGCTGACCAGCATAGAAGGGATACCAGGGGTTTTGGAGTGTTCATTAAGAACAATTACGAATCATCAAAAGTCTCACCATCAGAGGACAATTAGGCATTTGGGGAATAGGATACAACGGGGCCACTGAGAAGTGTTTCACAGATCCGAACCCCGTAGCCTATAATGAAGCTCATGAGATGCCACTCTGTGACAGCAGATTATTAGGACCACTGTGTCCAGCGGGAACTCATTTACCCTGGGACCACTGTGTCCAGTGGGAGCTCATTTACCCTGGGACCACTGTGTCCAGTGGGAGCTCATTTACCCTGGGACCACTGTGTCCAGAGGGAACTCATTTACCCTGAGACCACTGTGTCCAGTGGGAACTCATTTACCCTGGGACCACTGTGTCCAGTGGGAACTCATTTACCCTGGGACCACTGTGTCCAGTGGGAGCTCATTTACCCTGGGACCACTGTGTCCAGTGGGAACTCATTTACCCTGGGACCACTGTGTCCAGTGGGAACTCATTTACCCTGGGACCACTGTGTCTGACAGGAGCACGTTTGCCCAAACCCACAGTCACATGCCTGATAGTGGCTTGGAACTCATACACTGAAGTTTGAAAAACAATTATTTCCGAGTGGTGGGAGATCATGAGATGTTTTTTCTACAACCTCTTTCCTTTACTGCCTGGTTTGATTTCCAAAGCTGGGTATGGGCTGCTTTCCTAATTGGAAAACAATGGGCTATGTTCAGTTTACAAAGAAAAGGCCATCAGAAGCTCACGCATCTCACCCTTCCCTGCAGACATGGCTGCCTTCAATCTATCTGAATACAGACGCCATCTCTTTCCTCTGTATATCTGGTATGGAGATCTGTTCGGTGATCCTTGGGGTGTGGCACCCGTGTTCACTATCTTTTTTTCATCTGCCCTGCATCTGCATCCAGGGTACCCAGTATTCATGGCACCCAGCATCCATGGTACCCAACATCCAGGTCATCTGCATCCAGGTCACCTGACCTACAGCATTAGAAGGATCTAACTGTAGAGGGGGCTATACATAGCTAGAAGAAGTCCCTCCCTGACGAGGATAGAGAGGTACACATGCTCTGGATCGGGGCCAGCTCAGTGCCTGTCCACCACCTGCTGCCCCATGGCTCTTGCTTCCTCCTGGCTCCCCCAGTCCATAGTAAGCCTCCACCGGGAGGCTTTGGGACAGCAGAACGATTTAATTCCTATTACAGTATAAAAATTAATAACATTAAAATGTCATGATCATCCCACACTAATTAAGCATCTAATGAATAATTAGCTGTGGACACATCTGACATTTTTGGTCATTAATTTGAGCAAGTGTTTTAAGTTCCAAACAAAACCCCTCTGTGGTGGAGCCTGTGACTTTGTGTGAAGAGGCAGAGCCTTACAAAGTTGGCCTGTTTGGATCCTGCCTGTAGGAGTCAGAAGGGGTGGTGGGTTCTCCCTCCCTGCAGGAACAAGTTTGTTGTATACAAAGGGGTCTCATCTTTCTACTAGGGATACATCATCCCTGTCCTTCAAAGACCTCCCCAAGGCCATAATCTGGTCCCTGATATTTTCTTGGATGCATTTCTAAGTTTGCACACAGTAGGTGTTTGGTGAAGGAAGTGATGCCGTCATCCATTCATGGACTCCTCTATCACAGTGGCTGACCTCAAGAGCAGACTAGTGTCTGAGTGACTGGGGTTGGGGCCAACAAGGCAGGATGGGGGGCCTAAGGAAGACCCTAGCCTTTCCCCTCACCCAGGGAGCTGGAAGAGGCTTCCAGAGGGGAGCCAAGAGAGATGTGAGACCATCCCTGCCTGCTGGTGTCGCACCCCCTCTAATGTCACACGCTGTCTTGTATCCTTAGCTCTATGTCACATACTGGTTTGTATTCTTAGTTCTATCATGTTGTGAAGTCTCTGGGGTTTTAATGTTACCTGGTGTGGGCTCACTGCTGAGGGCATTAGTTGAGATGAGACCACAGTGAAGTGGAGGGCCCTGATCTACTGCCTGTTGTGTGTGTAAGAAGGCAATTTGACCTCAGAGGTATTTGGTCATGACAGTAAGAGAGTGTAATACACCTGTAAATTCTAAACAATGTGCATTCATTATCTCTCTTCCTTATAATGTGCAACTATGCATGGCAATCCTACATTACAGGTGAGAAATAAGTGTGCAATGCCATAGGACTAAACTGTTTCTCTAACCCATGAGTATGTATGTGTATGTATGTGTGCACATGGGAATGTGCATGTGTAAGTAAGTGTGTATAGGTGTGAGTGTATGTGAGTGTGCAAGTGTGTGCTCTGTGTGAGTGTGCTTGCATGTGTGAGTGTGTACATGCATATGCATGTATGTGATTGTGCACACACATGAGTGTGAGAATGTGTGTGTGACTGTGCTCACATGTGCATTCAGTGTATATATGTGTGTATATGCACATATGTGTCTGTGTTAGTGTGAGTTTGGTGTGTGAGTGTGTGCATGCATGTGCATGTATGTGAGTATGCACACATGTGAGTGTGAGAATATGTGTAGTGTGAGTTTGGTGTGTGAGTGTGTGCAGGTATGTGCATGTATTGTGTGAGTGTGTGTGTGTTTGTGTACACATGCCATAGCACACATGTGGAGGTCAGGGGACAGCCTGGGGCAGTTAGTTCTCTCCTTCCACCATGGGAGTCCCAGAGATGGAATTCAAGTGGTCAGGCTTGGCAGTGAGCACCTTCATCCATCCATCTGAGTCATCTTCCTGGTCAAAACTTTAGAAATTGCAAAGTTGGAGTTTTATGTAGTGCTTTGCTTAATTTCCCAGGTTTGACTTGAATGGGAAGGGAGAAGGCGGCGTGCTGATAGGGCATGGTCTCCACCTTTGAAGAGCAGCAGCTGACATGTGGAATTAATGAGCACTTGCAAGCATGTGACCTCCGGCAGTCTATCAAGGACCATGGAAGACTAAATAGGCCAACAGAGGAGAGGCTGAAGGAGAATCACACGGAGGGATTAAGGAGGGCAGATGTGAAGCTCCCAGGAGCCCTCCCAGGGAGACAGCTGTGTGTGGGTAAGGCAGGGTATAAAGGGTTTGGTCAGGGACTGGGGGTGAAGTCAATTTTGCAAAGGCACAGGGACCCCCAAACCACAGAGAGCCACAGCACCCTCAAACCAGAGCAGAGGTGATGGTCCTTCTTATGAACCAGGGTGCTCAGGGGCAAAACGGGGGGCCCTGAAACTGGGGTCTCCCTGAGGGGGAGCACTAGGGGTCTCTTATCTTAGGGAATGCAAGAGGGAAAACCATTTTACATAAATAACACAATCCTGCCCTGGGAACTGCAAGATTTCTGGGAAGATACTCAACTCAGTTCTGATGCTCCCACAAAGTCCAAAGCCCTCAGTGTCAAACCTCCTACAGCTCCTGGCAGCAGGGCTACCACTGTCCCCGAGGTTCTGACACAGGGAGAGAGACCTCCATCCCCACCTGCTTTCTGCCTCTCCTTCTACTGCAGGTGCAGCCAACACCGGACATCAGAGGTGGACCCACTCCAGTCTGTTTTGACACCAGAAGCCATCCCAGGTTTCACCCGAGACCCACTGGACCAGAGCTCCCTGGAGGGTGACCAGACATTGAGCTCCCTTTATGTTTTATAGGAGACAGTGTCCCCGGAGCTGTTGATCTTGGCTTTTACTTTCTAAGCAGGGCTATTTCATGAAAATGGTAGGGATGATTTTTAAGTCCTTCACTTACCAAATGTGGAATCTTTTTCTGGTGTGAAAATCAGTCTGGAATCTGGGGAGGAGCATGTCTCCAATCCTGACACTCTGAAGGCTAGAGAGCTTGAGGCCAGCCTGGGCTACACAGCAAGACTCTCTTCTTCCCTCCCTCCCTCCCCCTCCCTCTCCTCCTCTGCTAAAGAGGGTCTGGAATGTTCCTGGTCTGATGTCTGGTTAGTGATGTTTCAGGCTGTCTATGGTCTCAGAGGGAGGCTACTGTTATAAACTATTGTTGTTCCCCGGATGACCTTGGAGCAGCAGCCAGTTCACATGGCCCAGAGGCTCCCTGAGAGGCAGGGGAGCATCAGGGGAGCATCTCACCTTTGGTCACCCAACTGTCAGGCAACACCTGATTCCCTCAGCTCATGTGATCCTTTACAGATGGCCTCAGAACCTATGCAACTCTCTTGTCTGGCGGGAGCGATCCCCCATGTTTATGACCCTCACTCCAGGTCACAGAGTTTTGGCACCCTGGCCTCTTACTCTGTGTCAGGTCTGCTGGTGTCCCTACCTGGAGCCTGGAGCTGGCAGCTGTGTACAGTCCAGTCCTAGCCTCTGGCCTCCGTGTGCTTTTATGGCCTAGTTATAAACCTCTGAGAAATGGGGCTTATAATGGAAACTCTGACACCACCTAAAATATGGCCACATACTGGGCGCTCCCAGAACACAGCCCTAATTTATAAACCACTCAGGGATCCTGGGCCATTTTGAAACTTATGGACTGCAATCCAGAAATGGAGTAGAGAAACGGAGAGGGAAAAAATGGCCCACGGCCCTGCGGACTATAAAGCGCCACACAGCTGACAGTCCAGAAATCAAGTCAGTGTCACAACGTTTGGTCTCTGTCCTGAATCCTGGTTGCCCTCCTCTCTGGCAAGTGTCCCCAGCTTAGTGGAGGGCTGCGGTAGTCCTCAGCCAGCTGCCGGGGCAGTGCTTTGTTTATGCGCCACCTGGTGCTAGTGGGATCGCTGGCTATCGAGAGGGAGCAGAGGGAGCAGAGTGGGGAGAAGCTCCCTGTTGCTCCTTGTGACCATGAGGAGTGGAGAAGAAAATAACTGAACTGCTGCTCCCCAGACACCCTGGTCACTGCTAAATGCTGGTGGCAGTGCCCATCCCCCATTCCCTCCAGGTCTCTGCCCAGCCAGTCCAGGGATGAGCCTCATTCACGGGTCTGGGGTCCTGCCTGCATCCAGGCGAAGTGCGCATGCCTTCAGCCTCTCGCAAACTCCACACCCACCCAGCCGGGTGTGCAGAAGCCAGGATGGACAGAAAGGCCAGAGGGAAGTCGGGGTACCAGAGGCTATTTCCTCAGGAGGTGGGTGGGGCTCTGTTCCTGCTGCTCAGGCCCTGGCTCTGCCCATCCCCAGTTCCTCCCCCACCCCACCCCCCTTCCCTCGTGAATTCTATCCTACAAGCATGTGAGCATCTTCCAAGTTCTGGGGACACAGAAGCTGCTAAGGGGACTTGCAGGACAAGGTGCCCCACTTGTGAGTGCCCCACGTGTGTCTTCCATGCCTAACCCACCCCCTCTGTTCCCTTCTCAGACCACCATGGAGGCTTACGTATGGTAACTGTCACCGCCGACACCAAATTCACCTCAGCTTTTGAGGGTCTTTCAGCCCCGCCTCAGTGTCTAGAAGCTTTCCAGGGACCTCTTCTGATGGGGTGAGAGCCGCTGTCCTTCCCCATGTATTGCCAGAGGTCTACAGAGGGTGGTGTAGGGCCAACCCCAACTTGCTTCCAGCTCAGCTCAGAGACAGAAAGCAGCGCCAGCTGATGGCCATCGGTGCTTCCTCTTGGCTACACCCACCAAGGATCTCCTTTCCCTAGCCCGAATGCAGCAGCCAGAACAACCCTGCCTCTTAAGGTCTCCAAACAAACACAGTGAGCTAACAATGTGTACAGCCCTGTAAGAGACACAGCCAGGAGCTCTGTAGACCTTGCTGGCACTGTGGTTTGTGGAAGGAGAAGTGGGCTTTAGAGGAACCAGCATGAGCAAAGGCCCTGGGGCACAAACTAGCACTCCATCAACAAGCATGATTCATAGACTTGTAGAACTCAAGTCCTCCCCAGGGTGGGAGCCTTTGGGAGGATTCCTCAGGGGAGCGGTGCTTCTGCTCGGGAAGCAGGCTTTGCTCTTGTCCCCATGTAGTTCCAGGAGCCCTAGGGGGATGGGACTCTGCCTCTCAGGCTGGTGGCTCCCCTCTGCCCACGCTTCTTCCCGAACTCCTGTCTACTGAGCTCCTTGGGGAAAATGCAATTTGAGTCAAGGCACTTTCAATTACGGATGCAGTTGTGCTGAGCCCAGGAGGTAATGAAGGGCCCACTCTCCTTCTGGGAATGCTTAGGGTTCTCCGGGAGCCAAAGGAGAGAAGAAGAGGAAGCAGGGCTAAGTGCTGTTCCGAGGAGCAAATGGCTCCAGGGTCCCCAGAGCTGGGAGTGTGCTTACCCACCCCAGGCTGCCAGGCCCCTCAGCAGAGATGCAGTCCCAGGGGAGGTACAAGGAGAATAGGGCTTGATGGGGTTGTGTTCTGGGAGCATGTGTGTGAACCTGTGAATTGTAGTTATGTGACATGTGTGTGTGGTTGTGTTGTATGGGGTGGCCCAAACCTCAAACCACACCTCTGAAATCTCCTTGGCTCTTCTGGGCCCAAGTGGCCTGGGGCTTGTTTCCTTGTCCTTGGACGATGGGAAATGCTAGGCACAACGGGAGCCTCAAATGGCAGTGCTATTGACAATGTCCTGTGTGACAGACAGTGTAGGCTCAGCTCAAGCTAGACTCTCACAGGGTAAGCAGAAGGATTGCTACCTGAACTCCCCGTTCCTCAGAGACTTTGTGAAGCAGGCTTCTGTCTGTCAGGAAAAGCCTTATTTCCTCATGCACCCCTCACAACCAACTAACTCTGGCGAGGGCAAGCATCTAGTTCCTTATTAACTCAAATAAGCCTGGAATGGGACACACACCCCTTGCTGTTTGGGCCTGCACCCTAGCTTCCCCTACTTTTAACTCCTAGGCTGTTCTCACTCACAGACCCCTTCCTGCTTTCCTTAAAACCAGCAAGGCATTTTCTGATTTTAGCTATCCTTTCTGTCCCTCTCTGCCTGAGACAGCCTGGCAGTCTGAATTTTCCAACAAGCCTTTCTACCCTCGGAGTGGTCTTGTTTGATGGTTCCATTGTGCCCTCGCTTACAGGGTCTAATGCTTAGCCAACCTTGCTTTTCCTGGCGTCTCTCTTATTACATAGCCCATGTTTTTGGAAACATTTATTTCCTACTTGCTAGACCTCCTGGTCTTCAGTTTTCCTTCCTCCCTGAAACCTGTAGGGAGCCCGTCTGCGGTCTCCCTACCATCTATCGGTCCTACTTCCCCTCTGTCACCACCAGCTCTTCCTTCCTAGGTAGTCCCTCAGGAGGACCCATCAACAGGTGTCTTAAGTGAGAACAGAGGTGCAAAGCCTTCTGGGACTGAGAGAGCTGAGAGTCTATGCAGATGAAGTGCCCAGTGGACGAGTAAGCCTCAGATAGCTCTCATTTCCTGTACCCCAGGGGGCCACAGCCCAGTCTTCAGCCATCCCTGGGAATCTGTGCAAGATGCTGATATACAGACTGTCTGGGCCTACAAGCTCAAGAACAGTTGGCCCTGTGTGCAGACTACCCAAGGTCATTCCACAGTTGTCTGTCTGTCCAGGCTTCTACCAGGGTTCATGTTTGTTCTGTCATTTCAGCACTGCATGGGCCGTCTCCTGGCCTAGCCTCCTTCCTACCAAACACTGGCAACATGGAGGGACACCTGTCTCTGGCCCCCATCAGTCCTCAGCCCTTGGTAGACAGGGATCAGAGAGCTCATCCCTGCATAGTGATCCCATTCCAGCAGAGGCTGGGTTAAGCTGGCTTCCTCTCGACACTGTCCCCAGTGGGTAGCTCTTGTTTATCTCATCTTCTGGAGTGGCATGCACTGCCTGTGGGGGTGGCCAGAACAGTTCCAGTTTTCAGTTTATGTCCCCCCTTCCCCCCCCATAATTCCCTATTAGGTCCTGAGAGGACATGGCCACCACTGTTGGCAGGAACATAGGGTGTAGGAGAGATGGGGACACATGTGTGAAGAATCAATGGTGAGCCCCATTCCTGCACCAAGGTAGATGCAGCTCAGACACGCCTCTGAGATCCAGCACATTACTGTCTTGTAGCGTCCGGTGACTGCCTTCTCCTAGTCCCGCTTCTGCCATGTGTCCTGTGTCTTGTGTGAGAGACAATAGGGCCACCGGGGGAGAACAGACAGATGGGTTACATTCTCGGGGAACTCTGAGGGGAGACGTGGCCAGCACTGTGGCCAGTGGGTCCCACTGTGGGGGTTGGAGAGCAAACTATTCACAATTGGCTCTGGCCTTGCCAGGGCTCCAAGCTGGACCCGGTAGAATCGGGAATTGTGCTAAAGGAAGGTTGATGGTTGTTCGGACCACAAGGAAAGGCTGTGCTGGCAAAAACTGGCTGTGATGTCCATGCTACAGCACACAGGCACACCCCCAGACATGCCACACAACACTGCAGCACACGGGCACACCCCCAGACATGCCACACGACACTGCAGCACATGGGCACACCCCCAGACATGCCACATGACACTGCAGCACACGGGCATACCCCCAGACATGCCACATGACACTGCAGCACACAGGCACACCCCCAGACATGCCACATGACACTGCAGCACACAAGGCCAATATGCCACATGGTGCTACAGCACCCAGGAGCCAGGCCTGTACACACCCCAGTATGTCACATGGTGCTACAGCACACAGGAGCCAGGCCTGCACACACCTCAGTATGTCACATGCTACAGCACGCAGGAGCCAGACCTGCACACACCTTAGTATGTCACATGGTGCTACAGCACACAGGAGCCAGGCCTGCACACACCTCAGTATGTCACATGCTACAGCACACAGGAGCCAGGCCTGCACACACCTCAGTATGTCACATGGTGCTATAGCACACAGGAGCCAGACCTGCACACACCCCAGTATGTCACATGCTACAGCACACAGGGGCCAGGCCCGCACACACCCCAGTATGCCACATGATTTACATACAGTCCAACCCACGCTCTCTCCTTCTGTGAGGGAGGGGGCTTCATTCTCGTTTATGGAAGGATGAAATGGTTAGGAAGGCCAAGTCCCTGTCCCAGGGCCACCTAGTTAGCAACTGCCAGGGATGAGCTGAGGCCTAGGTATACTACGTTCTCAGCGTGGGCTGTCTTATGTGAGTAGTGGTGAGCACAGCCAATGTCCCCTTCCTTTGTAGTGAATGCCGTGTCCACAAAGAAAGGCTTTGTCTATAGGTGCTTGCTCTATACTCCCAGCCCTGCCCAGGCAGGAGGACTCTCTAGGCTGTGAACATCTGTGCACAGTGTCGGGTCCCCTCTTCAGCTGCAGCCGAGCCCTGAGTATTTCCTAGTTATCTGGGGAATCGGGGTTGGGCCTGTGGCTCCCGATGGGCCAGGCAGGCAGTCAGCTCTCTCCATCCCAAGGGCCTGGGCCATTGCTCCTCTGTCTACTTGCTATGGACTGGGCTCCCTCACTATCCAGGCTTAGCTAGGAGGTGAGCAGAGGGCGTGTGTAGACACAGCCTGTAAGCCAGGGGGCTGCCTGCTGACCCATGGCACTCAGTGTTCCCAGGCAGGGGCTGAGAGGCAGGGGACACTTGATTCATTCTCATCCCCAAAGAGGGACTCTTCCCATGTGCAGGGCAGAGGGATGTGACACAGGACAGTCACTGGAAAATTATTCTACTTCCCACTCTCCATAGCACATTCACATCTAGTCTCTAACTGAATTTATGTCCCAGAAGCCACCTGCTTCCCAGCCGGTTCAACAACACTTATCATGCCATGAAGACCCCCGTGTCCCCCAAGCCATGGGACCTAGCTTCTTTGCAGGTTCAAGGCCAGGAGCCCCCACACCTGGGCTTGGAAGGGGCTTGTGGACTTCTTTGGAAGCAGAGACTAAAGGTGACTTTCTGGTCGGTGGCAGCCATTCCCTCCAGGTGCCCTCCCTAAAGCTGACTGAAGCTGCACTCTGTCCAAGCCAGGGACCGAACAGGCACTTGGAATTCGCAAGGAGACTCTGCTGAGCTGCCGGAGCCCATCAAATTTTTATTGGACGCATTTCCTCTGGAGAACTTGTCTACTAAATCCTGCCTGGGCCGTATTAGAGAAATAAAAATTCCACACACAGGCTTGACTGCCAATGTTTCTGCCCAGAGAGAGAGGACACACTTCCTCAAAAGCCAGTGTGCAGAGGCTGGCCTTTGAGGATGTCCTTGACCAGAGGTTGGAGGCTAGCTGGCAGCTCAGGCTCCAGACAGCCAAGTGGCATGAAACCACCCCGAGACTCCTAACCAGCCATCTTAAAGCTCCTGTGGGCCTTGGCCCTGTCCTGGCCACCTGCAGTTTCCTCATTCCTGTCCAATCCTGAATAGAAAATCACCAGCCTCCCTACTGCGTACTCCTTCCGTGTGGCCAGGGACCACTGTAGCAGCTAGAGGCTGGGAGTTCTTGGCTTGTGCCTAACTGCTCTGTAGACCCCACTGCGGAGAGTCTCTACAAAAACCAGAGGTGCAGATGTTCTCGGCTGGAGGTTCAGGGGCTCTAAAGACTCCACAGCACACAGGCACCCCCGTTGGGTTCCAGCAGTTGTCTGTGTACCCCAGAGCCCCCAAGCTGTAGACACTGATGGGGAGGCACAAAGACCTACAAAGAAGGGACTCTGTGGCAGACACCAGTCACATCTACACGCGTATCCATAGACTTGTACTTAAAATAATTTTAAAAGAGTCCCTTGTTTATTTGCAATTCAAATCCACGGAGCATCTGATATTTTTACTTGCAGACTTCTGCGAGCCTGAAGATCAACCTCTGGGGTCTAGTGCAAGTTGAGTTTTCAGGCTCGGTACGTGCTGCCTCCACCCCACAGGTGCAAAGCTCTGCAGAGATGTTTTCCGTGAGCTGCCTGCCCCGAGGGCTCTAGAAGACAGAAATCCGAACTGACAGCACACGAAGGCTGGCAGCCGGGAGAGCACATCTGGTTGGGAGATTCTGGGAACAAACTGTTGTCACCAGCCCCCTTTTCTTGTGTCAGAGCCCTGGCCCACACTTCTGAGCTCTCCTCTCCCGGCTCTTCTTGTTGCTTTTTTTCTTAGACTTTGTTGCTGCGGACCACCTGGCCCACACTTCTTTCCCAGGTTTTCTTGTTTCCTTTTTCTTAGACTTTGTTGCTGCCGACTAAGGGCAGAGAACCAGGCTGCTTGGTAAGGAAATCCCCTCCAGAGGGGGCTCTAAGGAAGGCTCTAGAATCTGCTTACTCAGCTTCCTCTTTTGGCTACCGAGCTTGGCTCTCCTGCAGTGGCCCATAAACATGTTGGCATCAAGACAAATGACACATGCCACTGGTGGGTAATAACTGGCTTCCTCAAGCCCCGCTTGCTTCTCCGCGGGGCTGAATGACACTTCCACGGTCACAGGCTAATTCTCCCGGGAAGCTCCTAGGCCTCTCTGCCTGCGATTCTTTTGCCCAGTTGGGTCTGGCCAGTTGAGTGTGAAGCCGGAGCCGACAAGGGCACAGCCTTGACCCTGGGCTGTTTGGCATCATCCGGCCCAGGCTTGCAGCTTGGCAAAGGAAAAAGGTATCCGCTTCATTTTCTCTGAAGCTAAGCACAGATTTGGAAGGGTGAGAAACCCCATCCCCACCCCCATCCCCACATACCATCTTTGATGGGGCCTCCCATACCTGTCACTTAGACCTGTGGTATTTGAAGCTGGTGAGCAGAAGTGTGAGAGGCAGACTGAGTAAAGCCACAACCTCCAGAGGCTGCTCTGCCTGGGGTGCCAGCCAGGGACGCAGAGCCGTGTCCTTGGAGGATGTGTTTGGGAATGGGGGTCAGTGAGACTCTGCTTTGCTAGAACAACATAAAAGCTGGGCAGTAATTGCCCTTCTTAACTCCTGTAAACACATGCTGAATTCTCACACACATTAGTGCTCACACGAATACATGCCGAACACAAGTTATGCATACCTGTATTCACTAACGCACAATTCACGAGTCCACACTCATTTGCATACACACCACACTCATATACACACTAATACACACCACAACGCTTATACACACGTGCATGTGCATATTCCATTCATATGTGTGTGCACGCTCATTTAGTCCATAAATAACACTCATGTGAACATGTATGCAAACTCAAACATCACACAACACTCATTCAATCAAATCCCACAACACAATACTCATGTATACATGTGTATATCCCATGAATAACACTCATATGCATGTGCTCACATGTATATACCATGCAAAACCATATCACAACATTCATATGCAGTCAGCCTTGCACATGCACATACAGGTAAACATACATGTGCAACAACCATATATACATACATGTATAACACACATGCACACATATTACATACTCACATGTACACATTCACTTGCCTGCCTCAACTCACACACACATTGCACACATACATGCAACCAGATGCACCACAACACTTAAACATATGCACATACTCTCATATATCCACTACACATGTGCAAAACACATATGTAGAAATGTATCTGTGAACATGAGCTCACATGCATTGCACCACCCATGTGTACATGTGTATCTGTACTTGTACGCACATGCATAACTCTGTACAGACACACACACACACACACACACACACACACACACACCATGTCCAGTTGAGCCTCCCAAGCCATGTGGAGACTTGTGTCCCCCACTCTGTCCTTCTGCAGTGGTGCCCCAGGAAGGGCTGGGCTCACTCTAGCACACTGTGATGAGACTTCCCCAGACAGCACTGAGGGTCTCTTGGACACCCAGCAGGCAAAGGCAGTCTTCCAAGGGCCCAGTCAGCCACTTCCTGTCTGCACAGTCGGGCGGGGCTGCTTGTATTGACCTCTGTGTGTTGGCATAGAATATTGAGAGGGGTTTTCCGGAATGCAGACTCCGTTCCCATTCCCAGTGCGTTCCCTGAGGAGGGTGTGCCCCTGCCGGTTTCATCTCCACTCTCATTGCTGACCTCTGCTGTCCTTCTTTCTGGACTCTGACTCTCTGTAGTATCCCTCCCAGTGGGCGAGTTCCTAAGAGACGCATGGGGAGCTGAAAGGCATGTGTTCACAAGGTTTTGAGAGGTACATGGAGGAAGTACTGTGACGTGACTCTCAGTCTAGAAGCACATCAGGAGCAAGATGGACAGGGCCAGGAGAGTTCTCTGGGGTTACAGCTCAGGGTGCCAACAGCAATGACCGAGAGACAGGGCCAAGGCTGTCACCACCCTGGGTCTCATCCAGCGCCGCCTGACAGTGGGACAGAGCCAGGGCCCATCTCACCAGAGTTCATCCTTTCTCCTGCCCACAGTGCATGGTTCAGAAGGTAGAAGGGGATGGGTTGGGCGTGGCTTTCTGCGTAAGCTGTTGACAGAAGAAAGCAGCTGGCTACCGGCTTCAGGGCTTTTTAAAGGACAGGGCAGTATATGTGACCAATCATCGTGGCCGAAGGATTGAAAATGGAGCCTGTTGTGGCACCATCTTCTGCAGGGACACCACCAGCTTTCCCAGCTTGAGAGAAACCGTACAGCTCTGACTTTATTGGAAGCTGTAGCTTGCTTCTCTCTGCTGGTCCTGGGTGATCAGCCTCATGTTCAGAGAAACAGGGTGGGGAAGTGTAGGGTCCAGAGCCATGCCCTTGGGACCAGTGTGCACAGGGCTCAAGGGAATTTCGTAGTTTCTGCTACTTGTCCTGGCCCTTTGTCTTTGGGGACCTGGCTTGGCATCTGTGCCTCTGTCCCTGGGCTGTACCATCTCTTCACAGCCAAGAAAAATAAATGTGTTCCTTTGAGTGCTCGTGACAGAGGCTCCCAGGATGAGGCTGTATGGCAGTTAGCATCTGGAAGGTATTGCCGTAGCCAGGCAAGCCTCCATCCTTGGGTCCCGGAGAAGTCTGGACAGCAGGCTTATGTGAAGCAGAGAGGGAGTGTCATGGCTCTAAAGAGGGTAGCAGGGCAGGGTAGGGATGCTGTCTCTAAACCTGCGTTTATTTTCTGAAGAACCTGTTCTCTAATTATGATAAACACCAGACAAGCAAGAGCCAACTTAGACACTGGAAGTAACACCTTCCTGGGAGGTGTTACTGCGGCATGGCAGTGTGGTACAGTCACCAGTGTTTAAAGAGACACATGGCCATTGTGCAGGTTGGGACAAGTGACCACATGTGAGCATGGGACCTGACTCCTTACCTCTGCCTCCTCAAATTCTTAAGCTCACTTAGCCACAGAATTCTCCCTAAGGAGTTCTTCATCCCAGAGAGTCATGAGCTCATATTCCCACACAGCCTGATCTACAGAAAGCCCAGCATGGGCTCACTCCTCCTGCTGGGTCTTCACCATGAGAGCTGGTTTTCAAGTATAAAGACATCCCAGCCAGCCTGTTCCTGTGTGAGGGCAAACTCAGGCTGACAGTGCAGGAAGAGGATAGTCACTTTGACTGACCCTTGGTGTCTAGGTGGCCAAGTCTCCTGGGAGCCCTACCATGGCCTCTAGTGACACTCAGAAAGCAATTCCTGGCTCAGGCACTATGGAAAAGGTGGTTTGCATGTCTGAGGCAGTGAAAGGGGCTTTCATCCACCTGAGATGGAATTATGGCCAGCAGGTCTGGAAACAAGACAGAAATAGATGAGTGCGGCACAGCCTCTCTATAAATTCCTGGAATCTGCAATCTGTCCAGGACAGGCTTCCTATCCCCGAGAGCCCTAAGATGATCCTGCTTAAACAAGATCTAGGGCCCTCAAGGTGAAAGGGCACAGGCTTCCTCATAACCAAATCCAGGCAAGCAGGGACATCTCTGACAGGCAGATCCTGGATGGTGACATCATCCTGCACTTACCCGCGCTGATGGAGACTCCAGAGGGGGCCATCTGAGCCCTGAGAGGACAGTCAAGATCTGGCTTTCACCTGGATGTTTAACATTCACTGGGTCCCGAAAGGGGAGGCTAGGCCAAGCCCTGGCAAGCCTCGGATCCAGGAGCTGTAGGTGGCACCCGCTGCCTGTCATGCTCAGGAGGGTGGGTGCTGACTGACCGCCAAAGGTAAGTTGTTTTAATGAATGGAATGTGGGGTCCTGGAGATGTAAGATGTAAGACTACAGGCTCTGACATCTACAGGCACATGGCTTCCTCCTTGACACCACCCACAACCCAAACTTGATCGCTCAGAAGAGGGACCCAACTACAAGGAGCACCACTGAACTCATGTATAGCAAGGTTGACTGTCAAACTCAAACCAGAACAGATAAGTAACAGCTTGCTGAGTCCCTGGCTCTCTCTCTGCCTCCCGGGAGGATGCAGGATGCCTGCAGTGAGGCAGACATCGTTGCTAAGGTTTTCAATCATTTATGAGTTTGAGCCTCTCATTCTATTGAAGCAGCCACTAGACAACCACTAAGTTTGAGAGATAGTTTGGGGGAGGTAGGACAGCTATTCAACATGGAGCTGGCTGGAGGAGGCTAGGACCCTTCTTGCTTGTCTGTCAATAGGATCAGAGCTGGCATGAGTCACCCCTCTATGAGGACATGACAGGATAGACCTCAATCCTAAAGGTAGGAGGGCAGGCATAGCCCCTGCTTTGGGGTGAGTCAGTGGGCAAGCTAACCACCTACTTCCCTACTGACCACTGGCTTTCTTTGGACCTGTTGACTGTCATACCCCCATAGACCCTGTAGCAGGGCCGGACACCCCCCAACATGGCTTCTCCTCCTCAAGGACTCTCTGAGCCTCCCAGTGACCAGCCTCCCGCCCAGCCTGATGTTTTAGCTGCAGCTCCAGGGCCAACAACCTCTCCTGTCTCCAGGTGCAATACATTCAGATGGGTTTTCTCGGATCTCCTGTCCAGAAAAGGAGAAATATTTCTGATCTATAGCAAATGTGTTTCCTTTAGCTAACATCTTGGCAGGCGAGCACACTAATCTCTCAGGAAAATCTAGGGCCCGAACAACAAGTAGAGCTCACCCCTGACCCCCACCCCCGCCTTGAGCAAACAGAAATTCTGAGGTGAGTTGCTTTTTTAATGCTGCCTTTTTAAAAAGAAGAAGAAGAAGGAGGGGGAGGGGGAGGGGGAGGGGAGGGGGAGGGGGAGGGGGAGGGGGAGGGGGGGAGGAGGAGGAGGAGGAGGAGGAGGAGGAGGAGGAGGAGGAGGAGGAGGAGGAGGAGGAGGAGAAGGAGAAGGAGAAGGAGAAGGAGAAGGAGAAGGAGAAGGAGAAGGAGAAGGAGAAGGAGAAGGAGAAGGAGAAGGAGAAGGAGAAGGAGAAGGAGAAGGAGAAGGAGAAGGAGAAGGAAGAAGAAGAAGAAGAAGAAGAAGAAGAAGAAGAAGAAGAAGAAGAAGAAGAAGAAGAAGAAGAAGAAGAAGAAGAAGAAGAAGAAGAAAGAGAAAGATCCGGGGAAGAGTCATGGTCCATTAACTCTGCATCTCTTGAAGGAAAACCCAGAAGCCCACCTCTCCAATCAAAGGCAAAATGAACCAGGTGTAAGTGAGTGCTTTGAGTGTATCAGGGTTATAGTGGGTCTTGGCAACCCCCTATTCAGCCTGCAGAGACAAGACTGGTAGCACTTCCTGGGATGTGACCAGGTCAGCCTGGGAGAACAAAAGGGACTGAGGACATTGTCCCTACTAGATGCCATGTGTGACCCCAAATCTGGGTGAAAGGCATAGTCACAGAGATCCCCAATCTTCCATGTGTCCCCCATATTGTAGTCTCTATAATGTTTTCCCTCTGTAGCTTGAATCAGGAAGAAGCTCAAGGGATACATAGGCAGGGTATCACCAAAAGGAACCCCAAAGAGAGGATCCTAGATCTTCAGAGAAGCCAAAAGCTTCCTAAAGACAACGCATGCCCCCATGTTTCCTCATGAGTTTCCTGGGGAGAAAAGCTCCGGGGAGTTCAAAATGGCTTGGGTCTAAACGCACCTATCTATGTTTGACGCCAGGACCTGTGGTCTGCACCTGCATGATGTGTGTTGTGTACCTGTGTGTGCATGTGCCTGCTCGCGCGTGTGTGTGCGTGTATGTCCTGACTCAGGAGGAGATATTGCACCTCCCTTTTACTGCCAAGGGAAGTCCTGTCCCCTTCCTTCCACGGTGCTTTTTCTCAAGCTGCTTCGCAGAGGAGGAGAAGGCAGAAGAATGGGCGTGGCCCGTTGCTCATTGGTCACATCTGAACATCTGAGCAGGGCATTCTGGGAGTGCATAAGGCTGGGGTCAGTTCCTCTCAGTCTTTATCCACCCTGCCCCCATAAGCCTTGTGCAGACACAACCAGCAAACAAACAAACAAACAAACAAAAAAACCTTTAAGAGAGCTTAAAGAGTGTGTGGTCCTATTTTTCCTGCCAGGGGAGTTTTGGGCCCATGAGGGAGGGCAGGGGCTGCTTCAGTCCACTTACAAGGCAGGTCCATGGTTCCTGCCTTGACAAAGACAAGGATAAGTATAGTGAGAAGGGATATTCCTGCCTCGGAGGGCTTGCCTGGTACCATCCCAACGGGAAAGCCCTATCACCTTCTCCATGGGAAGGAGACGCCCCTTAGCCAACTGGAAGTCTACCCTATGCTATATGGCCCCCCTACTTCTCAACCCTGGAAATGGATATTGCCCGAGTGTCCCCATTCAGACCATGTAGGGCAAAATCCTGACAATCATGGTGCAGCCACTGAGGGTTTAGGTTAAGCTGGACACAGTTCGTCCCCAGCACTGTGTTCGGAGGGAGTGGCTCACAAGAGGGACCCATTAGGCCTGCATCTCCCAACATGAATCAAGTAAACAAAGCAGAAGAGGAGGTACCCATCACAGCCTGGCTTCCCGACAGGAAGCTGTATGAGTGACTTCGTTTTTAAACATTATTATCCTCTTGAAAGCAAAAGATAAAGAATGCCTCGGAGCAGCCAAATTGCTTTGGCTCAAAAATCATTTTAAATACCATTTCCTTTAACAAGCCTACTGGCTGGGCAGTGGATCAACACTATTCATTTTAACCTTAGTCAGTAGGAAAAAAAAAAAAAACTGCAGACGGGCTGGCAATTATTTAGCATTCTCCCTCTCTGACCCCCACCCAGATACATTAACTAATGGCCGAGACAGTGCGATACGGGTTCTCTCTGACACAAATGAACACTGGGTGGTATACATAGAACATTCTGGAACCATCTTCCCTCTGTGTCCAGTGTGGACCCAAGCTGGAGGCTGAAGACTCTTTTCGGACTTTTCCACAAACTGTGGGGACCAGTGTTTCCTCCCCCCACCCCCACCCCCACCCCCACCCCCACCCCCACCCCCACCCCCACTGTAGCTGTTTGTGGACATTATCCAGCTAGTGTGAGCCTTCAAACAATCAAGTTAGGCCTGGATGGTGACTGAAGGCTGGAAGGCAGTTGGGAAAAGGGTCATCCAGGGATGCCCTGCAGGCCTTGACACTAGGACGGAGCTGGAGGATGGCAGATGTGTAGGTGGGGCTCAGGCTAAGATCTCCTATTATTATGGAAATAAACTGAAAGCAATTTTCATTATGTCATTTGCAAGCAACCCCCCAACCCCCAGAAGCAAACAGGAAGAGCTGCAGAAACGATTTCCACAGGACAGAGTGAGTTTGCAAAGCAGAACTGGGTCAAGAGGCTCTCTTTTGGCCAGGTCAAGAGATGCAGGCACAGAGGAGAATCACTGGCTACCTCATCCCGATGTTTTAAGCCATTTTGAGGTTCTATCCATGTCACTCTGGGGAATAATATCCACCAGGCATGGGGGCAGCACTCTTTGTCACCTTCAACCACCGAGGCCATGTCTGAAGACAGGGCATCAAGGTTAACAGAAGAGGGTGCAGCTTTCCACTCAGATCAGAAGACCATATAGGGTGGCTCCTTCCAGCCCAGAGCCTGACAGGGAACAGGCTGCTTCTCAGTGACCCAGATGCCCCTGATTCCTCACAGGAACGAGTGGGATTAGATACCACTCCTAGCGATTGCATTTTGGCTTGCACTGAGGGCTAAAAACGCCGTGTTCCTGGACAGATCTGCAGGAAGCCAGGGGTCTAGCAAAAGACACTCAGCATCTGAGTGTCACGGGGACAGTGCCACTGGACAGTGATTCTGGGTTTTGGAAAAAGAGCTATTTATTCTGACAGCACTCTGAGACATTAGCCAGGACATCCAGGTCTGTTGTAGGAGAAGTCACCTGAGCAGGTGGTGCTAGGGGACAGCTTTGCTTGCAGGGTGTGTGTGTGCAGAGCCTGGGTGGGGGAACCGATATCCAAGTGTGTGCAGTTTTTGGTGGGACCTATGTGCCCTCCTGGAGCTGCTGAAGATTGCCGGTCTGCTGAGCAGCAGAGGCTGGCTGACACCTCCCTTAGCCCATCATTTCTTCTGCTTAGGAGCCCAGGCATAGCGGGGACACAGAGGATATAATACCAACTTCTTAGTCACAGGATTCCCCAGGGCCCTGCCCCTGCCTGGATCTAGGCCCACATAGATTTTCCTTATCTTCTGGGCCTCAGGAAGGTGAGAAAGGGCTGTGTGCCCCACTTCAAGGAGTTGGGTCCCATGAAAATCTAGATTCACAAAATGGAGAAATTCAGGGCAATTCTGGCTTTCCAAAGGATCTGCCATCAGGTCCCCAAGTGAGTCTTTCTGACTCTTTGCCCACAGGACTGGGTTTGCCCATGTCCCCTGAACCTGGTATGCTGCCTGACTCTACATTGATGTCCAAAGAATAAATTTCTTTAGACTCCCAAACCTGGTATTATGCCCTCTGAGAACCGGTTTGAACATTCTCAATGCACAAGAGTCGTCAAAGCCACTTCAGCCCCTGGCAGCTTTTTCTGTTCCCCAACAGTGACCCCTTGAAAGATGTCTTGGATGTGGATCTATATGGGTCCCTCTGGAAGGTACTATACAGTACACTCTCTGCATTCTGGAATTAGATAAAGTTCAGCCTCTGGAAGTGGGGCAGAGACAGGAGGATAGATGACCCCAAGCTAGCCTTATTTCCTCTGTGTACGGGGGCCACAGAGTCTGACAACTGCCATGAGAAGAGGTCTCCGAGGCCTGGGAAGCCTTGGGTAGTAGCAGGAGGCACCTGCTGTGGCAGGGCTGAGCATGGGTGACAAGAGAGGGGGGCACTGAGGAGGAAGGAAAGAAGAACATGTAGGTCCCTAGACTTCTGGACTTAAACTTTAAAAAGCTCCATTGTTTGGATCAAATTGAGGAAACTGAGGCCCAGACACAGAGAATTGCGTTCATAAGGTCCCACGGGGAGCCAAGGTGATGTGTGTATCTACCCTTTTATACAGGTAACTTCATACAATTTTAAAAAATAGATCCTCTGCAAGACAAGTCTTGTAAGACCTGCTCACAGACAGAGTAGCTAAGGGCCCTCTCCTCAGTCCAAGGGCTGGGCAACAGAGGAGCAACAAGAGAAGTCACCAGAAAGTCATCAGTGTTCAGTTCTATGGGGCAGCATCCTACCCGACTGCCACAGCCCCTGAGGATGGCATCCCTCAGGCTCAGAAGCCATAGCACATTCTCAGATTCCTGTAAGGTAGGTTCCTGTGGGAGAGGGCCTGCAGGTGGTTGGTCAGGGCAGCAGGGAACTGTTTAGGAATCAGAAGACAGAGGACGGGCCATGCCTGACAGGGAGTCAGGCCAGACAGCTCTTCCCTTGTCATTGTCCTCTGCCAGAGAGGAGGCTTTCTAGGAGCTTCTGGGATCCAAAAGGAAGAATTCCATCCATAGAGGATATTTTTGGCCAGGTTGACCATAGCCCATGGAGGCGGAGAGTGGCACTGGCTCTGTTCGTGACAGGGAAGAGTGGGTCGCTTTGGGGCAAGCATCTTCCTTACCATGGCTCCTCAAACCCACTCTTGCCTTGTCTTCCCCAAATCTCTAGCCCATCTGCCTGATTTTAGGCCATGCCTGACGCCTTTTCCTGTGTCAGTGAGGAGGCCCTGTCCCATGTTTCTTTGGAGAACTTGCTGACTTCTGATTCAGGTTACTTATGCAACATCGAGAGCCCATTGCTCACTTAAAGGCTTGCTTGCATTGACATCTGTCTTCCTCGGAGAAGCAGGCAGGACATTGTCAACTTGCATGACAAGCCAAGGAAGGAATGATGTGGAGCCAGCTGAGGGCCTGAGTGGGAGTCCGTCTGCACCAGGATGGAGAGAGGTTTGGAGAAGGACTCCAAACCTTCCACACACACCTTTCCAGCAGATTTCTGAGAAAGGTGGACCCTAAGTGCCACTCAAGAGCACACAGAATTCCCCAGAGAGGACACCAGGTCTAAACCTCAGTCTTGAAGAGATAACTGCTCTGGGCTCTTTTCCCTACTTAGCAGAGAGGAGTTCACATGGCCATGACCTCTGCAAGGTGTGTCCTTCTGGAGTCAAAGTTCACGTGGTGCTGGGGGTGCAGGGAGTGTGTATGTGTGTATATGCATATATATCATGAGTATACATGTGCACTTATGCATACACATATATGTCGTGCATGCATGTGTACATATACTGGCTTGTGTGCATGTGATAAGTATACACATGTAATAATATACTATATATGTACAATGTATGCATGAATGTCAGGTATGTTGTATGTATACATGTACATGTATATATTGTATGCATGTACACATGTTCTGTATACATATGTATAATACACGTATTATGTGATGTATGCATGTGCATACACAGCATTGCTGTCCTGAGCATCTGGGTTATTAACACTACTCTATAGCAGGGTCGTGCTAAGTTCAGGCCTCTCCGCTCACAATTACACTTCGCATCTCCGCCGACCAGGGTACCTTTTCAAAGCTAAGAAACATTTCTAAAGAACTGGGGGTAGAGTTGGGTTTCTGTCTGTGCTTGGGCATGCTGGGAAGGCCAGCAGGAAGCCCTTCCTCCTGCTCTGTCTCTGGAGTCTCCCAAGGACAACCTGGGAGGTCAGACTTCACCTCAGCTCCTTCCCTACAGGAGTTGGAGGGGTAAAGATGGAGCGGGAACAACCCAGGGAGGAAAGACGAGGCTCAGTGAAGGAAGCCCCCTGCCCCCTGCAGCAGCATGGCCATGACTTCTGCTAAAGGTCAATTGTGGTCATTCAAGGCATGGGGAGGAGGAGACTGAAGGCTGGAGGTGGTGGGCAGGGCCTGGCATTACCCTGACAGTGAAAGCCAAGCCTTAGACCTAGGGACACTGAACCTCAGATCTCCACCCCAGAGTCCCTGCACGGTGTTGGGCTACTCATTCCCATGGGGATACAAGACAGATTCTGCCTTTCATCTACCAAGGAACAAGTGTCATTAGTCGCAAGAAGACGTAGAGAGGCTCAAACAAGTCCTCAGACACCAGACATAACCTCCAGTCTGCGCCGACATTGTGGTGTGCTGGGGCCAGCCTGCCATGGCGCCTGGCTTTCAGGAGCTGCCTGCTAAGGTCTGGGGAAATGCTATAACCTAGGTACCCCGCTGGGAGCTCCGAGTCAGCAGCATGGGAACTGGGAACCCCCAAACCAGGAACCCCCAAACCAGGCATCCATTCTCCTAGAGATGTGGTAGTTGGCCATTTGCCAGCACAGCAGGGATCTGGCCATCTCTCCATACGCCTCACCAGCAGAAGGCAGGGGCCTAGCTCCTAAAAAGGGCCTTCATCCCAAACAGCAGCTGAACTCGAACATCCTTTCTGGAGCCGGGAAAGCCCGATGTGTTGCTGGCAGCAGAATGATCTTTTATCTAATTAAGCCCGACTCGGGCTAATGTTGTAAGGCTGTATTCTCTGATCAGACACTAGCGGCTGGCGGCTGAGCCGCATGCTGGGGCGTCCTGGGAAGCCAGCCCAGAATGTTAAAAACACTGTGGCTCACACACAGTCTGTGTGTAGAGGGGCAACCCAGAAAGATGCCTGGCCTAGCATTTAGGATGCAGGGTTTCAGCCCAGTTCTCCTGCCAAGTCATGGGCATTCCCAGATAAGTGGGGACCTCTCTAGGTGATAGCTTTTCTCTGTAAAACAAGGGGCTGGGCAACTGGTTTCTGAGGAGCCCCAGGTACTGCCAACAGTGCTGAAATCTGCTCAGATAAAAACAGGACACCTGCATGACCTGATGTGTGTTTGTGTGTGTGTGTATTGAAGGTTGTGACACAGTGTGACCATTCCATGTGAGGTCCAGAGCCTCATAAGATCCCAGAAGTGGTTAGTTCAGCAAAAGGCCATATATGCCCAAGGGACTTCTCTCTGCTACCACCTTGACCCTAGGCTGTTGCATGACATCATTTTCAGGGTGATGGCTCTGGTGGAAAGGATGCCTGGTTGGAAGCCACTCCCACATTAAGACAGCTGCTTCTAGGAAGCAGGGTGTGGTAGAGTGTCACAGAGCCTGGACAGTGGCAGCACATGGGACACCTGTCTTGCCAGGAGGCTCGGGTATGGGTATCTCTTCCTCTTCTTGGACCAATGGCAGTGCTGCTATGACATGTCTGAGAGGCAGCTGCCATGAGGATGCTATGACAAATGGCACATCGTAGCTGCCTTGTGGATACGCTGAGGTTATCAGGTTTGGTGTGAGATACCAAGACACAGGGAGAGCAAGGCCAGGTGTGTGGGCATTCCAGTCGGGTGGGCAGATCAGGTGAGTAGGCAGGCCAGGGGAGTGGGCAGGCCAGGTGGGTGAGCAGGTCAGGTGAGTGGGCAGGCCAGATGAGTGGGCAGGACAGGTGGCTGGGCAGGTCACATGGATGGTCGCTGAACAGTGATGGCCGATTTTCACAATCTTGGCTTCTTAGCAGGCTCTAGATAGGGGCCTGGCCTGCTCCTAGGGCAGCTGGGCTACTCAGAGGACACTCCTACAGTTATCTGGAAGGACATGTGGTGAAACCCTGGCCTGGTAAGGGTGTCAGCTGTGACCGTGGGTAACAGAATCTGCTAGGAGTGGAGTGAGATGTGCTGGAGACCATCAGAGAGAGAAGGATTTAGGATGCAGGCTCCTTGGGGCCCAAGCTGAGGGTTATGGCCCAGGACTGTAACATCAGAACTCTCAAGATGACAGCAGCTAAGGTTACCACTGCAGCTTGCCTGTGTGTCACCTGTGCTGTCTCTTTGAACCCTTTCTGAGTGCAATGCACCATCCTACAGAGAAACAGAGCTCAGATCTGGAGTTAATTAGCCTGAAGTGAGACAGCTTGTGTGCTTTCAGAAGTAGGGTTAGGGTATATCTCGGTGTGGCATCTTCCCCTCTTTGAGGGGAGCCATAGACCTCAGTTCCTAGGGTGCCTTCTGGAGACCCATTTCCCCTGAACCCTTTAAGGAGTTGCTTTCGTTCCCACAAAAGTCTGGGAGCTGTGGGGCTCGGGGATCATATGAACCTGGTACCATCCCCTGGGTGAGCTGGTACCAGGCAGCTGTTTTATCACCTTTGTTTGCCTAGGAGTGAATGCTGGGTCTGAAGCTTGTCAGCTCAGCACTCTAGAGGGACAGTTAGCCTTTAGTGGAGCAAGATAGCATTCCTTCTGGCCTGTCTACCAAGGGACAGGGATGGAATGACAGCTAGGTCCTCTGCTCCCCTTGCAGTAGGGTCAGGTGATATTTTGAGTGTGCAGGACAGTGTGAAGCCCATTTTAGGGGTTGCCTCTAGGTGGCGCTGCTGGCTCCAGACCTTGTCGTCTGGCTCTTGCACAGCCAGACCAAAGGGACATATGGTCCTTGTCTTCCAGCCCTAGGCCACATATAGCAAGATGCAGGCCCTCATCAACCTTCAGGGAATTGGGGCTGAATACTACAGCAGCTGATGTAGGGACAGTCCCCAGGGCTAAGCTGAAGTCTCTTCTAGCCTCCTACCCTCTGGCCAGGCTGCTGTGTCCATGGGGACTCCATCAGGTTGGCTCAGTCTCCTGACTTGGAATTCTGAAGCCCTTTGGAGTTATTGAGGGTACCCTCCCTTATGGCCAGCATGGGTTCAGAGTTTGGGGTAGAGGACATGTACAGTTTATAGTCACATAGAGCACAGAACGTTGTGCTCCCGGTAACATTAATCTTAGCGCTCAGAGGTGGGGACAGCCTGCAGTTGAGCTCCAGAACCACACCCCTCCCAGCAGTAAGGGGCTCAGTTGAAGCGTGTTTCTTTCCAAATGACTATGTAAGAACTCAATTTTTAAATCAGGCAATCTGCTAGCAATTCAGGATCAGCAAATATGTCTAACCCTGGATTTCCTCTCAGGCTTCCAAGCTAACCTCACAGAGATTTCTGCCTCCCGAGGGTAAGCCTTCAGGGAACCCCAGAGATTCCCAGAGACCTTAGCTTCACTTCAAGGCCACTTCAAACTACATCTCAGAATTGTAAACCTGCTCCTCGGGCGTGGGGAGGTTCGCAGGAGAGGGAAGGGAGGGAGGGTCTCACAGGGTGAGACTCCCCTTTTGGATTGCTTGTCCTGACTCAGGGTCAGCAGACTCAGCTGTGAGAGTTAACTGGAAGAGCCCCAGGGAAAGGCAGCAGACTGCCGGCCCCTCCAGCCTGCCTTCTGTTATGGGCCTTTTCCTCTGAAAGGATGGTAATGCCATACTGAGTGACAGAAGCCTGGCATAGGAGTATACAGGATTATAGGACTGTAGGTAGAGACAGGACTGAAAGATTAAGATATGACAGGGACAAGCTTACAGAGAGACTGGAAGTCCTTCCTCACCTGGGCTTCTTCTAATGATCAGAGCATGCTCCGGAAAGCCAGGGTGATACAAGGAGGTGTATGCTTTGTAAACGTAAATGTCCTACAAAGGGTCATAGCCCAGGCCAGGTACTTTGTGATTCACTGCCCACTTCTTAGGAGCTCCTTGCTCATTCTTAATGAACTGCCCTTGCTACTATCCTCTGGACATTTCTACCTTTTTCCTAAAGCCCCATGGCAGCTCCCTGCATTCTTGGACCCTGACTAAAGCACACAGCTCTCTCTCCCCTTCATCCCCATCTTCCTCTTCCTGGCAGTTGCCAAGATTTATAGCCTGTCCCGATGTTTTTCTCTCCAACTTTAGTAAAATGGCCCTTCAGCTTCCTTCTGAGTCCGTTTTTAAATTATTTTATTAACAAGACTAAAACCCTATGAAAGGGAACCCCAAGTTACCCAGTGACGATTCTACCTGTTTTAAAGCATCAGAACACTGGTGGGAAATGCCAAACAGGTGCTGACCTCTGGCCTAGGATGAAACACCAGGTTTTCTAGATGGAGGCTGTTTCTGCCCTTGGTGGCCCTCGCTATGACAACCTACACACTTGGTAAGTCACACTCAGTTGGCTCACAGAGGAAACTGACTTCAGACACAAAGAACCAGGCAGACCTTTAACTTTGGTTGAGGACCTGCCTGTAGAAGCCTATTGTGTGGAAGCCCACTCTGCTTGTGACTTCTGACACTCACAAAAAGGACTCATTGAGCTAATACACAGACTTACACACACACTTTCTCCCCAACATGCTTCCTGGTCATGATGCTTTGTGCAGGAATAGAACCCCCAAGACAGGTGGGCACCAGGGATGCTATATAAAACCTGCACACCTGTGTACACATGTACATGCTAGTGATTATCTTTGTGCCCATGATCACATATGCATATATTTTATATACCCTGTACATCCGTGAACATATGTGCATACCTATGCCCATCTGTGATCACATATATGTACAGCGGATACCCATGCAGAATGTTTGTATATAGCTATGCATACCCACAAACATCTATGGCTATCTGTGCACACCTATGAACACACATGTGCACACCTGTGATTATATATACTTATGAGTATATATGTATACTCATGCACACCTATGCATATCTATGAACACCTGTGATCATATGTGCACACGTGTGCTTGCCCACATATGCCTATGAACACGTGCGCATACATGTATGCCCGTGCACACTTACATAAATGAACACTTGTACATTATGAATACCTGTACACACCTGCGTATACATGTGCACACTTATGATTATCTGCGTACACATGCATACCCATGCTTTTATTGCATATGTGTGTGTAACTGTGCATGCCTGCAGATATCTATCTAGCTAAAACCACCTGCCACAAGTCTGCGGCATTGTAGCATGTCTCATCCCTACATCCTGACATCCCACACCAAGATGGTGCAGATCGCAGGACCTCCTTATTCATGATAGATCTAGATCATTCGCACACAGGCTGGCATCACCTGCTAGGGTACAGCTAGAGGCCTCAGTGAGCTGCTGACAGTCACAGGCAGGCGGAGCACGTGGCAGATGCCTCAGAGTCTATCACATCCGCTGTTCTTTCTCGGCCCTTTGAGTTTCTTCAGAGGCGACACCGAAAGAATTTCCTCGAGGCCAACTTTTGTCTAGCGCTTTGAGAAGCATAGCCACACAGTTTCCCCTTTGCTCAAAAGAAGATTAGGATATTATGGACAGGATGTCAGCTCAAGATTACACAAGCAGGATAATTAGACAAAAGCCTGCATTATAAGCCATCTAGCCGGGAAATTAAGCTGCTTCGGCTTTCTCCTCGCCTTTGAAGGGTATTCTGTGAGGGGATGGGGCGTGAGTTGTTGGGCGTGATAGATAAAGATAGTAAGCAAAGCGTAGAACCCATTGTTCTGCCTTTACAAGGAAAGCGATTGCTTAGCCAAGCTGACAGCACACACCGCGAAGCCACAAACCCCTCTGCAGACCCTCGGATTAAGAGACTGACACGTTGTGGATAATAAGACTAATTAATAATTCCCAGCTCCAAGGGACCGCAGCCCTGGCAGCTTCATCCTGTCTCTGCCTTCCAGCTTGCCTGGGCAGCCCAGTCCTTGCTGAAGGACAGAGGAGAGCTAGCATACCAGGGTAAGGGACATGGAGCAAACAAGGCTGGGGAATGTGAGGGGACAGGAGACCACCTGAAGGATGTAGAGGCTCCAGCACACACGACTACAGGAAAAATCCTTGCCCAAGGCTATGGGACAAGCCTGACTCTGGGGCCTATGATAGCACGGTGACATCTAAAAGACTTTACATTTTGCTTGTGGAGAGACAGTCTCTTAGGGGCTACCCCTGACAACACTTACCCACCCACTCTACTGGGGTAAAAGCCCTGGCAGCAATTAGTGGTCAGCCCACCGAGCATGACACCATGAACTTTGCAGGTCTGACGTGTATCCTCAGAATGAGAATTTAATGCCTGTACACACACTCACACACACACAGACACACATACTCACAGTCATACACACAGACACACACACTCACATTCAAACACACACAGATACACTCACACACAGACACACACAAACACACACAGACACACACAGACACACAGATACACACACACAAACACACACAGACACACAGATACACTCACACAAACACACACAGACACACACACACAGGCACACACATTCACATTCATACACACACACATACAGACACACATTTACACACAGACACATACACTCACACACACACAGTCACACAGTCATACACACACACACTCACTCATACACACAGACAACAGTCACACTCACACAAAGAGACACACACACATTCACACACAATCAGACACACACACACACACACACACACACACACACACACACACACTCCACATTTAGAACACCCAGCCAGAGTCCCAGGATTCCTAAACCGCAGTACCCATCCTGTCCACTAGGTGGTAGCAGAGCGTCCCGTGGCTTTTAGAGGGCTCTGGCCTCACCAGCAACCTTGGCCTTAAGGAAATCTGCAGGGTAAAGGTGAAGCTGGCCACTCCCACTCGGGACCACCCATGAAAAGGACATTTCCCATCTCTCCTGTCCCCCGAGAAAGGGATCTGGATGAGGGAAACTGAAAACTGCCCGGTAACATTCCCCAGAGAGTAGCTAGCTTTGGGAGCCTGTCATATTTTCTGGAAGCGTTGGGTGGGTACAGCCACGGCCTTGGCATCGTAAATCGCAATCAAGAAAAGACATCTAAGGAGGAAATACTACCCGCTCCGCTGCGCAGCCTTGGCCAGGGTCCTGAAATCTTAATGGAATTGAGCCTTTTTTTTTTTTTTTTTTTTTTTTTTTACCCACCACAGCACCGTAAATTCCTGGTGTCTACCTAATCTCCTGATCACGTTATTCAAGGGGCATTAAATGGAGAAAGAGGGAAAAGCTGCTGGTTAGAATAAAGCCAGGATAAGAAGGCATCTTGGGAATGGCCTCTGCCCGCACCCTTGCTCCTGCCCCTTCCCCTCTGACATCCGGTCTAGTCTGGTTTCCCAGGTGATAGACGCCTAGACGGTTTATCCACCCGGCTTCGGTTTGAGTCAGTTACCCCTGAACTGGAATCTTCCAGACTGCATGGGACCTAGCTCCCTTTGGCAACAGTTTCTCCTGCTGTGGCTCCTTCCTGGAGCTCACGGTCCTCACACCCTGGCCCTTCTTTACCCGCTGTGACACCAGTGCCAGCCTTCTCCTGCAGTGCACCCGCTGACCCCTGAACTCTTGTCCTTGCCATGGTCCTCCTCCCTAAGCAGGAACATCGCATCTGGAGGTGCCTTGCAGTGAGCTGATGTCTGGTTTGGAACTAGAACACCTGCAGCACACCAAGTGAAGACCTGCTGATGGCCAGCTTACACATGTGCTGGAAGCAATCCTCAACTCCCTTCGTCACAGTGGTCATCGAGACGGACCAGTTTCATGAGGACCACAAAGTTCTCAGAAGCACAAGGCTGTGATGAATGAAGTTATCAGCACAGATGATGATGATGGTGGTGGTGGTGGTGGTGATGATGATGATAATGGCTACTGTTAACGAGGGAGAAACCTTCACAAAGTATCATTGTTTCTGTTTGTGGAGATGGGATATAGCTGCTTTCTAGGCTAGCCTCGAACACTGCCTGCTCCTCATAACCCATTTTCTATCAGCCTCCAGACTGCTGGGACCACAGGCCCCAGTTCCCCACTGTGCTTTTCTCTGATACCCTGCCCAGGCTCCTTCTCACCCGCTGTTCTGTGAGTGTGAAGCAGAGAATCCCTAGGCTTCTCCCCTCTATTCCCTTTCAAATCTGGCTTGAGCTGGCATCCCAAGCTGGTCCTTCCTTAGGCCTCTGTGCAGCCTGTCAGAGGGCCTGGTGTGTGGATCTGGGAACTTTAGGCAGTCATGGTCCCCTCTGCTTGACTCCTACAGAGAGCATTTGTTAGTCCCACTGACCACTGGGCACGTGCCCACACCTGCCTCACGTCAAAAGGGCATCAAGGCTATCCTTCCCACCATGTTTCCCCCATCTTTCAACTCTGGACTCACCTCCTCTTTCAGGAAGCCTTCTTAGATCACCTGACCCATTGCTATGCTACCCCAGAATGCACTGTATGGACCAGCCCCTACAACCAGAATCTGCAGTGTCCCCAGAGGCCCCATCCTAAAGTCATGGTCCCCAGTCTGTGGCACTATGTTTAGGTGGCAGAGACTTATGACAAAGAAGCCCATGGAGGTTACTGGAACATGTATACGTGTATATGTATACACACACATATATGGTATCTATGTGATATATGTGATATATTGCATACATAGTGTATATATCTATGGTATATATATGTGGTGTGCATATATATGGTATGTACATGATATATATGCCATGATGATGTCATATGCACACATGACACACCCACGTCTAGGAAAAGGACCTAGAGACTATGGATTGGAAACCTCTGAAGCCATGATCCGAAGTGAACATTTCTTCCTTATAAGACAATTATCCTGGACATTTTGACTTGCAATACCTATCACTCCCCTGTACTCGGCTTTTCCAGGGTTAGCAGAATCTAGTGGATGGGAAGGAAGGTAGAGAGGCTGACCCTAGGAGACCTTGATGTCTTGCTTCATTCTTCCCCCTGGTGGCTGAGTGTTTGAAGCACCAATCCCTAGTGCCAAGGAGCACGTAGTAAAGGTTGGTTGCCTGGCCAGGAAGCAGTGGGCACGGATGCTGGTCCTTAGAGTTGATCACGTAGTACTGGAATCTAGCTCTGTGGACTCGGGATACAGTGCTCTTCCTAGGTTCGGGCCCTAGACCTTAGATTTAAAATGCCAGGTCTTCTTTCGTGTACTGGGAGTCCCACACCCTGTGCCATGTCCTTCCCAGATCCCCGGGGTCTTTCTTCCCACGGGTCGTTGTGTATTGCATGGCTGTGCTGAGTCAGGAAGGATCCCCACGGCCTCTGCCCCACGGCTGGAGTGAGCAGTCAAGCAGCCATGTGGAGGCACACCCCCTGCCTTGTGTGCAGAAAACATTCATTAAGCATTTTAGAGAACAATGGTAAAGAGAAAAACACTCATTAGAAGCAGAAATGGTTTGCAAAGAAGCCAGCAGTCTGCTGGGAATCATAGCCAGAAATGGAGTTCAGTCTCAGGAAGAGCTGCTCTCAAAGGGATGGCTCAGGAAGACCTGAGGCCTGGAGCCCCGGATGGGGAGACATTTTCTGATTTACTGCTTCATCCTTTGGCATTGTCTCTGGCCCTAGCGAGGCTCAGTCCTGGAAGCTATAGTCTAAGCTACATCAGGCAGTGGGGCAGAGGCCAGAAGATCACTGCTGTACCCCATATCTGGCTCATGTGTGACTCTAGACCTGGCCCTGTTCTCTGTGGACTTCAGTGGTCACTGAAGCTGAGGCCCTGCAGGCTGTGACACAGAGGGTGTGTGTGTGAGCAAAGGCAGTGTGAGTGGGACCTGCAGAGTTGGCCTTCATTCTCCACAGCATCTGACCAGCTGGAGAGGGAGATGGAGACATACAAACCACTCTGGATCCACAGGGGCTTGCAACTCGGGCACGAGTGGCCCCACCCTGATGCATCTCTGAGACGCTCAGTGTCTCAAGCAACACGGCACCTATCAGTCATGGTAAGGACATCATGGGCCTGTGAGCTAACTAGGTTTCAGTGCCTTACGTTGTAGCATGCTCACCTGTGTCCTGAATTAGATGATAGTAGAGACTTCACTAGCAGTGACTGGGGGGGGGGGGAGTTATGATAAACAAATGGCCAGAAAGCAGGAGCTCCCACCTGTCTCTCTCAGTGCCAAGCACAAAGCCTTGACCACAGCAGGACCCCTCCCCAAAGAAAGCCAGGCGACTCAAAAGTTCTAACTCCGTACCACTCAGTTTCACCTTCTGGGTCTCGGTGCTGACCCCATGCTTGGAGCCACTGGCCTTTGGGCTTGCTTGGCGCTGCCCCTTGAGAGCCTTTGTTCAGTTAAACTATGACCTTTAGGATGTGTTGCCCTGCCTTGGTCAAGGCTCGGTGTTTGGCACAGAGGAAGACAGAAGTGGCAAGTTCCTCTGTTGGGGAATCTACCATGGAGAGTGATGAGACCTCAGTGGATTTCTCTGTGGGCAGAGCAGAGGTCCCTGCAGCGGGAGTTCTGAGGTCCCCTCCACCCCCCGCCACTGGAAGATGCCAGAGGATGGGAATTGAGCCACAGTTTGTGCAAGAGCTGGCTACCGAGCTGAAGCTGTGGCAGCCAGAGGTGGGGGTATCCCTTGAGGAAGTTCCTTTACCCAGGTGTGCCCTCCCCTGACTGCACCACGTCTAAAGTCCCACCTGAAAGTTCCACCTCTCTAGAAGGCTGTCTTGTTCCAGCTACTTTGCTCAACAGAGGTGGGCTGCATGCTCCTGGCTAACCCGGGCCTCTTCCTCAGCGCCTCAGGCCTGAATAGCACCCTGTTCTGCAGCTTCCTTTCTCAGCTCCCATGGGGCATAGCTCGGACACCTTAATGCCCACCGACCCCTTTCTGTGGTACTTTCTATTTGAGGACCCAGAAGTGAGGGTTGGGGGTGACAGTTCCCCCTGGCACAGGATGGCAAATAAAGGGTGCACCAGAGCAGCCAAGTTAGTTCTGCCACACTGGCCTTTGGTGGGTCGGGGGAGGAATCCAGCTTCCTGTCAGCTGGATCATGACAAGTGAAACGCAAGCACACGAATCACCCCAGGCATGTCCTCAGCAGCCAGAGGCCAGGACACAGAGGCAGGGAGGGAGAGTGTAGAGCACAGGGCTTTCCCTCTTGCTTTAGGGGCATCTGGAAGGCATCAGAATGCAGCTGTGGAGAACAGAGCTCAGTGCTCATGCTGCCCAAAGGTGTCTGCTTCCAGGGGAGGAAGTTTTAATGGAGTTAAAAAGCCACAAGAGTGTGATGGACCGAGAGGAGGCAGTGGAGGCAGGCGTGGGGCAAGTGTGGAGGAGGAGGCCACCCTTGAGGAGAGGTATTCAGACTGCCAGCAGGAAGCCAGCCAGTAGGGAGCTGATCTGTTAGGAGTCCCAGCCTGGTGTGGCACAGAAGGCATGGCAGAGATGCATTCTAAACAAGGGGCATAGACACCAAAAGGAAAAGAGCCACAGCCAGAGACAGGAAGCTGGAGATCTGGGAAGAAATCTCCAAAGGCTGCAGGATGCTTGGAATAAATGAAGTCCCTGAAACCCAGCATCCGAGCCAGGGAACCAGGATCGTGTTGCAGCCAGCCCAGAGCACTGTCCTCAGAGCAGAGACCTCACTCTCCATGGCCACTCAGCTAGTGAGAAAAATGTCCACTTGATGGCTTAGTATCTCCAGGGCAATACCTACTAACAAAAGTAGCACTCATGACCATGTAAAACACCCCCCAAAACCACACAACTCTGAGAAATTAGAAAAACATACACCCCTGCATCAGCCTCCAAAGGACGCGGAGACAGGACAACTGGCAGTGGATCCTGGTGTGAGGGAAGTGTCAACTTTGTAGATGAGCAATATCTTGATTGATCGCTCACTAAAGAATGTGCCAAGCCACAGGCGATTATTTCAGGGAACTGAGGGAGGACAGAAGGACTGGTGGCTACATATGGGAGACCAGGGTGGCAGGGCCCTGACAAAGCTGAGCCATGACCTCCCTGTGCAGACAGCTCCAAGCCCTGTGGATAATTCCTAGACCATCTTCCCTGGAAGCAGTGGCCTCTCTGTACCTGATGCTTTTTGAGGTTCCTTTCTGTCAGTTTCTTCCCAGTTGGGGCCCTCAAGACCCTGGGACAACAACCCTTGTGTGCTTGTCAGTTTGAACAGAATCAAGTGCAGACAGTGGGGCCACAGTAACAAGGCCCTCAGGCAGCAGTTCCTTGACAGAGTAGTAAGACAAAGTTATGTGTAAGGATAATGGAGACAGGCTCACTGGGCTGGTATAGCAGATACCTTGGAGAGCCAGGTCCAGGCTCATTGGATAGATCCTCAGCCCTTCATCCCTCACAGTGACATCCTATCCTGAGCGGCTTCTAGCTAGCCTCTGTTAAGATCCACCGTGCTAGCACCATGGACAGAGGCTGCCTGGCTACACCACAGACATAGCTGTTTATTCACAACCACAGACATAGGTGTTTGTTCATAACCACAGACAGAGGCTACCTAGTCATACTACAACATAGCTGTTCATAATCACAGAGGCTCCCTGGCCAGCACCACGGACAGAGGCTCCCTGCCCAGAACCATGGACAGAGGCTGCCTGGCTGCACCACAGACATATAGCCACAGAGACTTCCTGGCCAGCACCATGGACAGAGGCTCCCTGGCCAGAACCACGGACAGAGGCTGCCTGGCTGTACTACAGACGTAGCTGTTTGTCCATAACCACAGACGGAGGCTGTCTGGCTAGCACCATGGTCACAGACCATTCTCTACAAGCATGGCAGATGTTCCCACACCACATTCTTTAAGTCAGGCATCATGAATCAACCACAGAGCTCCTTCCCAAGGAGTCAAGACCCACTCCTCCCCAGTGGACACCCCTGTCAATCCCACGGTATCGAAAACAGCCCTGGAAGCCTATGTGCCACATGTATCTTCTGACTAACCAAGAAAGCAAATGAATATATGGGTTGTAGCCAACAGGGATTTTATAGTGAGGGATGGGACACCCAGCTTTCTTTTTTTAACCTCATCAAAAGGAAACCAGGAACCTTGGCACCTTGAAGCATCAACTCTTTATCTCCATGGATGAGCAAGGTGTACCCCAGCCACCAGCTCTCATTCTCCTTCTTAGACCCTCACAACAAGATCTGTCACCAAACCAGCCTTGGCAGATACCACAGGAAAGTAGGAAATCACACCGGGGCTCTCAGCCCAAACTCGCTGTCATGCACAGGAGCCCCACACCCCCTCGGCACCCTCCACGGACTCTTCCCAAGCACCAGCAAGCGACGCAAGAAGAATCCAATCCCAGCCACCTACCTGAAGGAGCCAGTAGCACCTCCGGTGGAAAGTAGGTATGATGGAAGAATGGACGTAGCAGCCGTACAAGCACTAGGGAGAGAGAGGAAAAACGAGAATTCAGTCGGAAAGAGGGAAGGAAGGGAGGAAGACAGTGGGTGCAACAGAGAGGAGCAAGAGGGGCCACGCCAGGCTGGCAGGCCTGGGGAGACTGAGGCACAGGGTGGACTCCAGGGATAGGGTCTAAGATGGATTGTAGGGCATGCCAGTGTGTGTGTGTGGTGGGGTGCAGGCATCTGGCACTGTACCCTGTGGAGAATCAGAGGCACCGGAGAACTCAGAACTGCCAGGCAGCATTCAGAGCCTGAAGTCACCATGCTTATTGCTACAGCCTAGGCTGAGATCCTTGGGTTTATAGGGAGGACTGAGGGTTACCATGGGGAATAAAACGAAACACACATACTCACATACTCATGCATGTGTGCACACACCCCACACAGAGACCTGTGCACACATACACATATGTGCATGCACACACACATGCATGCACACACCACACGCAGAGACGTGTGCACACACACACACACACACACACACACACACACACACTCACACTGTACTGCCCCAGGATAGCCATCCCCTGTTGATATAAGTCCAGTGCTAATGGAAACAAGGCCGGGCAACAGCAGAGTCTGTCTACAGAGGTGTGTGTGGGTACCACCTCCTATGTATCCCACTTTTGTTTTTGAGCAGGGGTTGGTTGGTTTGCTCCTGTGTTTGTTTGCTTGCTTCTTGTATTTGCTGCAAATAGATTTGGTTGGAGAATGCGGGGGGGGGGCACCCAGGTTGGGGGCTGATCTGGGAGGAAGGTCAGTCCTCAGGGGTCTATCACTTGGGCCACCCAGGTTGAGCTGACTGGTGGGTGGGCTGCACTGCAGCCTTTGTTTCTGTCTAGGAGCCGCTGATCTGCATACAGAGCTTGGCTCTCAAGGGTTGAGCCTGCTGGTGAGATGAGAAAGGACCCAAGGTGATCTGTCAGTTAGGGTCCTCTGGAAATCTGCATGGGAGAGAAAAACGGCCAGCCACAGCTCACTGATTTGGTGAGAGCTGTCTTGGGGTGGTTGGTGGTGGGATCCACCCCAGAGTCTGGGCCAAAGACTTTGCTTTGGGCTTCCAATTCCAAGTTGGACAAACCTCCCCTTTTCCATCCTCAGTGTTCACTTGGCTCGTCAAGGTACAGCCCAGAGAGGGTAGAATGGAGAGAGAAGGAGTTGGTAGAGCTGCCTGGGACACTGAGAGACTGTTCCCATCTCCCCACAGCAGAGAGGAACGGCAGGCAGCCACCCCTTGGCACTTCTGTCAGACATTTTTTATGCCCCCCAGAAAGACCAAGTGCAATTTGGCTTGACTCAGCGTCCATCTGAGCCCTGCCTGTCTGATTAGCGGGGTTGAAAGAGAAATCATTTTGGACTCTGGGATTTGGCTGCAAGAAAATCAGATTTCCAATATGTTAGAACTTTTACAGATCGCTGTCAGCTGGGATTTAAGCCCTGTACAAACCAAACAAACAAAGCGGAAATTAATTTAAACGATTCCCTTGCAGTTCTTGCCCATGAAATGTATTTATTATTAAGAAGGCAATATTCTTCCCTGACTTTCCTGGTTTGCAAGATGCTGTGTTTTGTTTTTGTGATTGGGATTTTTTCCCCCTTTCATTTCTTGCTAGGTTGATTCTTGTTTGGACTTTTTTTTTTCCCCTACAAGGGTTTGGTTTGCAATGGACAGAGCAGCCACTTGTGACTTTCTGTGCGCTCTTTCCTTCATGGCATCCTTGTTTCTCACAGGCAGTTCCTTTGTTTGGCTCATTTCATGAGCCAAGGAGAGGAAGACACTGATAGTTGAGAGAAGTGTCCCCGTCCCTTTGAAATAAAAGGCACTTGTCTGTGTCTTTTCACTGTTTACTTCCCTCCAGACTTGAAATGAACAAGGCCGGCTTCTGACATTGTGTACCTTTTCTGCGCTTCCTAGTTGCGCTTCCTAGTTGTAGATCCTGGCCCTTCTAGAATCCCACATTTAGGCCGCAAATTTGCCAAACACCTGATCTACCCAGTGTGTGAACATGGAAGAGAAGTGAGCAGGGGTACTCTCTCCAGACATCCCAGCCAACAACCTGTCTGCCCAGAAGTGCCCAGAATCAAGGCATAAGCAAAACAAAGTTCAAAAGGAAAATGAATGTGTGCCTGTCAGGGCTCACGCATTTAAGCTGGAGGAGCCCCCAGGCCTCACTCAGAACCACAAGACCATTTGTAGATGTTCCTCTAATGACTGCCATGATCACGTGAGGTGTGAAGTTAGGAATGTGTGTGACGGGGGGAGCAGAGCCATGGCTGCGCTCTGACCATGTGGGTATTGTGCAGGAGAAGCCAGGAGACCCAGAGCATGGCCTCTGCCTGCCTGTGTGCTAGCCCCGTGACTAGCTCACTGTCTATCTTTCTAACCAGGGCCTCTGAGACAGGAATTTTAATAAGGCTTCTGGGTCAAGTTGAGCAACCGCTTTCCTATCCAGGACTTAGGGCACCTTAAGTCTGGCCTGCTCAGTGACAGTGAGAGTAAATATCTCGTTTTCATTTCTGGTACTCAGTCAGTAAGACGAGGACTTCAACACACATAAGATGAGACTCTGGAAGTGGGAACATGTGCATAGTCACGTGCTCCTAGCATCAGAGTCACTCAGGAGGGGTTGGCAGGAACATGGATGCTGGGTGGGGCAGGAGATGCGACTTGGCTATCCCACCACTCACCTGCTTAGAGGCTGCTATCATTTCAGGCTGAAAAATGATTACCATCCTAATGGGTTCCCTCAGTGTGGTCCCGAGGGATGAGAGCTAAGGTAACAATGGGAGGCTTATGTCAGTCTCTGAGCCCAGCATCTGTGCAAACATGCCACAGGCTCTCACCAGAGGGCGTCGGAAAGCCAGAAGAACAAGTTGGGCTAACTGAGGCAAGAGATGGCTAAGACAGAATCAGCAGCTGGAGAACCCAGGGTTGAGATTGAGGTGGGACAGTGCTTGAGGAGCAATGAAGACAGACGGATGGATGACTACAGAGTGTGACAAGCTGGCTACTATGGTCCGATCCCCACAGGTGATGGCAAGCAGAGCCCATGGCTCTGATCTAGATGCAGTGGGAAGTTAAGGACTGTGACAGTCACATTTGTGTCTTGGATCCTTACTTTGGGATGACAGTCCCTGGGTGTTCACTGCCTGGATGGTTGACTCTAGCTTTCTCCTTGTCAATGCAGAGGAGCCCATAGGCACCCCCAATTAGGGAGGTGTGTGGGAGGCAGAGGTGTTCCCCCAGTGTGGTGGGAACAGTGTTCAGGATGGGAGGTAGGCTGAACACTCAGGGTCCTTGATGGGAGGACACAGTAGGCATGCACAAGCCCTGCTGCCCTACTGTGTGCTCTCTTCTCACCCTGACCACACAAGCCCGGGCCACTTGCTCCCCTTCCACACCTCGGCTCCCTCACTTGCCATGAGCTGAGGTCATCTGGCTATCCCAGTCTTTTCATGGATCTCCAGTCTGAGTGATGCTGTCATCGCCAAGCTGACTGGGGATTGATTGTGCAACATTTCACAAGGTGGTATACCAGTCCATCCCTTCACCTGCTCACCTGAAAGCAATTGACTTTTCCTGCACAAACTGCCAGGCTGATCTGACCAGGCTGCCCAGGTGGAACTTTCCAATTAGAGGCAGGGATAGAGTTGAAAGGTGCTCTCTCTCCAGGTCTGCCCTCGTGTGTGTGTGTGTGTGTGTGTGTGTGTGTGTGTGTGTGTGTATGTATATGTATGTATGTGTGTGTGTGATTGTGTATGTGTGTGATTGTATGTGTGTGACTGTGTATGTGCGTATGTGAGTGTATATGTATGAGTGTGTATGTGTGTGTGTACATGTGTGTGTGTATGTGTGATTGTATATGTCTGTGACTGTATGTGTGTGTGACTGTGTGTGATTGTATGTGTGTAAGTATGTGTGTGTGACTGTGTATTTGTGTGTGAGCATACATGTGTGAGTATGTGTGTGAGTGTGTATATGTGTGTGGGTGTATATGTGAGAGCGTGTATGTGAATGGGTGTGAGTGTGTGTATATGTGTGGGTATACATGGGTGAGTATATATGTGTGTGTGAGTATGTGTGCACACCCATGTTGTTGAATGAGAGTGTGTGCTGTGGCCCCCCTATGTACTTCTGTGCACATAAACCCGGATTTAAAAGACATATACTACAACTCTCTCTCTCTCATGTTAGGACCCCATTGTTGGATTTTTATGTGTCTATTTGTGAGTGTGTGTGTGTGACTGTGCATGTGTGTATGTACATGTGTGACTGTGTATATGTGTGTATAAGCAGACTGAGTATGAGCAGAGCCAGGAAACTGAAAAGGGGCCCAAGAGAGGAGACTAAAGAGGCTTTAAGACAGTGGTCTGTGTCACAGAACATGTGCTCAGAAACCGAAGGGAGGTTCTGGGTAGAAGGGTAAATTAGGGACAGGGGCTGGAGACTGGGGAGAGGACCAGGTAGGGTTAGGGATAGATCAAGACTAAGTGTGTACAAAAATACCCCCAAGCAATCCTGTTGCCTGGTGTACTAATTATAAAACAAATGTGGGGTGTGTGGAGACAGAGAGACAGATAGAAAGAGAGAGAGACAGACAGACACCTCAGGAACGCCACCCTTCGGCAGAAGTAGCCCTCATAAGAGCCACATTGGGGGTTAAGGTGCAGCAGCCTCTCTGGACTTGGGCTTTCTCGTAAGCCACACAGCGGTTTTTATCTTTTAATAAAAGGAAGGAAGCAACAGAGGAACCAACAACAAACACCAGCTGCCTTCAAAGTAAATGCGTCACCTAGAGCAACAGGTGCACTGGCCATGCAGGTTCTGCCAGGGCTCCCGTTGCCTCCTTGTGCCAAAGGCAGAGCCCGCTTTAGTGGTTAGAAGGGTAGGATGGGCAAGAAACTGTGGGGAGCCTTCCTCCAACTTTCTCTTTGCCTTTCCACCTGTTTCTGTTTCTCTCTCTCTCTCTCTCTCTCTCTCTCTCTCTCTCTCTCTCCTCATTGTGTCCATTTATCTCTCAGGCACACACACACACACACACACACACACACACACACACACACACACACACAGCTCTTCCCTTTGGCTTCCAGCTTCTGTCACACAAGGCCCAGATTTCCTATCCAGGCCACCTAGGGCAAGACCTAGACGTACAGAAAACTAAGGCAGGCAGGGCCTAGACACTTCTGCTGGCCTAAGCTAAGCTTTGCTAACGCCTCTGCTCTCTCTCTCAGAGATAACACCAGCTCACAGTGCCCATCAGGCCTTGGGCATTTCTGGTGCAGGCCTGCTCTCTCCTGGGGTGGCTCTGAGGCCAGCTGCCTTCTTTTCACCTCTATAGTTACCACATCTCAGCCTCTGAGGGACTGGCAGGAACCCACAGGAACCAGCAGGAACCAGCAGGAACCAGCAGGAACCAGCAGGAACCAGCAGGAACCTGCTCTACCCCAGTTACATAGCAGGGTTCCTGAACAGAGGAGTCCGTGTTGTCTGTAGGGACAATAAGAAGCACAGAGATTTTCTCAGAGAGAAGTGGTACACACCTTCATTATTGTGGATTCACATTCCACTCTTCTGCTTCTCATGGGGGCTGGCAAGCATTCTGTTGAGGGACAGGTCTAGATGGTAAGCGTTTTAAACTATTTTTATCTTTGTGAGTCAGACCACTAGTGTTTTTGCTCAGTTCTTCCCTGTAGGGCCAGAACAGCCTTAGGGGTCAGGTCTGCGGATGAGTATGGCTTGTCCCACTGAGACACCGAAATGTGAGCTTTATGTGAGTTTCACATGTCATAAGTGTTACTGTTTCTTTCGGTTTTAGAAAACTGTTGACAAAGTGTGAAGTGCACAGTTGGCTCTTAGGCTGAGCCAGAGCCTGCCAAGCTCCAACCCATGAGAAAGGGAAACGCGAGAATTACATGGTCTTTCAAGAAAAAGTATCCTACATACATACAGCACACGCCGACATCCCTCAGTTCTCATACCATAACTGTCGATCAAAGCAAGGCTAGGAAGGGGCTCCCACAGAAGGAGCTCCCACAGCACAGGCACACAGAAAGCACAGGATGAACGGTTAACCAACAGATACGAGGGGCAGAATTCCAAGCACCAAAATATGGGGAACTTGGGGCTTTGGGAGAGGGGACTCGGGGAACTGAAATGTCTGAAGGTCCGAGTCCATCATTCTCCCAGGACTAGCAGGACTACTCAATCATCGAAGGTTTCCAGAACCTTCTGAACCTGCTCCAGAAGAGCTCACCGCTTGAAGCTGGCTCTAAAGCAGGCATACTACATGCTGTGTCCTCAGACCAGGGCATGTGCCAGCAAATCTCATCTGTAATCCTCTCACGGGGGGGGGGGGGGGGGGGGGGGGGGAGGAGGTCTCGTCTGTGGACATCCCTGCTGAGATCACAGCAGCCAGGCTGCCTGCCAGGTCTGAGATCTGGCTATAGCTGCTGCAGTAGCCTCCACATTCTTCAGCGGTGTGGATGGGAGCTGTCCTTTCCTGGGATGGGGGTGGGGTGGGGACAGGTAACTGTCTCCACAAAGGCACGGAGAATCCGTTTACTCGGATTCTTGGTGTGCCTAGTTTAACTTTCTCGCTTGTATCTGATGTATATATGACCAAGACAAATGTGCTTAAAGTGCACCTCTGTGTAGAGGTGATGAGGGAGAAGAGACCACAGGAGGGAAAAGAGAATCCCTCTGGAAGACACCAGTTTAATCCTGTTGAAGTAAGTTGGGGAGGTGAGCGTCCGGGTGAGACTCAGCCATACCCTCGCAGGAGGGCATCCTGGGCAGACTTGGGCTCAGATGTACAAGAAAAGGAAAGATGATCTAAGAGAGATTTTACTGTTATCTTCTCCAGAACCACATCTCATATCTCCTAGGTTCTTGAGTGAACCTCAATAAATGGTAAAGACTAAACAAGAGGCCCAAGGCCAAGTGCCAAGACCTCAGAGTGGGGGAGAGAGATGTGCTCCTTCCAGGTTGAAGGTCAGCAAAGCCACCTGAGAGGAAGGGACATTTGTGCTGAGATAAGAGTGAAGAGGAGGGGGCCTGAAAGGTGGCAGGCAGAAGATACCAGGCTGGGTGCACAGCAGTGAGCTCTTGAACAAACTCTGGACAGGCAGGGATTCTTATCTGAATCCTATGTTTGGGAGCTTGTGTGCAGAGTTTGTATTTCACATTACCCCATAGAAGCCCCCATTCAGATCCAGGACCAGTGTGTCCACAGATAACTGTGTGTGAAGCAAACGCCCCAGTGTCTATGGTTCTCTCCCTCTCCACTGGTCAGGGCTCTCAGGTGATTGTGGGCAGCTCTGAGGGTTGGAGGTCTCAGTGTGGGTCTCCCCCTGTGTCCGTGTCTTACCTCCCTCTCCCAGTTTTTCTCTCCTGCTGTTTCTGGACAGTCTTTACTGGCAGAGGGTGAGGGCTTCCTGATTCGAGCTGTGACCCAAGAGGCATTGCTTCTTGATTTGGGGTGACAGCACCAAAGAGGGACTTGACATTTCTGGGCAGTGAGCCTAATTCCATGGACATCAGTGGGGGCCGGAGGAGCCTATGGGGTTCTCCCAAGGTCTGTAGGGATAGATGGCTGCAGATAGGCTGTGAAATGAGCCAACTGCTGACGTCTACCAAGTACAGTGGTGCAGAGGCTCAGGGTGGGGGTCAAGGCAGCCTTTTCCTGCAGGAGATTTGGCATATGAGGGGGCAGATATCCCTCAGAAAGAAGGAAGCAGGTACCCTGAATGCTGAAACTGATCCTTGGTGTCTTGGGTAGAGCCTGCATGGAACAAGTTCAGGCTGGCATAATGGCCCTCTAACTGCACAGAGGCATCTTTGAGAAGACCCAATGCCTAGACAGGCTTAACGACTTTGTCACCCAGCATCTTAAGGATCTGGTGGAGCCTTGGCTGACTCCTGAAGCGCTCATGTCTGCTCCCAAAGCATGCTGTTTCTGTGTGCTTCTCACTGGTGCTATGGGCAAGGAGTCAGGTCTTCCACGGGACATGCCTCTGTCACATGCAAAAGTGATGAAGTCCCCAGGGTGGCTCCTAGAACTGTCCTCGCTGAAGAATTTGGTTTGTATTAATTTAAGATTAGACCAAATAATTTAATTCACATGCTGCTTGCATGCATGCTGGGGCTTGGGACTTGTTAAATAGTGGATTGCTTTAAAATGAGTCTGAGGTAAGTGGGTTGCAGGCTGCTTCGGCCTCCAGGGTAGGGTGACAGCCGAGATCGGGAATATTAGATCATCACTGGCCAAGGTTCCCATCCCGCTCCACTCTGAAGACTATCGTTTTCTCCTTCACGTGCTTCCTGTGGGGGTGGGGAGCTTTGAGACATGTCCTGCCTCTGCTCCACCTCCTCTCTTCCTTCAGTTGGCTCTACCTTGGCAAAGTCTCTTCCTGGGACATACCACACTGAAAAAAGGCCTGTTGGCCCCAGAACACACAAACCGCAGACACCCTAGACCCCTAAATGGGCTGGTTATCAGAGCAGGAGATTCCCTTGTAGAAGCAAGCAGAGAAGGCTGAGGAAACATCAGCAATGGGGTCACTATGGACCCCAGGGCTCTGCACGGTATAGCACCCCCTCTAGTCTCTAGACAAGAGGGTACCTGCTCTCTGCCTCTCGTCTCCCACTGCGGTCTCAGCAAGGTGCAGAGAGATAGCCCTGTGCGGTGCACCAGGAGAACACCGACTGGGTTCTCAAACTGGAGGGTTGCCTGGCATCTCCACGGAGAGCACTTCTCTAGCAGGGCCCTTTTGGGGAGTGGTAACTCAAAGAGAACTCAAAGAGAGGAGCAGAGTGGGAAGCCTGGGAAGCAACAGGCACTGGGGGAGGGGGAGGGGAAGGGGGAGGAGGAGGGGAAGGGGGAGGGGGAGAGCAGAAAGCACTGGGGGGAGGGGCCAGCGCAGGGGCAGCGTGGGTTTGCTCCGTCTCAGGGTCACAGCACAAGGATAGCAGTTCCGACTCTGGCACCAGCCCCAGCAGGCCCCACCTTCTTCACCTGGGCTCCCAACCCCAGAGACACTGTGCTGTGCAGAGAGAAACCCGCCCCAGTAAAGCCCCGTCAGCCTAAGGATCGCATGAGTGAGGAGTGCGATAAAGATTAAATGAAGTTTTAGATAAGAAGGCATAAAAATCATGTTCAAAGATATAAATAAAATTCCCAGAGCTCTGACTTTATTGTGCTGGGGAGTGGTGGTGGTTTCCAAGATTAATAAATTAATGGGCATAAAATAGAGTAATGACTAAAAACGGATAATAAGGTAAATTTGGATGTGCAGCGGGCATTGTTTCCAGCTGTGAAGCTCTGGTCAGGGATGACCAGGTCACAATGGGCATGACATCTGTCCTGAGATCACCTTGGCTCTACAATCTTCTCCTTCTGCTCTGCCTCCGTCTGGGGTGAAGTCCAGGTACTTAGCCACCCTCGCCTGAATGTTCTTCCACTCTCTGGGGATCCACGGCACGAGCACATGGTTCCTGTCACTCTCAGCCCTGGTCTGCTTGCTCTGTGGAGCCAGATGGATCCTGGAGGCTTCATTCTCTCAGTCTTAGCAGCCTGTCCCGGCACATGGGCCTTTGGCCCCACTTGGGAGGAACATTAAGGCCTTTGCCCTTCCTTCCCCTTGTGGGTGTGCCAGGCTGCCTGGCCCCGCTTGTCCTGTGGTGAGCAGAAGCCAACGCGCGCGAGTCGTGCGTGCGTGCGTGTGTGTGGTCTCACCCAGCCATCAGGGGTTTGTACCTCCAGCCAATTTCAATATAGCCTTGCCGTTTCTATTACAAATACTTCCAAAGCTACAAGACATAAATAATAAATAAACGAAGTGAAATTTCCTTTTTCTCATCAAAGTGCATTGCTCAGACTCATTTCTTGTAGACTTGTCAAGTGGCTGGAACTGATCTTGATCGTGCCAGTGGTTTGTACTGGTGACAGTTAGACAGACACCTGCCCTCCCCTCTTTTCCTCCCCTCCTACCCTGGATATGAAGCTTTCCACTCTAGTCGTCCGTCCTGCCTATATTAGGTGCCCAGAGTTTTCTCACGCAGACAATGGATTCCTATAGGCTCTTCTTGGTCTGTTATCCCTGTGGACAGTATCCCCTGTGAGTTTTGCGCATTGAGACAAAGAATGACTAGAAGAGATGGAGAGTTGCTGTCCAAGATGCGGTTGTGCTCTCTGGGGCTGGGGGCTCTCTGCATTGCCAAGAAGCCAACCCTCTTTCTCCCATTCCTCCATGCCTAGCCTCTAGAGGGCAGCAGAGGTGGGAAACAGAATCTCACACTCTAGGCCATTCTAAATGAGGAGGGGAGAGCCCAAAGTGGTGGCTGGGATTGGCTCCCTCTGCAGGTGGGCCCCAGAACTGCATCGGCTAAACACCTGTGACACCACCCGGGTACCAAGGCGCACCTTTGCCACCCAGCTGCACCCAGGCAGGAGTCTGGGAAGGAATTCTTACTTAAAACAGGTCATGAGGCTTTGTTTGTGAAGAAGGTGGGGGAAATGCCAGGCCAGACTGTGGCTATGTTAATGCGAGGCTGGGCTCCCTGCCAAGACATTAAGCGGGGAGTCGAATTCCTCAAACCAGCTTTAATCAGCAGATTTTTAAGGTTAGAATTACTCTCTCCTCTCAAGGCTTGCCAAGGTTAATTCTGGCCTGAGCATGCAGAATTAATGGGCTGGACAGAGGGGATCGACCTTTTCCTGATTTTTTCTTAAGTTCACAAAAACATCTCTACAAGAGGAGAAGGTGGCAGGGCTGCCCCCACCCCGTCCCCACCCCCGCCCTGGGAAGGAAATACCCGACACCAGGCAACCCATCCTGGAGCCTATGTCAGAAATACACACAATCAGACTCATGCCAAGTCAGGCATGGACACATGGACACGGGCATCCAGCCTCACCCTGGGAGAGTGGAGTCCTCAGCAGCTCCAGCCCTGTTCCCGTAAACATCTGTGGGCCTCTTACCCTACTTAGCCTCTGTCTGATGCAGCTGCCCAGCCTTGAGCATCCCAGTGTGGGTGGGGTCTATCTGGCCAAGTGACAGACAGAGGCCTCTCCTCCTCCTGCATTCTCAGGCACAGATCTACAGAGGAAGGAATGTCCTGTGAAAGTCCCCAGCAGGAACAGGGTATGGGTTCAAAACTCCCCTACACACCCCAGGATCATGGCTGTGGGTCGGGGATGTGTTCTATCTGGATCTGCCAGTGGGAGCAGGAGGGACATCAGCCCTGATCTGGCAGGTCTGCTTGGTGAAACGACAATGTATTTTTAGTGACTGATACCCACGTGGCATCAGCAAACACAAGCTTCCTTAGTTTCTACAGGTCACCCACAGATGAGCCTTTTCTCTGTAGTCCTCATGCTATCCCCTCTGGTGGTCCCTGGAGATCCCCACCTGGGCTGCACTGGGAGAGCCCTCCTTTGCCTGAGGCCAGGGCTATCAAAACCAGAGGTGCTGTCCCGGACTGCTGGACCTGGCCACATTGCTGGATAGCTCCTTCCCCTCCAGCTTGGTCCCACCTCAGCCTGGGTTTGAAACTCAGGTCACATCCTCATGACCTTGGCTGGGCTCACCACTCCACAGCAGTAAAGTGTGGAAGCCAGACTGTCTATCAACTGTGTAGCATGGCTACCGGTGGCCTCAACAAAAGTGGGTCACTCCTGCCCTGACTTCTGTATCTTCCCTTAGCCTGTCCCACTCCTTCTAGCCCTAGAATGGGGAAGGTCTTGGTCCAGGGCACTCCCTTTCCCCCCTCTCTTTTCCCCTCTCTCCCCCTTTCCCTCCCCTCCCTCTCCTCTTTATAGTCATAGCTGTTCCTAGGATTTAGTAGGCAGGGAAGGTCTCCTACTGTAGTGCCCAGATACTCACTGTAATGCCAGAAACACTGAATCTACAGACACAAAGCTGTCAAGCCTGGCTGCTTTGATGCACACACACATGGGAGACTAACCCTTTCTAGTTGGTGGACTGTGGCTTTGTGGTCCACAAGCACTGAGATCTAGGCCACCATCAGTGTCACCCTGGCTGTGACGATAGAGAGGGAAGAACAGAGACAGGAGGATATGCCTCCCTCCTGGTCATGTGTGGCTGTGGCTCAGCTTAGCCACCTTCTGTATGTCTCATCAGGACTGGGGTGCTGATGTCCACGTGCTTTGATCAAAGGTGGCGCTGCTGCAAAACACTGTTGGGAGACCCAGCTGACTAATGAACGCCTCTCCCAGCATCTGCCTGACTTGGCAGTTTTGACCCTCTGATCTCTCATCCCTGCCCTCTGGGCTCAGGCCAAAATCCGAGTTCCTACTGGGAGGGAATAGGGTTCTACTCTATGTGTTTCTATGGAACCCAGCAGTGCTGGTCAAAGGGATGGCTCTTTTGAACTCTACACAGAAACTGTGGTCCATTCCTCACAAAGTAACACAGCATTACCGTGTGACCAGCAGCTGAGTGCCTAAGTAGATGCTCCAAAAGTCTGCACGAGGTTCGTGTCACACAGACCCACAGTGGCACTCTTCACACAAGACTCAGGCAGCCCACAAGTCCATCCAGAGATGAAGTGGTGAACAAGATACAATAGAGCCATACAAAGGAATATTACTCACCTGTGTAAAGGGATAAAGGACTCATCCTGAGCAATTATAACCACTAGACTAGCTGACAGAAGCCAGAAGCCAAAGTGATCTATTGAGTTGTTTTAGTTACTGTTAAGTTATTGATATGACAAAGTGCCTGACAAAAACACTCAAGGAGCATGGGGTTTAATATTACACACACACACACACACACACACACACACACACACACACACACACACGCGCACACACACACACGCGCACACACACACACGCATGCACGCGCGCACACACACACACACACACACACACACACACACACACACACTGTTTTCTGAGACAGGGTCTCGGGTTGAGCTCAAACACAGTACATAGCCAAATAGCCAAGAGTGGCCTTGAACTCCTGACCTTTCTGTTTTCACCTCCCAAGTGCTGAGATTACAGGCATGTACTACTATACCCAACTAGGAAGAGTTTATTTGGAGTCGCAGTTTGGCAGTCTAGTGTATCACAGAAAGGGAAGGAGGGCAGCTGGTCACATTGCATCTGTAGTCAGGAAGCAGAGTAGACAGGATGTCATGCTGCCCCCGTTACCCAAACACAGAATCTTCTGGGAAAGTCACTAAGCTGAGCATCAAATGTGGGGAGAGTGAGGGGGGCTTTTGAGAACAGGGACAGCAGAGCTATGGTCTCTCCGGTCTCAGGGCAGAGCCGAGCCCCTCGTCAGTGGTGGTGAAGTCTGCCACCGACCCAGGTGGGAAGGAAGTCCGTTTGCTGGCACAGATCAGCAGGTATCTAGGCTGCCACAGCTCCCAGCTCCAATCGGATCAGAGCCCTCTGAGTCTGCTTGCCAAATCCCTCTGCAGCTCTGAGCAGGGCCTCAGTGAGAGGTGTAATCTGCAGATGGTAACAGGAAGCAAATGGCTCTCCACTGGAGCCAGGGGCAGGAAGAGCCGAGGACAGAGGACTGGCTGGATGCTTTAATGGTACAAGGCAGGGGGCTTGGTCTCCTGGGACCTGGGGACCTATGAAAAGTGGGAGTGGAGTTCAGAGGCTCAGCTGGTGTGCACTACCGGCTACCTGCATATCCCACATCCATTAAAGCAGCAGCCTGCCCCAGTCTCTGCAATTACACCTGCATCTCTGTTGCTAGCACCATCTTTGCCGACCTCCCTGGGTGAAATAACAGATTGTCCCGCAGGCTCTGGGAAGATGAGCTTCCCAGGGCGGGAGCAGTGGGCTTGCTTCTTAATGATGGGATGCAGGCACCCTACATTTAGTTGCCTTCTCTGGGTTCCCACCCTTAGCTCTGCCTTTTATCTGCCTTGTAATGGGTTTGCAGGCTCCAGCAAGAGAGAATGCAATATTTTAAAGTGTATAATGTCACGCAGGCTGCATGCGGTCCCAATTTTCTGGTTGCATAAAACGGGAGAGAATCAGGCTTCTTGTCGCCTGCAACCATTGGGCAGTGTTAAGTTGTGACTCATTGGAACCCTGATATGTTGCTAACCCGGGTGGGGTGTCATCAAATCTGATAAGCAAGATGGTGAAGTGGTGGGGCTTCCAGCCCTGGGTCTCACCTGTTTTAGACCTGCTCTGGTTTGCTTATGAGTCACGAACCACATGGGCCATGGTCCACCCTTGCTACACACCATCGGTGGATCAGGATACAAGAAGCCTGCCTCCCCTCTCTCTGAAGCTTAAGTGGAATTCTGGGCATGAGGGATGACATCACACATGGTGACACCACATGTCCAGGTTCCTTAAAGTTTAAAGAACATATTTATTTATATATGAGTGTATCTATATGTATGTATGTATGTGTATGTATGTATGTATGTATGTACAAATTTATGTGGTTACACATGGAGGCCAGAAGAGGGTGTTGGGTCTCCTGGGGTTGGAGTTATAGGCAGTTGTAAGCTGCCTAATATGGGTGCTGGGGATAGAACTTGAGTTCTCTACAAGAGCACCCTGGGTTCTTAACCTCAAAGCCATGTCTCCAGCACCTGAGAGGTCTAACTAAATCCATTTAGAGCCTCATTGAATGTAGTTATATCTCTGAGCCACCATGTCCTAAGGAAGTGTCAGTGTGTACTGGCTGTCCAGTACCCTTGCTGGCCCTTGGTCCTCACATCCACCCTTCCAGGAGAGAACTGACACCTCATTTTCTGGGTGGAGCCACTGTATCATGAAGAGGCTTGGATTGTGTTTACATCAGCAGGAATTCAGACCTGGCTTACTGGATGGCATCTAGCAAGCTGCACCCCCAGTGAGGGGGTAAGGCTTAGATCCACTTCCGGGTCGGTGGGGTCGGAAGTTGAACCTGACCTTTCCCCTCCTTATCTTCTCAAATGTGCAGCTTCCTTCCACTGCAGCACGGCCTGCATTGAGGTTTGGTTCTGAAGCCCTTTCTTCTCTTCCTCTGGGGAACGAACATTTCCTCATTCCTAATTCACAGTCAAGAAATCAATCCCTCAGGGGCTGAGGGCTCTGGTTTCCAGATCCCACCTCCTGGCACGATTCCCCAACCCCAGGAGACTCTGTCTGCCTCATCCCAGAGACCTCATCTCATACCAGACAAATGTCACTTGACTCCAGGCACATTTGTCAGAGGCAGCCTTAGCTAAAAATGGGTGCCCCACTCATGGGGGTCCAGGATGGGGTCCGGACCTATACCTCTTGAATCAGTTTCAGAGACTCCTGCTTGCCTAGATATGGAGGTGCAGCCCACACCCCCTGCCTCAGACTCTATGCTTCCTACTCAGAGTGGCTCCCAGAGTAGCTCCCAGAAGCTGCCTGTACCTCTGGGCATCTTTTTGACCTCACTTATGGTACCCTGACAGACCACTGTGGCATCAGTGCTGGTATCAGGTGGCTGTTAAGAAAACCCTTCGTTTCTGTGCTTTGAGCCGTTTGATATCTGTGTGTGCAAAATGGCCCTTAGCTGTCACAGAGCAAGCAAGGCTCAGAGCATAGCCTCTAAGAAAGGCTCAGAGGATCCCATATTCACCACAGTGTTGCTGGGACATAGCTCTTGTGGGAGAGGACTTGGCTGAAACGTTAGAGCCTGGTAACAAGACCTGTACCCTGTTCACAGAGGCCTGGATCCTTTTGTGACTTGAGGGTGCAGATGGCAACTTCCAGAGTCTGAGAACTCGACAGACACTGAATCTGCCAGAGCCTTGGACTTGGCCTTCCAGCCTCGTCTCAAGAAAAGCAAGAAAACCATACACTGTGTGTGTGTTTATGTATGTGTGATGTATGTGTGAGTGTGTTTATGTATGTGTATGTATGTGTGAGTGTGTTTATGTGTGTGTATGTATGTGTGTGTGAGTGTGTATGTGTGAGTGTGTTTATGTGTGTGTGTGAGTGTGTGAGTGTGTGTGTGTGTGTGTGTGTGTGTGTGTGTGTCTGTGTCTGTGTCTGTGTGAATTCAGTGGTTTGGCAGTGTTTTGCTATAGCAGCATGCCAGTCTATGTCCCCAGTTCTCAGGAGGATGGCCAGCTCTCGCCCTGCTCCCACCTCTGCTACTCTGCCTGGGTGTCTAGCAGAACTCACTGGCAGAGGATCACCCTGAGCACCCTGCCTGGAGTCCAGGTTCTCTCTGGCAGATGGTCCTTCCTCCAGGACACAGGCTCAAGTGAATTCCAGACCCACCGAAGCATGGGATTTCATGCTTTTCTGTCAGCCTGGGATCCCAAGAGGTGGCCCCTGCAGCAGGTGTCATTTATCAGGGCTGTGCAGAGAGAGAACCCGTGCCTGTGCCTGCTGCCTGTGAGGGAAACCATCAATCTTCGTGGCCTCCTCCTCACCCCAGAATTTGCTCAGGGAAGGAGAGGAGGAAAGTGAGGAGGCCGGGCTTGTGCACCTAGGTCTCTGCTCTGCTCTGCAAACACAGAGGGTGGTGTAAGGGGGAGGGAGAAGGCAGCAGTAGAGGAACCTGCTCATCTGCGGGGAGGCCTCATGAGCATGGTCTAAGTGTTTGCAGGCGCTATGGTTAGACCTCGTTGGGTGTGATCTTGGTTTTAACACCAGCATGTGACCTTGGACAAACAGCAGAGACTTTTTGTACCCAAGCATGGGCACGGTGGGAAGCAGAGAATAGTGTCTGCCTCCTGTAGTGGTGAACATCTGTCTGACGTGCATCTGGGAGCCCCTCAAATCCAGCCCAGGGGTGCCCCAGGGGAGCAATGGCTCTCCATCGCTGCCTCCCAGGGAGCAAGGGATGATGGTTAGTTACTGTGTCCCCAAAAGGTGGCACTGAAAAGGAGAAGCTGCCTAGACCTATGAAAGCAAGCACCCAAGAGGAGAGACAAAGGGCTGACAAGACCACAGGAAAGCAAGAACAGACTCCTGCTAGCCACTGGAGGACTAAGATCCCAGAAAGGTGTGCTGCATGGTAGATGCCAGGTTCTAGCTCCCAGTGATGGCCTGGAACTCCTCCCAGTACCCACGGCTGGCATAGGGATTGGATGGAACTGAGAAGGTGCATGCAGAGAGGTTCCTAGGGAGGTCTAGAAGTCTGGGTGGAAGAGCAGACTCAGCCCGAGACTTGGAGTGTGGAGTGGCTTCATGTTGCTGTATGGAAGAGGCCCTGAGGTGGTATGGTTGGGGTTGGGGAGGACAAAGCGTGTATAACAAGAATGATAGAGACTAGGGTTCCAAGGCTTGTAGGTTGTAATGTAGCAACCATCACGGTGCTACCTCAGATGCCCACTGGAACCCATTCCAACCCATTCAAAGCCCTTCAGTCTAAGGCTATCCCATGCCATCCACCACATGGGCACATGCATGTTTCCAGGTGCATGTTTATGTTCCTGCAGAGACACACCCTCAAAAGAGCACTTCTGCTCTCCAAAGGTGCTGGCAGTGTCTGGCCTCCTGTGGGTGGGCGTGGAAGGAGGGGCATATGATGGTGCTGTCTCATGGAGGGTGAGGGGGTGGTCTATAGAGAGTGATCTGGTCCAGGGGCTTGAAAGTCATCTGTGGAAGCCAGCACTGCTCCTGGGAGGGAGGAGAACTGAGAACTGGGATGTCACAGGCTCTGTTTACAGGATGCTCCAAGCAGTGTGCTATGGAAGTCCATGCAAGGGGCAGCAGGGCTTTGTGCACAATCCTGAAGGAGGGGCCCATTCATGGCTGAGGGAAGGGATGCCTGGGTTTAATCAGCTCAGTAACTGTTCTGATGGATGATCCCTTCAGGTGACAAGCTGGAACATAGCCTCCTAAGGGAGGCATTCTTTACACTGTCCCAAAGACTGGACGAGCCAATGTGGACTCAGTATCTAGCAATACCAGTATATGTAACATGACCACCATGTGCCATCCACTTCTTTGTGGCTCATTCACCCTAAGGCCTGCTGTGTGGTCATGTGGGCCCTCGCCACAACCAGTAACAGCCCTCTCCATGGCCCTCCCTCCCAAGTGGGACTCCCCATACCCATGGGATCTGAGCCCCAGACAGCCTCTTACCCCCAAGCCTCTCCCAGGCCAAGCAGCTTTTGTGATCAAATATTGTTATATTTACCTAAGGATCTGTTAGGAAGCAATTTTTGAGATGATGAATATTTAATGAAAAATTTAAATATTTAATAGGAACTCTTCTAAACCTGACTTAATAATCTGTGTCACGGGGCGAGAAAGGCAGGGTCGTGGCTTGCCGCTTCCACTTCCTCTGGTACTCCCAGTGTTTGGTAGGCTTTCTGGTTTTTTTTTTTTTTTTTTTTTTTCTGTTCACAGTTTTAATTATACTCAATATTCCAGAGAGAATCTCTTTTCTCATTAAAACTTAACTCTTGCCAACAGCAAGGTGAGTGGGTGGGAGACTGAGCTGAAGAGACAGTTGGGACTGCCTACCCACCCACCTGACTCCTTCCTGGTCCACATGAGGACAGAATGATCCCAGGCATCCACAGCCTCATCCACGTTGCTTCTGATACCTGTGTTTATGCCCGGGTGGGACCCAGGCCTTTGTTGGCTCTGGGAGCAGATTTCTAGAAAGCATCTAGATTCCTAAACATTTGTGCCAATTCAGGCTGACCCAGGTGACATCCCCAGACCTCTGTCCCTAACCAAGGTCAACGGGAGCTGCAGTCAATGGAAAATTCCATCCCACAGTAGGTGAATGCAGACCACCTTGAAAGACTTAATCATTCTAACATTCTTCCAACACAGGAGGGTGGGTCAGGAAGCCAAGCATGGCCTGATTTGACATGTTCCTCATCTTCTCTCTGTAAGGAAGTCTGGGTCCACTGGCCTGAGGCCAGCTAGGTTCTTCCATCTGGACCCAGGGTCACAGGGAAGTTTGCCCAGATGGATGTTCATATCCTACACTGGTCTCTGATCTCCCAGTACTCAGAGACTCAAGGGACATCCATCCTTAGCTGACTGCTGTTCAGACCAACTCCAACCCAATTCTAAGGCCTTTCCTTGTTTGTTAGTAGTGTAGGCGTATACACCAGTGCTGTGTGCCTGCCCTGATTCTTCTTCATGGCAGCTGCTCACACCACCCCACAGGCTTTGTCCCATCCTGCTCTGGAACCTTCCCCATGTGGACCAAGGCCCTGCCCCTGTGCTGCATAGCTGACCTGCTGACTCTTCATTCTTGCCTCCTTGCCCTCTGCCTGATCCGAGCTCTCCGTCACTGGTGTCCAGGAGGGTGTGTGTTCTGCTGTGGGCCAAGCGGGAGTGAGCAGCTTGAAGCACACTCCCGGAGCCCCACGGGCGCTTTTGCATCTCGCTCCATGCTATGAGCAAGTTGGAACTTCCATATTGTCAGGGCCCCACTTAGTTTTTAATCCGATTTAACCATAAACTATCGCTAACCTAATGCTAACTTAACCCCAACTTATCCTAACTTAACCGGAATCCAATCTAACCTTAACCTAACCCTAACTAAACCATAAGCTAACTTTACTCTAACATCATGTAACCTTAACCATAAACAAACATTAACCTAATCCTACCCTAACCTTAGTTAACCTTAGCCCAACCTAACTAAACTTTAACTTAATCCTAACCCAACCTATCTAACAATACCTAACCATAACCTACCCTACCCTAACCTACCCTTAACCTAATCCTCCTCCAATCCTATCTAACCTTAACCTACCCTAACTTTAACTATAACCTAACCTAACTTAGCCTAGCTTAACCCCACCCTGACTCAGCCTCTCTAACCTTCTCTAATTCTCTCAGACTGACGCAGATACTCATTAGTCTGTGCCTTTTCCTGCCACCGGCCCCAGCCTCTCCTCCGTCCCCGTAGGCTCAGGACCTTGCCTATATCCAGGATCTATGTCCCTGTCTCTCCCCTAGGCTCCTAAGACACAGGTCTTTGTTGCTTATTGCCCTCTCGGGCTGGCCCAGAACCAGAGAGGCAGGAAGTAGCAACTAGAACTCTGACCCAGACAATATCCTCACAGGCCTCATGGAGTCTGTAGATCTCCCAGGCTGCAGCAGAACCCACTGAGCTACCGAGTCAAAGGCCGAGTTACCAGACTCCTGGATACCCCAGAGTTCTGAGCACAGAGTAGGTCCTCAAAGTGGCTTATGATCTTGGGTCCCAGGCAGAGATCATTTTGGCTGGGGGAGCCCACACTCCAGAGAAAGGACACACTGGCGGACAGGCTGACATTTAAAAATGGTAACTCTCTTAATAAGGAGATTTTAAATATTTAGTAAACCCATGCAAGAGGCCAATTCAGACAGGAATGATAGTTTTAATCTTACAGGAACACCAGAGGATTCCCTCTAAGACAGCCCCCGCCACAGCCTGCCCTGCACTCACATACACACTGGTGGTTTCTTTGGGAGGCCTGAGAGAGTGGGCTCACCGGGCTCCTGACTGATCACCAAGTCCTAGCCTGCCATTTCCTGGTCTGTGCATAGGCAGAGGTGTGGGAGGAGACCTGGTCAGCTGGTACCTACCAGCAATTGTTAGGAGGCAGAGATGACTGGGAAGGGGATGCAGAGACCCGAGGGACCACTCCAGAAACCCTACTCTCCCTGCTTCCTGACGTCCATATCCATACAATTCATCCAGGAAGGCTCTGCCCTCCACCCTGGCTCTATCTCAGGCCAATGCAAGCATCTCTTGGCTCATCTGGGTCTTCCCCACGCAATGCTAAAAGCAAACTTGGTACCCAGTGTCCTAATAGATCCTGATGCCATCCAGGAACTCCGCAGATGTCACTGTGCTGAGATGGTCCAGGTACCATCTCCGGAAGTTGCTGAGGACAGGGCTGCTCAGTCCTGGGGGATGTTGGCCCTGCCCACCCTCCTCTAGCATGTCCATCAGATGCTCGGTGCACTCAGCTCCCTTGGCACAGTATCTACTAAGTCGGAAGTGCTTGCTAAGGTTTTCCTGTTCTAAGTCCTACACTAAGACTGACGCTGTGAGGGGCAGCTTCACTGCCTAGTGGGTCCTGTGTGTGCCTGGGTGGGGGTTCAGAGACCTCTGCGGTCATTCTGCAGGGTCTCAGAGGGGTTGGGAAGCAGGGCATCGAGCCAGGAATGATAATCCTGTCAGCACCTATAAGGCTCAGATGTCAGGTCAAGTATCCCAGAGGGGGACACAGTGGGAAAGACTTTGTGGATACCAATGACAGAAGAGATATCCTTGCAGCAGGTCCAGAAAGTCAGTAGAGAATTTGGCCCTTTGGAAGTCTGGGGTGATGACACCTCCCCACTACCTTTTATAATTAGCATCTGTCCTCCACACCCAAACACCAGCCCTACTTGGGAGGGGACTACACTTATCCTTTGTAAATCCATAAACACCAGCTCAATACCATTATATGCCAGAGCTCAATAAATACCAGCAGTCTGGATAAAATGTGTTTCAGCATATTTAATATTAACAGCCCTTCCGCTCTGAAAGGGCATCCCTAACACCCCTATGTCACTAGATGCCCTGAGCTGTGGTTAGTGGGCTAGCGGATTAGCAGGTTAGTGGGTTAGCATGTTAATGGGTGAGTGGGTGAGGGTTACGTTAGGTTGGGACTGAGGACCTTGGCAGGTCACATTGAATGGACAGGGAGGTCAGGATTGGAACCAGGGCTCACCTGACCACAAAACCCCTGTCCTCAAACTAAGATTTTTGGAAACACCGAGTGTGTGTGTGTGTGTGTGTGTGTGTGTGTGTGTGTATCTCCAAGTAGACCCACCCATACCCCTCCAGGCTGTCTCTGAGTGCACACAGCCAGGACATTGGTATGCAACCTGTGCTCTCCTGGCACAGGCTGCTCCTTCACTTTGCATAGTTCCTTATTAAAGCAGGATACTTTAATCTTCGTCTAATTTTGTCTTTAGGGAAGCTCTGGCCCCAGGCTGCCGACTGCTAAAGCCCTCAGAAAGCAGGCGCCTGCTTACGATTCATGCCGCGACGTCCATCTGCCAACATGCCCGTCTTCTGTGCTTGCCATCTCTTATTTATAATCCCGCTCAGATTAATGAATGACGGTAGTTCTCATCACAGGAAATTTGATTAATCAATTTAAGTGCTTAATCACCACAGCCTCTTTGAGAGCCGAGCACGAGGGGTCTCACTTTGATGTAGATGAAATTTCAGAAAGAGGGAGGAAAGAATTAAAGCAGTCAGCAGGTCTCCATGGCAATACGGGGGATAAGGGCATCCCCGGGAAGTCTCGTGGGTCCCCAGAAGATCAAGGTGGGAGTTCCTTGAAAACAACTGACAGATGACTCGGGCAGGGAGCCAGAGTTAACCTACCCTGGGCCCCGGCTGCTCATTTTAGTTTTCCCTGAAGCTGAACTAGGTGTGTCCAACCTGTGGCCCATGAGCTCCAGGACCCTAGGACAGCTATAAGTGTGGCCCAGCACAAAATTGTAAAGTTACTTAAAACATGATGTCGTTTGCATTAAAAATAATCTGGACTGTATGATTCTCCAGGGGGAACTTCATAGAAGACGATGTTTCATCTCAATGTCAGAAGGTAGAAACGCAGGAATGGGTGGGTAGTACAGGGAGAGCCCACCCTGGTGGGAGAGCTTGGGAAAGTGGCGTGGTTGAGCCGGCACAGAATCCAAGCAGGCTGAGATCCAGAGTTCACTGTCAACAGCTAATGAGCAGGACCCGTGGAGCACAGAGCTGCTCTCATCCAGATGCCCCTCTGGCAGTTAGTGCTTCCCCACCTTCTGGCCTTGGCTCCGGGAACCATCCCCACCTGCCTGCCACCTCTCCCTTTTAGCCAGCATGAAGTCTGCAGCTGTAGAAGCTTAGCTTAGCTCAGTACCCTCTCCCAGAAAAGCATCCCCCAGTCTCTGCTAGCTCAAGCTATAGTCCATTCTGCATCACTGGGTACCATAACGCGGCCCTCTGGGTGGGCTCACTTCTCTCAATTCTTTTGGGGACAAATACAAAGAAGGACCCCTGAGGGCTTGCTGGCCCAACAGTCCAGCTGAATCTGTGAGCTCCAGCTTCAGGGAGAGAGTGTGTCTCAGACAGTTAGCAGAGAAGCAACCGAGGAAGACACCCAACAGTCTCTGGCCTCCACATGCATGTGCACACATACATACGCGCACACACACGTGTACACACACATACAAAGACACGTGGCCTGAGTCAGGATTGAAGGCCCATGCCAGCACGTTCTGCATACCCTAGGCTGAAGCCGCTTTGCTTACCAGCCAGGAAGGCTGAAGGACGGTGCACGAAGCCCCAGTCAGCAAACATTCGCTGAGCACCTACTGTGTGTAAGCTGTGGTTCTCAACTATTTTAATTGCAATTAGCTGCATGCCGTGACTAATCACCATAACTACCGCTGAGAGAGGGAGAATAGAGAAGGGACATTCTTGGTTCTCAAGCTATGCTGAGAAGGGACAAGAGGAGAGCAGGCTGGCTGAGCCTGCAAGAATGTGGAAGTATATTTCAGCTCCCAGGGTTCTGGGACCCAGGGGCCACACTTGCCACACTTGTGAAGGCAAACACTAGCTCCCTCTGACAGGTAAAAAAGGAGAGTGCATCTCATGCTGTCTGTGACAGCTGCTGTACACAGAGAGGCTAATTTTGGAAACAGATTATTAAAACATATATCTGCTCTGAAGGGCATGATCAATCAAAGGCTGGAGGTGCAGGCTCACCCTGTGCTCTAGGTCTCCCTGGCAGCAAACAGCTCCTCCCAGCTACAGAAGAGTCTGCTAGGCCTAGTCCCTGCTTCAGGCAAGATGGAGAAGAAGCTGGGGGCCCTGCTTGCAGTTTGGAGGCTGCTAGGTGAGCCTCTGGCCCGTGAACTAAACATCTCTCCTTTGCCAGGCCTGGGGTGGCCTTGATGTGAGGGTCCTGAGGCCAACTGTCACCTGTGCCTTGGAAACTGTGCGTGGTGCCTGCACTGGGGTGGGGGTTAATGCATGAACAGGTGTGGAAGCCCAACAGGTGTGTGCTCCAGGCCACTGACGTTCCTGGGGCTACTACTTCCTCCCTCTCAGATGACCTGGGCTTTCAAGGTGGGCTTGGGAAATTCTAGAGACAATTCCATGAAAGTCCCTCAGAGCTTGCTGCTCCCCACTCTGTCTATGAAAGAGGAAACCAGAACATAGGAGAAGCCCCACACTCAGACAAGTGTGCTATGCTGCATAAGGGCCTTGGAAACCCAGTCCTGGTCCTCAGGAGCCTGGGCCCTCTCTTCCCCCATCTCACCCACCTCAGAATCAGGGTCCTTGCACCCTGGAGATAAAAAGCAGTCCTGAATCTAGGACAAGGGAGCCGTGCTCTGTGTGCATAAAACAGTGGTTCTCAATCTTCCTAACCCCGCCACACTTTAACACAGTTCCTCGAGTTACTATGACCCCCAGCCATAAAACTATCTCGTTGCTTCTTCATAACTGTAATTTTGCTACAGTTATGAATCATAATGCAAATATCTGACATGCAACCCTATGAAATGGTTGTCCAACTCCCAAGAGGGCTGCGTCCCAAGAGGGTTGCGACCCACAGGCTGAGAACCACTGGTGTAGCGCGCTCTCTACTGGGCTTCTGCCTATATCACCTCTCCTGGATACTTCAGGAGCTGCTTGCTTCAAAAGTCTGTTCTCTGCCCACCTAGGCAAGCCTGCCACTGTGCTTTATGGCTGAGAAGGAGATCTGCCTATAGCACAGGTGTGTCCTGTCCCTTTCCAGCTAACAACAAGCTTGGCATGCAGGTCAGAATCCACCCACTTCTGTGCCTGGTTCCCGTGGTTTCACTTTTATTTGCAGCCTCGATCACCTCCCTCCCTCCACCCACCCACCCACCCCTAGAAGGCAGGACCCTCAGTTCCCCCACCACACTGAGAACCCTACCTTGCTCCCTGTCTGACAGAAGCCCAGTCATTTGAGCTGTCCCAGGATGCAATTTGAAGGCGGGGATTTTGTTTAAATAGAAACAGCAGCCACCTGGATGTCGTGAGGCCTGCAAGATGCCGCAGAGCTGGTTGGAACTTGAGTTCCAGGGACTTGTTCCATGTACCTTACAGCCAGGAGGCTGGGGAGAGAGCTCCAAACCCTAGCTTAGTGGGAGCCCGCTGTGATCACCCACTTCTCCCACCTAAGACTCTTGGGGCTCTGCATCTGCTGCCTGCCGTCTGCAAGCAGAGATAAGCCCTAGAGGCCTGCCTGATTCAGTTGCCTCAATCTGGGAGTCTGGGAGTCTGGGAGTCTGGGAGTCTGGGAGTCTGGGAGTCTGGGAGTCTGGGAGTCTGGGAGTCTGGGAGTCTGGGAGTCTGGGAGTCTGGGAGTCTGGGAATTCTTCCAGGTGGGCCCTGGGCTGGAGGATCTAAAGCACTGTGTGGAAGCTGAGGCTTCCAGGGTCTTGAAGAGACTATAGAGTCAGACTGCTTCCCTGCCTGCAGTATCTCCTCACCCTGCTGCCACACTATGTGCATGAAGATACCTGGCAGCTAAGGGGCATTTCTGCACTCAACACTTCTGCCACAGGGTGACCAGAGCTGAGCCTACTGGATCAGTAAGAGGCTTCCCTTCCTCCCCTGTGGGAAGCTAGGTTACTGTTGGGCTGAAGGCTTGGTGGGCATGTGGAGTGCCCCATTGCTAGCTCCCGTCCTCTGATGCCTCCCACCATCCAGGAAGAAGGTTCCAGATCTGGAAGCCATGGGGCGGAGGTGGGACCCAGCCCTAGGATGGTTCTAGCAGAGGCTCTTATCATCAACCACAGTCGTTGGCAGATCTCAGTCTCCCTACTTCCACCGGACTGAGCCTGTGACAGTGTGACCATGAACAGCCAAGGTGTCAGGATGGGGTAGGGTGGCCTGTGCTTGCTGATCCGCCTCCCCTGCGATGACTCCCTTCATCAATCTAGGATCATTCAGGGAGAGTCTCAGTGGAGAACCATCTACATTTGGTTGGCCTGAGGTTATATCTGTGGGGGGTTTTCTTGATTCTCTTGAGGTGAGAAGACTTCCATAGTAGGTGGCAACATGTCTAGGCCACAGGATCCTGAATGACTAAACGAGGAACAAGGGGGGACTCTCTCAGCTGCCTGCTGCCAGCTCTGAGCTCTGCAACAGGCAAGCTGCTGGGTTTGTACCCCACCCGCATCCCAGAATGCAGGAGCTCCCAACAGACAGAAAATATTCCCCTATCATAAATGAGATGGGGGATCTTGTCAATTAGATTTCATCCAGCTGAGGCTAGCTTGGTCTTCTGCTTCATGCCATGCCCTTTGCAGCAAGAAAACATTGGTAAAAGCATTGATCATGAACTTCCCAGGCTTACAAAACCATCTGTTCTTCATCCATACCCCCATCTGAGGAATTCCATGCCAGCCACACAAACAGCTGGAGACACACGTCCACTCTGATTCAGGTTAGAGTAAGCAGTGCTTGGCAAGATCCTAGACACAGAGGGAGGTCGGGGGCTCCTGGGGAAGTTAATGAGTGGATAGATTAATGAATGACCAGGCTGTCCTATTGTGAGAATGACACAGTATCTGTCCCTGGCTAAGAGACACGTGAGAATGTCTCTCTTTGCCTGTCACCTCCACATACCTCCTGCAGTCTGTGCTGATACCTAGGGAAACAGCCTAGCTCTGGATATACACAGAATATATCTTATCCAACCACAGGACAAGGGAGAGGGAGGGGCTTGGACCTCCAGAGGAAGGCACAGGAGAATCTTGGGGTACAGTAACAGGAGATGTAGTCCTGCTGACAGACTTGGCATTTGTGGGCGCTTGAATGTGTGTCTCCATAGTCAGGATCATTTGGGTGTTAGAGTCTCCAGTTGGTGCCCTATGGAAGATTTAGGAGGTGTGGCCTAGTTGGAGGAGGTGCATCCCTGGAGGTGGGCTTTGAGTGTTGAAAGACTTAACCGTTCCCAGTATACCCTCTCTTCTTTGGTTCAAGATGTGGGCCTTTGGCTTCTGTTCCTGGCATCCAGTCCCTGTTGCCTGAAGCCTCCCTCTGGCATCCGTGGGTTCTAACTCTTGAACAGTAAGCCCAAATAAACTCATCTTTTATGAGTTGCCTTGGTCATAGTGGATTTTTTTTTCTCACAGCAATAGAAAAGTAATGGAGACAGAATTGCTTCTTCCATATTGAGAGGGGATGATCTCGTGACCCTGATTTTGGGTTGAGATCAGGGCTGATAGCTGTCACTGGGTCAGCAAGCCTCCTTCCTCTGCATATCTTGATGTTGACACTGGGCCCCTCAGAACATTTCTGTCACAAGGATTCTTCCTGTCAAGTTCTACCCACTTCCCTCTCTCTCAACCCCCTCTGGTCACCAATCTGTTCTCCACGTCCATAATGTTGCCATTTTAGCAATAGTATTTAAATGGAATCCCACAGTATACAGTCTTTGGGACTGACTGGCTTTCTCCACTCAGTGATATTCTCAGGGGATCCAGCCCAGCAGTGGTATGTGTCTGAGTTTCTCGTGTCCTTGAGTTACCATGGGCTCCTCTGTGCCATTGGCTTTGCCAAGCCTGGAGCCTTCCCTAGGAGAAAGAACCATCAAGGCTTCTACATCTGGAAACCACTGGGCACGTCAGGGGTGAAGGGTGCAGGTGCATGGGCGGGAGTGGACAGGAGTGGACATTTGTCCTAAGGGCAAATGGCTCCCAGAAGCTCCATCTGAAGAGTCCACATTCAACACTAAGGAAAGGAAAAAATGGGAATGACGCTCAGGTGGGAGATGGGCAAGCCCTTACCCATCTTCCTTCCTGGCCTGTTGGGGTAGCCACATGCCTCATACTGGCTCATTCCTTGGGGAGTTCCTTCTGAGGAGACCCTAGGGGAAGTACACAGACACCTGAGGTCTATGAGATCTGTACTGAGGGCTTAGTGTGCCTTGGGCAGTGAGATCCTTGATTATCGTGTCTCCAGTGCTCAGAGAGAGCTACAGTCTTCCTTCTAAGGAGCTGATCTCTGCAGGGCTGAGGGCCCATGGGGCCAGGAGACCCTCTGGGGCTGACTTGGCACAAAGCCCTAACCCAGGTGCAGAGACTTTATTCAAAGAGATGTAGACTGTGGCTGCTCCCACCCTTGCTGCTACCTATCTCCCCAGTGGGAGCTCAGCCTGGGCATTTCTACAGAGAGTGAAATAAACAAGGCTGTAAATAATCCTCTCCCTGTGAGGCTGAGAGACAGAAGGGCCCTGGATAGAGATAGCGGAAGATGCAGGGCCACAAGGGGGCCAGCAAATTTTGTTCCACTCAGTGGAACGGAGACAGCTGAGAAGCAGATACCAGACAGGAAAGAGCAGCTGAGTCTCTAGGGCCTCACTCTGCGGGGGGGGGGGGGTGTGTGTGTGTGTGAACCCCAAACCTGCCTCCCTCATAGGCTGGCAAGAATGGGGGTAGAATACTGCCATGGCCCCTCCCCTGCCTTGCCCCACTGTGGGCCATGCCAGAGGCCTTTTTATCTATAGTTAGACCCAAATTCTCACAGCAAGCAGCTACCGCCCATCAGTCCTCTGTAGTATAGAGAGCAGTCTCTGCTGATTCTCTGACCACTATGGACACACCCACAAATTGGGTTCCTCGAGGACTTGTAAGCAGATGAGTTCAAACTGAGACTCCATGCATTCTGGCTATGACCTTGGGGAAGTCATATGCCTTCTCTGGACCAGTTTTTTGTTTGCAGAGTAGAGATGCCCCATCAGCTCAGAAAGCAGAGTGAAGGTTAGGAGACAAAAAAAGCAGCCACTCTTGGCATGAGTCATTTGCACAACACAGTAGTTCCCATCCTGTGGCCCCCAGTGTGCTCTGCAGGGCTCCACCTCCTTAGGTTGGTCTTGGGAAGTCATATATATGCCTCTCATGTCTAGGTCTTGTTCTCCAGATCTGAAGGCAGCTTCCTGAGTGCCAGGCTCGCTGTTGTGTGGTTCAAAGCTCTGCTTGCCCTGGTGCCATCATTAGCACACTTTCTAAGCACATGGTCACGCTGGGCACTGTCATTCATCCCACAATGAGAGGGAGGTGGGCAGCCACAATCATGACCTTCCAGGGTCTCAGAGTCTGATGGCATCAGTAGCACCAGGACTATATACCTGGACCCTGAGCTTATAGTGCAGGGATCTTGGAGCAGGGCAGTGGGTAGCTAGTGTGTCCCTGGTAGCTAGGCTTACAGAATCAGGTCTCAAAGAGCTAAGGGGGAAGAATAGTCTAAAAGCAGGGCATGCTGGGTATGGCATACAGGGCATAGAGGTGCCCAGCAAGGGCTTGAGAGCAGGAATCTCAGGAATATGGAGATGCATATAGACTAGGGTGTACTTGAGGAGGCGGAGGGTACCAGCCGCTGAATGGCCCGTACAAAGTGTCCATCAAAGAGAACCATCTGGAACATCTCCCTCCATCTATCAAGGGGGAATGTCAAAGTGGACCTGATTGCTTTCTCGGTGGTCTACATATAGGGCAGAGATTCGGACCCACTATGCGCTTAGGGCCAGAGGCTCAGTGGGAGCTGTTCTCTAGTGGTACACTGTATATGGATCCTCTGGGGTAGGGTTGTCTGTGACAGTCACTTGGACAAGCCCTCTCTCTTCTAGCTATCAGGACCAAGCCTCCTGTTCAGGCTCCTCTGGTACTCAGCTGGTAATGGGATCCAAAGGCAACACCTCAGAGTGCTCAGAAATGGCCCTGGAAAAGGGGGCTCTGGGATGCTAGAGTGGCTCACTCTCACCAGGCTGGGAAGGCACCTCTGAGTCTGCAGAAAGCTGCTCTCCCCAAGTTCCCATAAAGTGTCCTGCGTCTCCACTAACTCATTGATCCACATGTTTTCCCAAGCCTGAAGATTTCTTAACTGTCATCACAAGGTTAGAAGAATTGTGAGTTAGGAAACAATGCAGCGTATTAAAGTCAGGCTGAAATATTGCCACAATACAGAGAAATATTTTATATTTATTCTCTTTTAGAAATTGTTATAAAGGGAATATAATGAGAGTGTTGCAAACGAGGAGAATATTTTCTTCTAACCTGACAATAAAAATATGTCAACCGCACGCATGAAGGCCTAACAGGGAGCAGCCGATAGCTCTAGAGGCGCGGGGAGTTAGGGAAGATTTCACTTGGTGTCTCAGACAGCTCACAGAGCAGAAATGGTGGTGTCTAAAACAGGATTTCTTATGACAGAAGCCACAGAGAGGGGAGGGGAGCCTCTGAGTCTGAAGAAATCCTGGAACTGGTCAGAGATCAGAGAGACTAGCAAATACATCCATCACCACCATACCTGTCAGATCCCATGATTCCCTTCATCTTCCTCCTCCACCATCACCACTATCCCATGATTCCCCTCATCCTCCATCACCACTATCCCATGATTCCCCTCATCCTCCATCACCACTATCCCATGATTCTCCTCATCCTCCTCCATCATCACCACTATCCCATGATTCCTTTCATTCTCTTCCATCATCACCACTATCCCATGATTCCTCTCATCCTCCATCACCACTATCCCATGATTCCTCTCATCTTCCTCCACCATCACCACTATCCCATGATTCCCCTCATCCTCCATCATCACCACCATCCCATGATTCCCCTCATCCTCTTCCATCATCACTACTATCCCATGATTCCCCTCATCCTCCATCATCACCACTATCCCATGATTCCTCTCATCTTCCATCACCACTATCCCATGATTCCCCTCATCCTCCATCATCACCACTATCCCATGATTCCTCTCATCCTCCATCATCACCACTATCCCATGATTCCTCTCATCCTCCATCACCACTATCCCATGATTCCCCTCATCTTCCATCACCACTATCCCATGATTCCCCTCACCCTCCACCATTATCACCATTATCTTACCATCATTCCAAGCATCAACACCATCAGAATTCCCCACATTCTGCTGGTCATAACTATTATCCCCCATGATCATGGCTATCTCAAATCATTTCTATCACCACCATTGTCACGGCCCCACTGTGCTGGTTAATTTTTAACACAAAGTAGAACCATCCAGGAAGAGGAAACCTCCCATAATCACCTCTTCATCAGCACCAGCCTCATCACCACAATCACCACCCAGCTCTATTCCTCCCCATATCATTTCCGACACTCACTATTATCCAACATCATCATTATCTCTGTCACCATCACCACCATCCAGGATCACTGCACCACCATAATAGCTACCATCTGTATCATGACCGCTATTATCATACCATGCTCGTGACTATCAGTCACCACCATCTTCATCCTCCCCTCCACCACCATACCCATCACCAGCACACTGTCACCACCATTATCAGACTCTCACCATCAGCACCATTTTTACCATCACCCAGTCCAGCATCATCACTATCACCATAACAACCATCATACATCACCATCAATATCACACCACCATGACCATCACAACCGTCACTGTCTCCTTCATTTCTCTACTGCCCTGACATCATTTCCCTCTATCACTACTATCTACACCATGCATATCAAACCTCCAGCATGATCATTATCTGATTATTATCACTGTCATCTCTACCACTGTTTCACGATTAGCATCGATGTCCCCATGATCATCCACAGCAGTCTCAGTTATTGAATTGCCACCACTTTAGCTGTCATTCCATTGCCAGGATCTCCGCCACTGTTATTCCTTTACCATCAACATCCCCAACACCACCATCATGACCCTGTGACTACTCTTCTGTGTACCTGGTATAATATTCAGGCAGCTCACGAAAGCACACACATGTCTGAGGGATGGAGCTTGGCTGGGATGCCAGGTTACTCTGTCAGCACAGAGGCTGAGACACAGCTTGAAAGCACCTGGTAAGTCTCAGAGTGGTGACGAGCCTTCTTCTTAGACAGTGTTACGTGCATTACATGACATATGCTGTCACTGATTACAGGCTACGAGGAATTCCACTTACTACGTACTGGATAGACTCAACAATTTGTACAGGCCCGGGGGGCTAGCCAAGGAATATAACACGTGAAGACAATCCTGCTTCAAGACCAGACGCAAGTCACCTGGTGCTTAACATGGGACAAGATGCCATGAAATCTCTTAGGTTTGGCATGAAGTGAGAATGGGGGACTTTAGGGAAAAGGGGGTATATTCCCATGGAGGATAGGGCAGGGAAGCTGAGGAGGGCAGAGAGTTGGGGGTGGCTTCAGACTAGGGCTTCCAGGAAGTAAGACTTATCTGTGGAGAGTCAGGCGTATGACCTACAAGACGAGGTGCTTGGATCTGACTATGAGCCTTGGGGCTCCTTAAGGCAATTAGGTCAGTTACGTAGACCAAAGTCACAGGAGCCATATGATTATTGATTTGGTGGCCAGTTGCCAAAGTCCAGAAGGCAACAGGGTGTACCTTAAGCACATCTTGTCCCTCTTTCTGAGCCCACACTCAAAGGTTCTGTTAGAAAGATCTAACGATTACTCATGGAGAACTTCCACCAAGTTGCTCTGTGGCGATGTGGAATGCCACGGGAGCCAATCAGTACCAAGACCCCACCTCTCAAGGCCTGAGAGACAGCACGCCCAGAAGAGCTGTCCAGAGTACCTGACCTGACCCCTGCTGGGACTGTGCTTCCCAAAACTGTGTGACGCACAGCTCCCCAGAGCCTGCCGGGAGCCAATGGCTCTCTGGTGCTACATTACCTCTCTGTACACATGCTGGAACCACACCTGCAGGCACTACACTTGCTGGGACCATAGCTGCTGGGACTACTCCTGCTGGGGCCACACCTGCTGGGACCACACTTGCTGGGGCCACACCTGCAGGAACCACATCTGCTGAGATCACACCTGTAGGGACCACACAATTTGGGACCACACCTGCAGGGACCACACCTAAGGGACCACACTTGCTGAGGCCACACCTACAGGGACCACACTTGCTGGGACCACACCTCCCAGGACTATACCTGCTGGGACCACACTTGCTAGGGCCACACCTACAGGGACCACACCTGCTTGGACCACACCTGCAGGCACAGTGCTTTCTACAGATGTGAGTCACATTACCTCTGTCCATCTGTGTTGGGTCTTTCCCTAATCCCAAGCATGGGGGTGATCTCAAAAGGAAAGAAAGAACAGCAGGAGGATTAAAGAAACCTCTGGAAGCTAGAACTCACTGTACTTCCAGCTGATGCTGGTGGACTTGCTGTGATGTCCAGGGCCCAGTGCTCATCTGTCTCTCCCAGGGCATCAGCTGGGATTACGATGTGCTCTAAACTCAGCAATGTGTACAGAGGGCAGGAGTGCTCCCAGGGGGGAAGGCGTCCTTAAATTGACATTCAACTTTCCATCACTAAAAATACGTCTGAAGCCAAGCCACTCAGGATTATAAGAGACCAGAGATTGAAAATTAAACACAAATACACCCAGTTTTGGGGAAACCTGACCTTCAGAATTCCTGTCAACAAATTTTGGAAGAGAATACTATTTATACAGCTTAAATCATTGTGTAGTCCTGTGTGAAATCATCATGTCCTGAGATTTAGACTCTGTAGTCCTTCTCAGAGCTGGGCTGTGTTGGCAAGAATTGCCATCAGAGAGTGTTTGCAAAACTCTCTGAATGTATTGCTGTAGAAATTCCAAGTTTGGGCTACGCACAATCAACTTATAAATATTACATTCATGTTCCCCGGACCTGAACAGTTGAGCATTAATCTCTCAAGATTAGTGGCTAAGTGTGCAGGAATCCACCACACACAAATAAGAAACCCACTTCCCTGACACGTGTGGGTCACTTAGAAAGCAGCCAAAAAGGTCTGCATCATCTTAGTATTAATTTTTTATCAGGGCAGCCCGAGCTCATGTTCAGGCTTATGACAAACAGCTCTTCCAGGCTCTCGGGCATCCTGTCTCCCACCGGTCGGAGCTCTCACTTGTCCTTGAGGATGGGAAACCACCTCTTCCGGTCTGCACGTTGCTGCTGTTGCTTGGATTCCAGAAGATTCCACCCAGGTTTAAGTGGGAGTGACAACCTCAGGATGCTGAGTGTGGAAAACATGATTCTCAGCGTCCCTGCTGAGCACAAAAGGCCTTACCGGTGCCCTGATAAATTACTAAAACACGGGCCAGAATTAAGGACCAAATTCCATCTCGCCCTGCCTCCCAGGAGGCTGGCGCTTCGGTCCTTTGTACTTGGATTTCGCAATTCTACAAAAGCCCCTATTTATAGGCCACACCCAAGCTAATATGCTCAAACTAAGTGCAAAACCCATCCCACGCTGAGCCCCCACTCAGACCTCGGGTTCCCCTCCCCAGACGGAAGTCCCGCGGCCTCTTTGCTGAGTTACCACCAGCCCTCCGTTCCAAAAGCCGTGAGCCAGGCTGGTTAATTATGGATTCTCCAAACCTCCAAGCATTCACTAAAGTTAATCTTTTAAATGATCTTCATGTAAATCAGGCCCTGTTCAGCCCCATCCAGGGCCCTCTGCCTTATCTAACAAATAGTATCAATCAAATCAATGCAGTTATTTAGCCGGTAATGGGCTCCGAGCTAGAAACCCCAGGTCGGCAGTTTTGGGTGGTGATTGCTCTTGTTCGTCTTATGTCTGCAGCCCGGACAGGAGCCAGTGCTGTCCCCAGCCCACCTGCCTGTGCTGGCCTTGGCCCAGCCAGGAAGGGCATGCACAGAGCCTCCATGGGGAGACAGCATGCTATCCTTCCCCAGCTCACACAAGTTGTTAGCATTCTGTCTAAACTCCAACCCCACAGTTACCTGGCTACAGCTAAGTATGCTCCCTCCCACAGTTACCTGGCAACAGCCAGGTAGGCCTGGCCCACTATAAAAGGGGCTGCTAGCCTCTCCTCTCTCTCTTGCTCTTTTAATCCCTCTGTCCCCTCATCTGCCCTTTCCCCCTTCCCTTCTCTCTCTCTCTCTCTCTCTCTCTCTCTCTCTCTCTCTCTCTCTCTCTCTCTCTCTCCCTCTCTCTGCCTCTCTCTGCCTCTCTCTGCCTCTACTATCCTCCTAGCTCCCCTCCCCATGCCCTGAATAAACTATTCTATACTATAGCATGGCTGGTCCCTCAGGGAGATGCCTCAGCATCTTGAGGCCTCTGAAGTCTTCCTTCTCAGTCCCTGGCATTGAGGTGGCCCTCTGTGTCTGCAGGCATGGCAATGAATGATGGCATAGAGTAGCTGTTGTGGTTGGCTCTGTCACTATTCCAGACTGGACAGATAAGAGGGAACCTGAAGTCCCGCCGTGTCATCTCTTCTGAGAGTGAGGCCTGAGTCTGAAGGACACAGGAGACCTCAGTCAGTGTGGGCCTCTTGCCCTTATTTAGGAAGTGGGAGGCTGGTGTGATGTCTGCTGTATGAAGGGAACAGGGCCCGCCTTGGTCACACATGGGAGATAAGGGGTGGATATGGTCTTGCTGTGACCTCTGCTTCTCTGTTCCTCTGGCAGCAAGAGTTTTGCCTCCACTCTAAGAGTTGGGATTATAGACATTACAACAAGGCCTACCACCTGCTGGAGATCAAACCTGGCCTTTAACAGTAGAGGCTAAGCAAACATTCCGCCAACTGAGCTGCAGCTCCAGTCCCAGGAACCTGGATCTTCAGTCATCTGGTCTACCTTCTCCCAACAGCCTCCTTCATGCCAGTTCCCCATCACCACCATGCTGTCACCAAGGCTGATGCTGAGGACCCTGCTTCTGCCAGGATTCACAGAGGGAGACAGACCAAGGCCAGAAGGCTTGTCAGTGCTGACCCCTAGCAGCTGAGCCATACCTCTGGGGTGGACGCCTGTAGCGTTTGCTTGCCTGCTAGACTTTCTTCTGAGAGCAGGCATCTCAAACCACTCCCCCACCCCAGCCCAGGCAGATACATACGTGGTGAAGCCAGCCCATGGTTAAACCCTGGGTGGGGTCCATGGGCCCCTGAGACTCCCCAGGCATGAATATAGTGAGGATGATTTTGTGTTTTCCCCTGGGTCAGCAAGCAGTGCTGTAAACTGCAGGGGACAGATCCTATTGCCTGAGCCACTCTGGAGATGATTTTGGAGCTGATGGTCTCTAACTCTCTAACTCCCTAGGACAGTACAGCTCTTTCTCCTTGCCCCCACTTCCCAGTGGGAAGACTGTCTTCTAAGAGGACATTTCTGCAGGGCTTAGATCGTCACGCTGCTGGGTGCATATTCCAGAGACAAGCCAGTGCAGGCTGAGGACAGCTTTCTTCTAAGTAAGTACTGCACTTGGCCGCGGACCCATCTCACATCATCAAACTGCAATGTGATACTTTTATGGGCCCTGCTTACCAGGCTTCCGAAATCAGCTCCTACTTTTCAGGAGCCTGTGCTGGGCCTCAGTGTAAGGTAGAGGAAAATTTAACCCATGAGAGAGTGACACCAAAGCCAGGGCTGTTCTCCCCTCCTATAGGCTGCATTGGTTCTGCTTTTTAAGAGTGAGTCTTATGTAGCCCAGGCTAGCCTCCAACTCCCAACGTAGCCAAAATGTATCCATAGGGCCAGAGGGCTGAGACGGTGAGGAGATCCCCACACTATGAGGCTATACCTGCCCCCTCTACTCTTACCCGCCGCTTGCCAGGGGAGAAACTGCTGAGGGTTAAAGGAAGACCCTTCACGCTGTGCAAAATGATGTTTGCAAGAACTGGCAGAGACCAAGGAAGATCAAAGCCATTCAATTTGCAGTGCAGCGATGAGGCGGAGGCAGAGGCTTTTAATTCAGTTTCTTTTTAAAAGGTATCTATGAATGTTTACATGATAAATGCTTTCAAAATGCGTCTTGTTGATACAAGAGAGAAGAGTTGCCTGTGTGCAGATGCCTGTGTCTGAGAAGCAGCTTCCCAGGGGAGCCAGAAAGGTACCAGTGGATGGTGACTACAGTCCAGAGCCCAAGGACCACACGGCTGAAAAGCATGAGAATGTATGCCTATCAGGTTTCCTTCTACCAAGAGCCTATTGTGCAACCCCTCCCCCCCAGCATGCAAGAGCCCACTGTACACTCCACGAGCATGAAGGAGCCTGTTGCACACCCCCTGTGCATGTAAGATCCTACTGCACACTGTACACTCCCTGAGCATGCAAGACCCTAATGCACACCCCTGAGCGTACAAGACACTACTGCACACTCCCTGAGCACTCAAGACCCTAATGTACACCCCCTGAGCATGCAAGATCCTGCTGCAATCTCCTGAACACACAAGACCCTACTGCATACCCCCTGAACACACAAGACCCTACTGCATAGCCCCCGAACATGCAAGGTTCTGCTTCACTCACTGTAAGCATGCAAGACCCTACTGTACAACTCCTGAACATTCAAGATCCTACAGCGCAGTCCTTGAGCTGCAAAACTGTCCTGTACACCCCCTGAGCATGCAGAGAGATCCTTTGTTGAAAGTTGTCACCTGGTATTGTACAGTTAAGCAGCCCATTGACGCTCCTGCAGCCTTAAGGAGGAGGTACCACTGGGCAATTCTTGAAGAATGAATAGTTCACTTGATTAATAGAGACTCTAAGCGCACTCTCAAAGTGTCTGCCCTTTTATCCTAGTGTCTGCTGATAGTTTGTCCATGCTTGGCCCAGGGGGTGGCACTATTAGAAGGTATGGCCCTGTTGGAGTAGGTGTGTCACTGTGGGTATGGGCTTTAAGACCCTTATCCTAGCTTTCTGGAAGCCAGTATTCTGCTAGGAGCCTTCAGATGAAGATGTAGAACTCTCAGCTCCTCCTGCACCATGCCTGCCTGGATGCTGCCATGCTCCTGCCTTGATGATAATAAATTGAACTTCTGAACCTGTAATCCAGCCCCAATTAAATGTGGTCCTTGTAAGAGTTGCCTTGGTCATGGTGTCTGTTCCCAGCAGTGAAACTCTGACTAAGACACTACTTTAGATCATTTTCCTCCAGTAGACACACTAATGAATGAATGAATGAATGAATGCAGAGCACACACAGAATCTCAGAATCATCAGAAAGCTGTTTCTATGATGTCTTTCTCTAAGTTAACTCATAGTTAACTCACATTGGCCCTAGGAGATGGACAAAAGAAGTAGTAGCACATTTTGCTGATAAGGAAACTGAGGCAGAGTCAGTATTTTGGTGACTGGAAGATTCATATTCATTGACAAAAGCTACTGTGGGTAAAGCTGCCCAGGTGGCCCCATCTCATTGAAGGGGGACAGCATGAAGAACCTGAGGTAGATTTCCTGGTGGGATCGTTTTTTTATAATCCCTGAGGTTTTCAACCCCTGAAAAACACATTTCCTCAAATACGAGTTCTGAGGAGTATAGCAGAGCAGAGTGCGGGACACGGTTGTGGCCTCAGACATGAATATATCCAGAGTCCACACAGGGTCCTGTGTCCACACAGCCAGCTTCTGAGGGCCAAAGGAAGTCTGCCCTCGGGTGGGTGGTTTGTGGGCACAGGTGACAGTGGGCGGGGCCAGGCTCCCTTCTATTTCACAGCAACCAGTCAGTCCTCACAGTGGCCAACAGGGGGCGCTGAAGGTACAACTGAACTAGTTTTACTTTCCAGATTGGGAAACTGAGGCTTTCAGCATATCCAGTCAATGTTGGGAAGCGCTATGGCTACAGGGAGCCCATGCTCTGGCGAGCAGAAAGCAGAGGAGCCTGGAGTTAGATGGGTAGCGTTAAAAGCCTGGTCCAGGTGGTTGGAGTTGCCTGGCCTGGATCTTACCCTGTCTGACCACATTCCTTCTTTACCCGAAAGAGCAGGATACTACTAACCATATACATTTTATTTCTATGATCTCTGTGTGTACGTATGTGTGTACTCACGCCCACGTGCATGTGTGCGACAGGGCCCTGTGACTTCTAGGCTGTGAGGGCAGGGACAGGGTGGCTGGGACCACCTACAGGAGTCCTAGGATCTCAGACTTGCTTTCCTTGGGTCACATCGAAAAGCTGTCTGGATTTCATAGCAATCGCTCAACCCTTCACCCTTCGGTCATCTTTATGCAGTCTGACAACAGACCACGAATCTCCTCGAACTGGCCCCTCCTTACAAAGTCCACAGGCTGTCTGCTGTTAAGGGTAGCTTCTGTCCTCTCTATCATCACAGAAGAGAGAAGTGTCCTCTTCCAGTGGGCATTGTGCTTGTCATTTAATTAATTAAACTTCATTCTAGTTCTTTAGAGACCAGACATTTTCCTGTAGTCAGAGGGCTGTTTCCATGGATGGACGATGCTAGCCATTCCCAGTGGCAGTGTCCTGAGACAGGCAGAGGGCTCCAGTGGGCCTTCTGAATAATGGCATTGGGTATCAGGTTGGGACACACCCAGGCACTCAAGGAGTTCCTGTGTCCTTATGCTGGTGCACAGAGCATGGGGAAGCTTTGAAATGACTAAAACAAACCGCCCCAGCCACCGCCCTGCCCCCTTCCAGATGCAGCTGGATGATTCTTTTAGCAAAGAAGGTGGGGGTCTATTCTGAGTCAGCTGCTGTCTCCTTATCCTGAGGAACAGAGCAGACAGCTGCCTGGGAACCAGGCTGACAGTGATGAGCGTAGCGTGCACCATGGAATCTATGTGGCTCTACAAAAGAGATACTAAAAGGTGTGCATACGCCTGTGAGCACACGCATCTGCTCTGCATGCCAGAGACGCACACATCTTCCAGGGATCTTGGGAAAATGTCCTTCACATGTAGTATGTGGCACCACGGGCAGAGCCTGTCAGGTCCCCACAGCCTGGGGTCTCAGGTGGCACCTGCATTTTGATGGCCTGAGGGCCTTGCAGCCTCCTGGGCCATGTGTGCACAGCAGCCATGTTGGATACAGACACATTGCTGTGTGGTCCATGCTCAAGGACTCTCCAGTCAGGAGATCTACACCATGAGCTGCGATGGACATGCCCTGCAGTCCACAGTCACTGGCCATGAATATTCATCAGGGTCTTCTTGAAGATGTTGCTGAATCAGGAATTGTGAGCCAGATAGTTTACCCATAATGCCATGCAGCAGGCTCCGAGGACCACTCTGAGCCTTAAGAAGACTCCCGACCACAGTCGGGGTTCTGACCATCTAAATATTTGAGCCACGTTATTGCAGCAGTCATGGCACTTGCTCAGCCACAGGGAGGTCACTTGCCTCAGGTTTCCTCAGGGTCGCTTTCCCTGAATGTGGCTCTCCCTGCCCCTGTGATCTATTTTCTGGCAGGCTGCCTTGGAGCAAGCAACTCCCAACTTCCCGCTCTTGGTTCTGTCTTTAGGTAGCTCCCAGGGTGACCGTTCATCTAGGGCACACACCTTTAGGCACGTGTTTACGGATGCTTCCAGAGAGATTTAACTGAGGAAGAAGGGCCCACGCTGAATGTGGGGGGCAGCACCCTACAGACAGGACCCCAGAAAGATAAGAAGGAAGCACAGCATTCCTCTCCCATCTTCCAGTGGGCATGACCAGCTGCCTAGCTCCTGGCACCCTGCCTTCCCTGTGCAATGGATGATACTTTCTAAAACAGGAGCTAAATAACCCCTCTGTCCCTAAGTCACTTAAATAACCCCTCTGTCCCTAAGTCACTTAAATAACCCCTCTGTCCCTAAGTCACTTAAATAACCCTTCTGTCCTTAAGTCACTTTTGCCAGGTGTTTTGTTAACATCTAGCTTACTTTAACCCAACTGCCACGTGACCTGAATGCTTTTCAAGGAGGAGAGACTATGAGGTCAAGCTCCCCTGGTCTTTGAACCACTAAGCTTCCAGTTGCCATCCCTTGAAAGCAATTTGTCTCAAAGCAGTAGTCAATAGATCTGGGGCAGTGTGTCTGTCTGCTCCATGGCTTACCTGCCCTGTGCTCCTCAGACAGGGCCAGGCCTTGGCTCTCAGGCCAAAAGAGAAGGCTCATAAGCTCTAAATGCATTCAACAATTTATCTGACAGGAAAAGAACTTAGAGGCCACACCGCTGGTGTGTTCTCAAGGAACTCTAGAGTGGGGAGTTTGTTGTTTCCATATGTATATGGAAATTATATATATATATATATATATAATATATGAAATGTATGAAATATATATATGTATATATATATATTTCATAAAAGCTAAGGGGGTGATGGTGGGATGGCTTAGTGGGTAATTATGCTTGCCAATAAAGGCTGACAACCTGAATTTGATCCCTGGGAAACCACAAGGGATCCTAGGCAGAAAAGAGAGCCAACTTCTCCAAGTTATCCTCTGAACTCCACATGCACATCACGGCATGCACACATGTACATACATACATACATACATACATACATACTTTAAAAGACAAAAAGCTAAGCATTAGGTGTCAAAACTTCTATGTCTTGGACAAAACGCTTAGTCTCTGTAAGAACTTGTTTGTGAAGCCCATTTCTCTTTAGGGACCATTATTTCCCTGTACTATGGGGCAGAGAGACAGCAGCGTGCTGACACACATGCCCAGGACTGTGCCTGGGTAGGTCCTACATAGATGACAACTGTCAACTGTGTCATAGGAAGTCCTACAAGTCTGTGAGGGCAAACTTCAGCAGGTATAGCCCACAGCTCGTTTCCCTTGAGGGGCAGACAGACAGGGACATACATTCCCAGAGGTGAGTCCCCCACCAGGTCATGGGGCTTAGGGGTGGGGTTTTAATGGCCTGGAGGGGGGAGGTCAGAGGCCTTTCCCATGAGAAAGAAAAGCCATGTCAAGAGGGTGGGCAGGTATCTTCAGATCCCCTGGGCTACAAGTGGCTGTTGTCCCCATGGATGCTTGGCCAGCAGGCTTTCCAGTTTCCCCCATCTAAGGTCACTCTCAGAGTATGACCCAGCCCGTGACCCACCTAGCTCTAGATGTAGCCTCTGCAAGGCTACCTTTATCATGACCTTGGGCAGAAGGCACAGGAATGTAGAGAGGCCCCTGAGTGCTGAGTGTGGAGCCTGAGAGCTTCCAACATGAGGGTGGCCAGGGCTACTCTAGTCCTAGGCTGTCAATGTAGTGGGAAGAAGATACAGGTAGCTCTGGGTCCATCTAACAGTCAGCCAGTAAAACCTGAAGCCCCGATCTATCTCCAGCATCACATACACACAGAGAAAGGGGACCTGGAAAAGGAACAGGAGAGAAAGATACTCTTCTCATCCTTAGTGACTTTCTGAACCCAGGGAACTTAGGTTCCAGGGGAAGCAAGAGGCAGGTCCGTAGGTCAGGGTCTTCCCAACCTGTTTCTTAAGATGGCCCCAGGGCCCCCAGGCTCCAGTAGCTGCCACAAGTTGGCGTTCCAATGGCGTCTCTATCCTTTTACAACAGCTAAGAGGCAACACATCACCTTCCTTGACAACCCTTCAGCTGACAGGTGCCTCAAGCAACCAGACAGGGGTGTGTCACTGAAATCCTGTGCATGGAGCAAGGAACAATGTCACCAGAGTCCAGTCCAGAAGGGTCTGCCCAGCCAGTGTGTCTTTAGCTAGCCAAACAGAGTTCAGTGACCACATGGTGACTATCTCACAATGGGTCAATTACCTACTCTGCTGGGTTGGGTGCTTGACTGAAGTGTCGCCCAAGCCCAGAGGACAGCTGGCTGGGGACAAAGATGCAGGATTGACAAGGCCTTGGTTCTTGCTCTTTCTGTCAGGGAAACATGTCCAGTAACAGTGTCTACACAGATATCTCTGAAGTGGAGCTAGCAGATACTCAAGTGAGGCATGTGGAGAGTCCTAAACAACTGTTTGTGATGTGTGTATGTGTAGTGTCTGTGTGCAGAGTGTGAATATGCATAGTGTGAATGGGGGTGTAATATGTGTGTGTGGTGTGGGTTCTTCGTGTGTGTTTGTGTTGTCTGTGTGTACAATATGTATCTGTATGTATGGTATGTGCATGTAATATGTATATATGCATATATGTGGTATTTGTTCATGTATGTGACATGTATGTGTATATACATGGTGTGTATATGTGTAGTATTTCTGTGTGGCACATATGTGTGTAGTGTGTATCTGTATAGTAGTGTATATGTATGTGTACACATGTGTGTGGTGTGTATGTCCATAGTATGTGTATAATATGTGTGAGTGCATGATGTGTATATGTATTGTACTTGTGTGTGGTGTATATGGTATATATGTGTATTGTGCATGTGTGTCATGTGTGTGGTGTGTATGTGCACAGTGTGTGCATATGTGTGGTGTGTATGTACATAGTGCAGAGAAGCCAGCCTTCAGCATACAGGTGTGGTGTGTATGAAGTATGTATGTGCGTGGTGTACATGTGATGTGTGTATGTGCATGCACACACACACAAGTGTGTGTGTATGTGTGTGTTGGCCATGAGCACTTTACCGTGAGGGACAAAACAAAGGCTGGGCTAGTGTGAGGACGTTCCCCAGGAGCACACTATAAAGAAGTCTTTCAAAACTGTCCTCATCCTGGCTGCACCTCTGGGCTGGATACTCGCCCTCCCTCTGCGTTAGCTTCTGTTTCCCTCCCAAATCTCAGAACTGTTCAGTTTCCCTGAAGTTGTGGGGACGGGAACTAACACAGCTCTCTTTCCTGTCACTGTCTGGATTTGGGAACCTTGGTGCTCATGTTAGGAGTGCTGGAGCCATGGTCACCAGGCTTCCACACTCCTTGCCGCTGCCTGAGGACTTGGTGGGGTCCTTCTCATCCCCCAGCCTCCAACAACCAAGAGACTCAAGGAGGTTTACATCTCTTGCAAAGCAGGCATTGAGCCCACAGGGTTGCGAAACCCCAGCATTGCCAGTAGTGGGCGCCCGCGTTCCTATAGTCTAACCTCTTCCTGTGCTCTACCAGCCTGTCTGGAACCCGAGCCGGAAGTTCAAAGGGCCCAACTCACCACTCACCGTCAGCAGCAAAAGCTTCCAGGGTCCCTCTCCTCCCACCACGCAGCTCTGTACAGAACAGCAGCCCTGCCTGGCCCTCAACTGCTGGGACGAGCTGCCCCAGCCAGCAGCATTCCTCCCTCAATTGAGCCAAGCTGGTGCTGCCTACCGGGCGCTGAGCTAGCCTTGAGCGGTGTGTTCACAGGAACCTAGCACTCACCCACAAGGGTCGCTTGGTGCCACCCTCATTTACAGGTTAGCACATGGAGGGAGCTCAGGCAGAAAAATACTGACATCCAAGGCCAATGAAGGGTCACCCGAATAGGATACCCTGTCACATCAGAAAAAGCTATCTCAGTAGCAGTCGGTGTGGAAGCAGTACCTCCCAGAGACCTGCAGGGGGCAGGAGAGAGGCTCCAGCCGAGAAGCCAGTCTTCAGCCCAGAATAACCCCGCACAAACACAACGACCTGAGGTATACGGCTCAACGCGACACATTTTCCTGATATTTTCATTCCAGCTCAACTGTAAAAGTAATGGATAATCTACTGTTACACCTAAAAAGACCTTTATTTTACGCTGATCATTAACTGGAGGCTTCACGGTGCAGATTGGTTCTATTAGAGACTTGAAATTGCTTATATCAATTTCCTTGTTCTGCAAAGACTTTCTCAAAGCGCGTTATAAGTAGTTTTACCATTGCCCCAAAGGAAAGGGCTCAGCTGGGCTTCTTGCCGGGGACCCTCAGCAAAGCTCTGGAAAAAACATTGAATGCTGAAGAGGGTCTCCCGAGAAGCTGGCAGCTGAGAGGTCCCCGCCTAATGGACAACAGAGAGAATGCAGCCTGCTGCTGGAGCTTCTGTCTTCAGCTTTGTGCTGATGGAAGCAGAAAGACTAGACTCCAGAGATGTCTACAGAGAGGGAAGTTTGTGCTGGGGGGTGCTCACTATATTTCTGGGGATACCAGATGGTCAGCACAGCAAAGGGACACCTAAAGCCAGTGCCTAAGTACATGTTGAATTCTGTAAGAAGGGTATGGGGGGTGAGCTCTCAGAGGTAGTAAAAAGGACCAGATTTGCATAGGGATGGGGCATTTCAGGCGTGGGGTGGAGAGTGGCCAGTGTGGGTACCACACTGAGAATGGTGAGATGGCTCAGTGGGTAAAAGCACTTGCCATTCGAACATGAGGTCCTGAGTTCAAATCCCCAATACCCATATGACGTAAGTGTAATTCCAGCACCCCTAGAGGTGGACACAGGGGACTTCCTGGAAATTTGTGTATTAGCTACCCTGATGTACACAGCAGCAAATGACAAAAGAGAGACTTGCCTCTCCAAGGTAGAAAGCAAGGACTGACCACCAAGGTTGTCCTCTGACCCACAAACCCACACTGTGGTATGTGCACACTTGCACACATGAACACACAAAAGATTAAAACAATTAGAAGTATGGAGCAACAGCCATGCACAAGTGACGAGAGACTAAGCCAAGGTCACAGCGACAGGCAGCTAAACAACGGTTATGTAAGGACAAGGGAAAATGACAGGTGAGCTGTACCAAACAGAAACCGGCAAGTGCATTTGCCCTCTGCCTCAGCGAGCCTGTTTCTGGAATGCATCCCGTGTCTGAACTTGTGCAAGCAGAAAGTGATGTATGCACGGACACACTCCACATATAGTATTTCTCACAGAAAAAAAAAACAACAGCAGTGAATTATAGCCATGTGAGTTTGGAAAAAGTAAAATCAGAGGAGGTAGCAAAAAAGTTCCCTACGACAGTGGCAGACACTCTCTGGAGTAGCTCATTAAATCCAAAAAATATGACACGGCGGCTCTGAACAAATGGATGGGATGTGAGCAGAGGCTCCAGTGCACCGCCATGTGCATCAGTACAGAGAAACACCGGCCGTGGTAAGAAAGCCAGTGTGAGCACTCGCTCAGTGGACACCTCTTTCATTTTAGTACCATTTTGATTTTAAACCACACGAACACATTAACATAGGAGGATGGCCATTCAGAAGTGCCTGTGCGTACCACTCTGGAATGCATGACGTGGTGTCAATTCATGGCAAAAGGGACTGTGCGGCTGTGTTGGAGTTGGGGTCCTGAGTCAGATGGGACACTGCAGTGGCTGGCATTTCCAGAAGTGGAGCCCCTTCTCAGGCAGTGGTCAGAAGGGCATGCGGTGTAGAAGGAAGGTCAGAGAATGCCTTTCTCTGTGGGTTTGAACATGGGCGGTTGTGTGCAAAGAGATGCCCCAAAGCCAGAGCCTGGAAGAAATGGGGTCTCTCCTGGAGCCTCCTGCAGGAGTCTGTGGGGATGATCTGTGATTGTTAGGAGACAAAGCTCTGGGCATGTCTGTGTGGGGATAGGGGTGGGACTGGGTTAATTGAAATGAGAAGATGCTTCCTCAATGTGGGCAGTGCTATCTCCCCTGGGCTGGGGTCCCAGATTACACAAGGGAGAAGACTCCTGTTCCAGACTCTGGGTGGAATGTCCCCTAAGCCTCCGTGCCTAGCGAACTGTGCCTTCAGGCTCCAAGCCACACAGCAAACCTCCCCGGTTTGCAGTTGTGTTTGACTTCAGATGTTCAGAACTAAGACGGTAAATTCAATGTTACTTCTAGCTACTAAATTATTGTTACAAGAGCCACAGGTAACAAATGAGTTCTTTAAAAAGAAACAAAGTCAGGAAAGCATGTGTGGAGCATGTTTGGCTTCTCAGATATGACAGGGATATGGCAAGGAGGCCGTGGACATTTGTCCTGAGGGGGCGTGGCTGCATCTGCTTTCCACACACTAAAGGGTGGGGCCCAGAGTCAGGGACCTGATGCCCTCCTAGGAGCTGCTCTGCAGGGGGAAGGTTCCTCAAGAACAGCCCATCCAGGAACGGCTCAGACTGCCTGCGGAGCTCTGGACTTGGCGTTTGTTCCTCTTCCTTTAGTAGCTGGAGCTGAAGCAGTGTCCTTGCTCAGAGGCCAGCTTGCTCTCCTTTGTCAACCTGAGTGCTTGGCCAAGGGATTCACAGAGGAGAGCTGAGCCTGAGGTCAAACCCCACCCCACCTGTGTGACGTTGGGAAGGGCACCAAACACACAGAGGTCGTATTTGTGAAATTCAGAGAATTCCCACCTGTATGCTTAGGGAGGGGACACAATGACATTACTGCTGCCAGCTGCCAGTTCTTAAAGCTATAAAAGCTGATTGGGCAATGTCCTCTACCTGCTCTGAGGGAATACCCAGGGCTTGCAGGGTCCCCTCAGAAGCCAGAGGCTAGGGACATCTCCTGTGACACTGTTGGCCATTATGTAATAAACCAGCACCCATGTGGCCCTGTGGCAAGGGGGAGTTATTGAATAGCAGAGGGGCTGGTACAGCTGGCAGGAGACAGCTCTAACCTCTCCTCCCACAGAGGATTAGCCCAGGCTATCATCTCAGGCTGACCTGGACCATGGTCATGTCCTTGTCCTCAGATAGCACACCATGAGCAGAACATTTAAGGTTCTGTTGGCAGGACCCCCTTCACATTCCCAAATCCTCCTCGTACCCTGGCCGGTTCATATGCTTCCTTGAAAGCCCACAGTCACCTCCTCTGGGAAGCCCTCCCTGGTTTCCTGTCTTCACTATACACTTTGGAAGCCATCTCTTCTTCTCCACAAAGTATTGCTTTTATTTCTATGTCTTCTTCCCTCCCCGAGACGTGAGCTTCTTGTTTCCCCCAAATTCCTAGCAGAGTCCCTGGCATATAACATTCATTCATTCATTCATTCATTCATTTGTTCATTCATTCACCCATTTATTCATTCACCCATTCCTTCACCCATTCATTCATTCATTCATTCATTCATTTGCTCATTCATTCATTCATCAGATACTCCAAGCACCTTTTGTGCTAAGGGTTTTTGTAAGTAAAAGAATAAAGCATAGAGATTGGATGTCAGTTCTAGAAGATGCTTTGAGGCATTTCCTACCAGTGGAGTCTGGCAGGGACTCCGAGGGCAGACCACACCAAGGTTCCTGTGATGTGTTTTGCCTTTTGATTCTTTTCTAGGTTTGAATTAATGCTTGTGTCCCTGACTCTCCATCAGCATGTGATCACCCCTCTTCATACTGCAGCCCACTTGCCTGGCCTGATTTGTGCTTGCTCTGACCTGACCCACTGCAAACCTGAGGCCAGGAGGGGAGGGAGTGCCAGAGATCTGGAGGGAGCCACGGTGTGACTTGGTGCTGGCTCTGTCCCCACACAGGCATCTGATGGGCCCCTGTGTCTGCCAAAGAGTAAATCTGAGTCCCTTGTTCTCTCTAATTTGGAAGATGGAACAACCAGCCAACCCCCATAAGGACAGGGTGGCAATGCCCTGAGAGACTGACAGGTCCCCTGTGGCAGCTGTGTGCACACACAGGCAAAGCTCAGGCTGGTTCCAGTGGGTAGATGAGGGGTTGGAGGAAGTAAACAAGCCAAGCCTGGCTCTAAGGAGACACTGTGGGAGGATGGAAGGGGCAGCCTGCTGAGTTAATGCCTCCAGAGTCATCATCTGCCCACTCCCCTGCATCTACTTCTGCCACAAGCAGATCATAACAGCGCCTGGCTTACACAGCAGTGCCTCCTCCCCTCTGGCTCCAGCTACTCCAGCAGGGGCTCGGGGGCTGTGCAGCCCTTGTCACCAGCTCTAGCATTTCCTAGACTGATAAGAGAGCAAGTGACTCAGTTCTCATTTCAGGGAGAGGAAAACTACAGAGCTAGTGACTCACTCCTTCAAGGTGACTCAGAGTCTGTCTGGGACTGTAGCCCAGTGACCTAGTTCCCAGAAATCACTCTTGAGACCAAGGACAGAGTTCCAGGGTGAGGAGGGAGGTAGCAGGCAGCAGGAATGTGGCACCCCAAACTCAGAACTCAGGTCCTTATACAATAGCAAGAAGCAGTTGCCTTCTGGGGAGCATCCATGTGCCTCTCGGGGGCAAGGGGTTGTTAGAGCATCACAGTCTGAAAAGAATGTTCAGATGCAATCTAGCAAGATGCAGGCAGGATCATGTCCTGGAAACTGCGAAGGGATGATGAAAGAGATCGGAAACCAAGAAGGAGAGCCGGGCACCGAGCTGACTTATCAGAGCCCGAGTAGCCAGGAGCTGTCAGCACCCGTGAGCATCCCCCAGATCTGGCAACACAGTTCTGATCAGAGTCCCAGGAGGAAATGTTTTCTGTAGGAATCAACAAACATATTTTTAAATTCACCCAGAAAGGCAAAGGAGGGAGACTTGCCAAAACAATTAGGACAAAGAATGAAATCGCAAGACACACCCTAACTGGTTTTACAATTCGGAATCAAGCTACAGTAATCAAGGCAATGGGCACCTGGCAAAGAGACAGGGACCAATAAGGGAGTCCGGAAATAGAACCTCACCCACACAGCCAATCGATTCTGAATGTGAGTGCTGAGGCAACTCTGTGGCCAGAAGACGGTCACTTCAGTACGTACTGCTCAAAAAATTGGATATCCATGTTGAGGAAAAAAAAAGACAATCCTCAATCAAAACTCACAGCATAAGCAAATGCAAACATCGGGCAAGTCACGGATAGACAAAAAGCTGTACACTAGCAAGACTCCACTCAGGGCTTTTGTGTTCTGGGTGAGGCAGCCCTTGCTTAGATATTGGCATTAGTAAAAGCACCAGTCACACACACACAAACACACACAATCTGACCACCACCTAAACATTGAGAAACTTCACCTTATTGAAATTAAGGTCGACCGGGAGGTGGTGGCACACGCCTTTAATCCCAGCACTTGGGAGGCAGAGGCAGGCGGATTTCTGAGTTTGAGGCCAGCCTGGTTTACAGAGCGAGTTCCAGAACAGCCAGAACTACACAGAGAAACCCTGTCTCGAAAAATCAAAAAAAAAAAAAAAAAAAAAAAATAAGGTCAACCTGTCCTTTGTGACACACTGTAGATGAGTGTGAGGGTGAGGTGACAGGCTAGAGACCTTTCTTACCAATGTTCTTCTACAATGTCCTTGTTTGTCCAGACTGTTTTATTCGAGTTGAATGAGGATGTATACATCTTACTCAGGGTGAACCAGGGATTGAATACCTTTTGCAGGAAGGAATGCCCAGGATGGGCCCCCTTGCAAGCCACATACAGAACAAAGGGCTCAAAGAAGAACACTGGCAAGAAAGGTGCCAGGAAGACAGCTCAGTGCACGAACTGCTTGCTGTTTAAGTGTGAGGGCGAGTTCAGATCCTGGGCACTCATTAGAAATATCTCTGTGTGACGTTGGCTGTATGGACACCGTGTCACCAGACAGAAGAACCAGTAAGGTTGAGCAGATTTTAAAAAAAAAAAAGGTAAATCTCATAATTGAGAACGGTAGGTGTTAGAATCAACTCCTGACCAAGTTTCTGTCCTGGAGCGTGTGATCATTACACCCAACTAAGAGGACTATGACAACGGGTTATATATTGTAAAAACCTGGAGTTTTCCAGCTAATGAGATATCTAGACAGGCCCCGAGTGTTCAGCCAGTGAGCTTCCCATCCTGGGCATTCCTTCCTGTTAAAGGTATTTAATCCCTGGTTCACCCTGAGTAAGGTGTATGCATCCTCATTCAATGCGAATAAAACAGTTTGGACAAACAAGGACAGTCTCCTTCATCAAGATTGCCTCAGAGGTGGGGGTGGGGAAGGGGGAGAGGTGGTGAGGTCTTTGCTGTAAATAGCCATGCCTAATCTCCCACAGAAGGCCCATCTTCCAGCCCCTTTGTACTTCTGCCACTCACTTGGAAGCAAACCAGATTTCACTGGATTCCACTCAGTCTCAGCTCCTCTTGGCTCTGCAGACCCCCATTCCCAACTCCTCATAGTCCCTAGTGGTGTCTGGGTACACATGAGTTTGAGAATGGAAAAATCCATCCCAGCCTCCACTGTTTTCACCCAGAGAAACACGGGCTGAGACCCCTACCTTAGACTGCATTTCGCCTTCTCTGAGTAGCATGTTGGGAAACCCCAGTGCAGGGGAGACAGACAGGTGGATCCCTAGAGCCCACTGGTCAGTTAGCCCCGGGTGGGCTCCAGGTTCACTGAGAAACTCTGTCTCCAAAAAGTAGGTAGAGAGAACCTGGAAGACAGTCCAGTTGTTGAAGTACTTGCCAGCAAGTGTGAGGACCAGAGTTCATACCCCCATGACCATGTAAATACCAGGGAGGCACTGTGGCCTGCTTGTAATTCTAGCACTCAGAGGACAGACGGGGGACGGTGGAGCAGCCGATGCCTACAAAGCCATGCGGGGAAGCTCTGGGTCCAGGAGGGACCTTGCATCAATGAAGAAGAAAGAGCAATCAAGGAAGGCGTCTGACGTCACGTTCAGGCCTCTGTGTACATATGCACATGCACCTGTTACATTTGTGCCCCCCACACACACTATTCATGTGGAAGGGGAAACATAAGGTAAATATTTATTGAGGAGAACACCTAATGTCAACCTTTGGTTTCTGTATTCACACATACACATGTACACAAACCCAAATAAACACATACATAAATCACACCACACACATACACACACGTGCACAAATGTAAAAATCCATATGAACACATACATTCATCACACCACACACATATATACACATGTGTGAATGAACACATATATACCTCTCTCTCTCTCTCTCTCTCTCTCTCTCTCTCTCTCTCTCTCTCTCTCTTACACACATACACACACACACCTTAAAAAGTTAATAATAAGAAAAACAAATAAAAAATGGCCATAACATTTCAAATGTCCTTCCTCGGGTAATATACAGACACACGCAATCAGGCACCTGAAAAACATCACTCCTCATCAGCAAAACACAAATTTAAAGTCTCAATGATCTGCACTTGCTACCTTTGGAGACACTATTATTTGCTGGCCAGGAGGGGGTTAACTAGAATTCAAACATTGCTGGTAGGCATCAACAAGACAAGATGGTCTTTGTGGAATACAATCTATCAGATTTTTATAAAGTTCAATGTGTTTACCAGGCAGCCTAGCAATTTCACGCCTAGAGATTTACCCAAGACATAAAAGCAACTGAGCAGACAACAACTTGTGTGCATGTTGGAGCTTGGCATGAGCTTCCGAGCTGATGGAAATGTCCTACCCTTTATGGTGCTGATGCGTGCACATCCCTGCACAGGGGTTTAAAGCTCTGGGAGGGGTGAGACTTTGATGGAATGGGAGACCAAGCCCATCCCAGACACGTGACCAGTCTCTCTGAGTAGCAACACAGTAATTTATAAGAAGAGGTTGGATATAAAACTCACTGACTTTGGGGCATCAGGTGAGGTTGTGTATGCAATGCCATCCTAGCTAGATTTGACACAGTCTAGAATTATCTAAGAGAGGAATTTCCTAGATCAGACTGTCCCTGGGCATGTCTGTGGGGGGTTGTCTTGATTGTTAATTGACACAGGAAGTCCAGGGCCACAGTGGGTGGCACCATTTTCTAGATGATGGTCCTGAACTATATGGGAAAGTTAGTTCAGTGTAAACCAGCCTGTGAGCCAGCTAGCCAATAGCACCCTCCATGGCTTGGCTGTGCGGAACAGCAAGCAGGCTTGCCTTCGAGTTCCTGCCTTGAATTCCCTCAGTAATGGACTTTGACCTGGAAGTATAAGCTCAAATAAACTCTTTCCTCCCTGAGTTGCCTTTGGTCAGAGTGTAGTGTTTTATCCCAGCAAGAGACAAAACTAGAACAACTGCTGTAAAGGGCTCAGTAGCCATCAGCAGACCCAGACACTAAAATGTGGTGCCAACCCCACGGAGATGGCAGGATGCTCCACTTAACCTTCGGACAGAAGTGAGATATCCTTCCCATGATAATACAGGAATGAGTCTCTGTAGTGAGAACTCGAGGCAGGGCCAGGCTCTGATGGGCGTGGAATAGGCAAGGAGGTTTCAAAAGACACCAGATGAGAGGCTAGTCAAGAGCAGAAAAGCAGGGGGTTCAAGTGGGGCCCACAAATGCCTTCTGACCACCTTGAGCCCCAGCCACTCAGATATGCTGGCTCTCTGCCCTGTATAACAACAGGGCAGGGACAGTTGCAAACAGCATTAATGGGACATACAGCCTGGATACAAGAGGCCTCCAGTGCTTGCTGAGACAGGAGCCTTGGTAGTAAGCCCCAGGTAGAAGAGGATGAGCCAAAAAGAGATGGAAGAAAGGCTGAAGGGAGGAGAGGAGATAGCTGGAGAGGAGGAGGTTATCTTTAGCACAGAGAGTATTGCTTGGCAGTTCGGGGCTGCTCCATCTGCTTTAAATGGGACAATGAGATCTGGAGTCAGGCAGCCATTCACTTCTAACTTCCCTCCTCTGATGGAGCTCCAAGGCAGGACTGCAAGGCCCCAGGAATGGCTCAAAGCAGCGTAAGGACATGGTAAGTCAGTCTTGGCCCTATAAGACTCAGTCAGGCAAGGAGATGAGGGTGGGCAGGTGCAGCAGCAAGGGCCACTGTTGCCCTGGGTGGAGGGTCCCATGCTGAGAGTGCCTTCCAGTCTCAGACACAGCCCCATACCAACAGCCAAGGGACAGCCCCCCAACCTCTAGGAAATTAGAACTGTCACTGTGTAGAGGTGACATGGCTGCTGCCTCCTTGTTGGGATGGCCTTTCCAGAGGTAAACTCTTCCTCAGAACTGGATCTCTCCGGCTGTTGGGCACACTGTGAACCACAACTCTGTAGGACTCTGTACAGCAGGCCCAGGATGATACGTTTATCACACCCTGAAGCACCTTCTGCTAGGCATGAGCTTGTCCTGGTCATTACCTTTCCTGACAACGGGTCTCCTACACACCCACCTCTGGGAATGGAAGGCTATAATCCACTTTCCCTCTGACACATATAGATATCCACATTGAGCCAGAATCCCATCTTTACCCACATGGGCCAAGTGCCCCAAAGACTATAGGGATGAACCAAGGCAATCCTTTAGTCACTTACACACAGAGAGAGGTACTCTTAGCTCCTGTGCCTACAGGACAACATCTGTTCTAATAATTCTTTCCCTGGGGAGACATAGAGGAGGGCTCCATCTCCTCGCAAAGCCCCAGTGACAAAGCAATGTAAGATTCCACCAAAATCCACCCAGGGAATCGCTGAGTTTATTGGCCTCCTTATAAAGTATGGGTGAGGAATCCCTAACAGGGACACGGGTGGCCCCAAATCAGCCACACTGGAAAGTCTTCACCCAGCAAGGATGATGGCTTCCCTATGTATAACAGAACTCATGTGAGTCCTCTCTTAGCCTGGATACTTTAGCACCTCCTGGACCCTCCCCTCCCAAGGCCATTAACATAAATGGCCGAGAGGAGTGGTTGATCCAAGAGCCTTCTTCACACCTTCCATCCATGAGAGACCACACATAGTCCCCAGGCCCTGTGGCGATGGACTCCAGCAAGCAAGTACAGATAAAGATGGCGGCTCTTTTTCCCAGAGGACTTCACTCTGCAGCAGCACCCTACAGCAGGACACTGAGCAGCCGTGACAGCTTCCCGCTGGCCCTCACTCTGACTGTGACAACAGGAGACAGCTGTGTCTACTTCAACTTGTTTCTTATGGGTCATTTCTTTCAATTCTCACAAAGACCCCCACACAGAGGGACAACTGCCCCATTTTTCCAGACGAAGAAGCAATTGATTCTCAGAATAGCAATCCACCCAGGGCCAGAGCAGGGATTTGAACCCAAGGCCCTCCAAGATCAGCAAGTTATAGACAGAAGTGCCCATCTCCTGACCTGGCTGCAGGAGAGAGGCCAAGCGGGAAGGAAGATGGATTTAGATTCTAAAGCCTTTCCTAGGAACTTCCCCTGACAACCAAAAAGGCTTTCAAAGCATTGTCTGCAGGAGAAAAAAAAAGAGAGAAACTTGTCAGAAGAGTGAGAAGGGAAGGCACAAGAGTGGAGATCAATTGTGTCACAGACAATATGGCAGGAAGACTGACCGCACAAGAGATTCCCTCTGACTGGGTTTTGCCAGCCTCGTGGGATTTTTCATTCCAAGATTAATCGAAATTCTATCCCGCCACAGCCTCCTCCCTGTCTGGTCTCCTAATATCATTTTTTATACCACACAGCACAATTGTTTTGAGACAAGGACTTGTGTAACACAGGCTGATCTTGAACTCCTCAGGTTACTGAGGGTAGTCTTGAACACCTGATCTTCCTGCCTCTACCTCTCTCCACTGGTAGGTAGGATTACAGGCAGGCACCACCAGGCCTGGTTTATGTGGTACTGGGGATGAAACTGTGGCTGTGTATTCTTGTTAAGCATACGACCAGCTGAATTACATCGTTACCCCCACACTGTGCACATTTCAAAATCTATCCCATTGGGCCAGTGCAATGGCTCAGGGGGTAACGGCATCTGCCTTTATCATCAGGCCTGCTGATCTATGCTTGATCCCCAGGGAACACATGGTAGGGGGAGAGAACTGATTCCCACCGGCGATTCTCTGACCTCCACACGGGTGCTGTGGCAAGCGTGCCCATCCCTACAAATGAATAAGTGGACTTGGAAAACCTACCCTGTAGCTCTCTCCACATCTCAGTGGAAAAGCCATCTTGAAGCTTCAGGAAAAGAAGCAGTTGAGGCTTGGCCTGTGGAGTGGACAAGTCCCAGGCTGAACCTATGAGGGGCTTTTCATATCCAAACTCAGTACATTTAGGGGGAAAAAAAAGTGTGGTCAATTCTGAGCAAGATTGCCCAGGTGGGAGATATTTAAATACAGCCTTTCTTGTGACAGGTTATCTTCCAGTGGGCCACAGCCCCTCTCTGGACCACATGTCTTCACAGCTCAGTATCTGCTTGACACTGGCCCCTTGATGGAGCTCGAGCCCTCTGCCTTGGAGGATCGGAGGTCACAGATGCCAGGGGAGGTGGTAGGCAGAGGTGGCCAGGGGTAGACTCCAGAGCTACTGACGCTCTTCCCCCACCCCCTCCACAGTCACCCCCCGGAGTATGCAGTAGCCTTGGAGGTCCTTCCCAGAGCTGTCTGATCCTTCTTGTTCCAAGTACTGGCCTGTGAGCCGAAAATTTAAATGTCCAAATATCCCTTCAGAGATGTTATTCAAACAGCGAGGCCGAGATAAACATATTCAAGTTGAGTTGTAAAATGCCTCAGGCAAATGTCTCCACAGCTTTATTTGTTCTGGAAATATTGCTTGCTGCTATCCAACAAAAACTTGTTAATAGCAAACAGAAAGGAGACAGGGGACTCCTCCTGCTGAAGCTAGGTGGTCTGAAGCCTGCGGCGGCATGCTGTCGTCTTGTCTCCCGTGGGGACCTCTCACCTGGGAGGGCACAACGTGAAGAGGAGGGTCCCATCTCCGCTCAGGCCCAGCGGAGTCATCTCAGAGACACGGGTGCTAACTGGTAAGAAAGGCGGTAGCCCTCGTGAGCCTAAGGCTTGTCCCTTTGCCAACCCAGGGTCCCCATCAAACTCTGGGCCCCAATGCCACAGGCCCACCCCTCATCATTAATGGCCAGGCTGCACACTGGTCACATGCTGGAGTGAGTCATAGGATTTTATGGTCCGTGATTCAGCACACCTACCCTTCTCTCTTCATTTTGATTAAATTAGCAATAACGAAGCCTGACAAAGGAGCGGAGGTTTGCTGATTTATCAAAGGTGCGTCCTTGCTGCTCAGATGGGCGCAAGCTTGAAACTTTAAATGGGGAGAGGGGAAAACTGGGTCTGATCCACTTGTTAGCAGCCAGCGAGGTTGAAGCGGCTGCTCGAGGAGGCGCCATGCACGGTGTGGGGCCTCGGGGGGCCTGCATGTGGTGCACAGGAGACCCATACCTGGAGGTGCAGGGTGGTCATCTGGTGAAGCCCACAGCCCTGGAAGGCCTGGCCAGGAGGAGTCAGAATGGATAACAAGCCACTGGACCCTGCTGAGCGGCAGCCCCTTGCTGCTCTCTGAAAGGAGGCTGGGTGAAGGCTGTAGGGGCCAACCTTCTCAGGGAGGGGTCTTGGGGGGAAGCTGAGATTTGTCCAGCTTTCTTCTCCTGTCCCAGAGCCACCAGATAATAGCCCAGGCCCACTCTCTCTTCCCTTCTCTGCAGCTCTGTCTCCTGTGTGGCACTGATAAGGTTCATCACTTACTATACCAGAAGAATGAAGGTAGATAGAAGGATGGGGCTGGCACATGGATTCCATAATCTTCCATGGCCAGTCTCATCCTCACCATCTTCCTCCTCAACATCATCACCATCATCACCACCATCATCAGCATCTCCATCACCACCATCACCACCACCATCATCACCATCATCACCATCACCACCATCATCACCACCATCACCACCATCACCACCACCATCGGCATCATCATCAACATCACCACCATCACTCCTTCACAGGCTGACTGTGTCGTGTACACTACCTTGCTTTAATCGACGCTGTGAGTCAGACATCCTATTCTCACTTTATACAGGAGAAGAGGAGGCACACAATCTTAGCCCAGCCTGTGTTTGACTCATTAGTGGGCAGACAGAAGCAAGATTTTGATTGGTTGAACCTTTCTGGCTCCAGTTGGCTCCAAATCACATCTACATCTAAGTAAAACGAGCCAATGGGAAAATAAACTCTGGGCATCCAAGAGCGTGCAGGATGGGATGGGGTCACGGGGTCACGAGATCCCAGGAATGGAGGACACTCTCCAGTGTTTGTCCTTTCAGCAGTGTCCACCTTGGCAAAGCGCTCAGCATGTGGTGACGTAGGAATCCCTGAGGACTATGCTGCCCTGACAGTCGATCTCTTCAGCCATGAGATGAAAGCCAACACCCTGGTTTTGTGTTCGTGGGATCAGTTTGTTTCTTCCTTCCTAGGACAAAAAGCTCCACACATGTGGTGTGCTGCTGGGTCACTATCACATTTCAACGTTCATCACAGGGCATGACACAGAGAGGGGTTCTCGGTAAACACACACACGTGCATGCACACATTTGCACAGACAAGCACACACACACCAACAAATATACACACACACACGTACACACACGCGCACACACTGGTGCACACTGTATAAACAAATAAGATAATAGCCTCAAATGTCCCAGACTCCACCATGGAAACTGCAGGAAATCTCCCTGGGTCTTTCTCTGTCTCTCTCTGGCTCTTTATCTCTGTCTCTCTCTGCTTCTGTGTCTCTCTGTCTCTCTTCATCTCTGTTTTTCCTCCATCTCTGCCTCTCTCTGTCTCTGTGTCTCTCTCCATCTCTGTCTTTCTCCATCTCTGTCTCTCTCATCTCTCTATCTCTCCATCTCTGTCTCTCTCACCTCTCTATCTCTCTCCATCTCTGTCTCTCTGACTCTGTCTCTCTCCAGCTCTGTCTCTCTGTCTCTGTCTCTCTCTGTTTATATGTGTTGGATGTAGTGGCAGGCTCAAGGGAAGCTATGACCACTGAACATGACCAGTACAGCCCTGCTCTTCTGTCTCAGGCCAGGCCCCATCACTAGATACCAGGAACTGTCACCTGGAACCCCAACAAGTTCATTTTATACCTTGCCCTTCCCGTGCCTTGCCACCTTTAGATCCCATGGCAACCAGTGTGGCAGGCATTCTTTTAATTATGTATATCTCTCATCTGACCACCTTAATCATTTATGTATTATGTATGTATGTATGTATGTATGTATGTATCTATCTATCTATCGATCTATCTATCAGTCCATCTTTCTATTCATTTAGGCTAATAAATCTCAGAAACAAACAGGCATATATTAATGGCACAGAGGGGGTTCATATAAAATGTTCTTAATCCTTCCCACATACAGGAAGGTATGTAAACTAATGAAGAAATGAATGAACTTGGAACGTGAGTGGGGTGTGGGATGCACCCTTACACAGCTTCTTCATGGTGACTGAAAGGCTCTCTGCCACATTGGTTATCATGAGATCCAAACATGGCAAGGGTTAGGAAGGGCAAAGTGTGGAGTAAACCTGTTGATGTTCCAGTTCCTGGTGTCTAAAGATGAGGCCTGGCCTGAGGCTGGGGAGTAGGGCTGTGCTTGTCCTGTTGAATGCAGCAGCATCTCTTAGGGACCTCCACTACATCTAGCACCACAGGACACATCTCAGGATGACCCCCCCTGTGCCTCTCAGCAGCCCTACCCAGCTTGGCACCTCTATGATTTCACAGAGAAGGGCAGATAGAAGACAGATTCAATTCACCTGCAATAAACACTAGCTTCATTATGCGGTTCCTGGCTGAGATGGCTGATGTCTGCCTGAACCAATCCTCTTCTTCCTTACGTACCAGAACCCCCAACCTATTAACTACATGAAAAGCTCACAGGGACGAGTACATTACCAAGCTTCTGAAGTTTTATATAGCTATAGATAGATGATGATGGGATACAGCTGGGGTGTGGTATGTTAGTTACATCCTCAGTTGCTATGGTAAAATATGGGCCAGAGCAACTAAGGAATGGTTCATTTTGGCTCAACGAATCATGATGGGGAAGTTGCAGTGGCCAGAGGCTGAGAGATCTGGTCATATGAGACCCACAGTCAAGAGCAGGAGGAGAATGAATGGATGCTTAGCTATGAAGTCCCTGTCTAGGGAATGGCGCTGCCCACAGTGGACAGGTATTTTCACCTCAATTAACACAATCAAGGTAATCCCTTACATGAATACCCAGAGGTCCATCTCCAAAGTGATTTAGATACCACTAAGCAGACCATTAAGATTAATCATCACATGTGGTCTCCCACTTCTTGTCAGGATGCAGCTGTAGCTCTCTGCAAAGTATCTATCTCATTCATACCAGTAGGTAGAAGCCACACATGGAGGTCAGTAGTCCTGCAATATGGGTAGACGGGATAATGGCAGTTCACCAGTCACCACTCTGGCCCCGAGTCTCTGAGCAGTCTTTCAAGGTAGAGAATTCAAACTGCCAACTTACCATTCTTAAGTCATTGCTGGTGAACCTCACTTCTGGATTCCTATGTACATTTTCCTACCACTTTCTTTAGGAAGTAGCTTATCTCTGAGATCCTTCCGAGGTTCAAGAACATGATGCCAAAGCACTTGTCACAGTATCTGGCCCACAGTGAATGCTGGGGATAAACCAACTAGCCACAGCTCAGCTGATCTATGGGGGCAATGGCTGCTGCTCTCGGCAAGCATATGGCACATCAGCAAGGTAGTCTGGACAGATGACTTTCACAGAGCCCAAACTGTGTACCTCTGCCTGGTGCCCAGACATGCTTCAAACTGGTGCACCAACTCTCAACTGGGCACAGAAGTCTCAGTGAGAGGGATGGAATTACATTCTACAGGGAAGGTCTGCTTCAGATTAGAGCCCCCAGGAACAAAGCCCTTATCCACTGGGAAACCCTGCTAAGAATGCCTAAGGGGGAGGGCACTGAAGGAGGCACCAGGCAAAAGGACAGCTGCTTCCTATACCCACAGGAAAATGAACTCAACTCTCTGGGGGAAACTCTCCTCAAAGAGCCTGATTTTCGTATAAATAATAGACATGTCGAGGCTTAGGACATCCAGTAGGACATCTAGATTTGTTATTCATTGCCAGGGTTGAGAATGTTCCATTTGTAATAATTTCCTCACATTCTATAGACGTTCCCGCAGACTCTGTCTTCAGCACTGGCGGTGGGCAATTAATTAAATTGCCATTGTACTTCCTGAAATGGCGGGCGCTGATTAAGGACAGCCTTTCCACACTGATCGCTGGCTGCTCTGGGTTCTGCCCTGCTATAGCGTTGTCGGGATTTGCTGTGTGTGTGTGTGTGTGTGCGTGTGTGTGCGTGTGCATGTGTGTGTGTGCACATGTGTGTGTACATGTATACAAGTGGAAGCCAGAGTCGATGTCAGGTGACTTTTTCAAACTTTCTCCACCTTATTATGTTGTTTCCACATCTATTTATTCTGTGTTGGGGGCTGGGGGATACGCATACACTATGGCTCGCCTGTGAAAGTCAGAAGACAGTTTATGAGCAGTCAGTTCTCTCCTGCTGTTTGAGTTCTGGGGGGTCAAACTCAGGCCATCAGGCCTGGTGGCCAGCACCCTGACTAGCTGAGCCATCTCACTAACCCCCTTTATATTTTGAGACAGGAGCCCTTACTGACTGTCAGGCTGATTAGGCTAGGCTGGCCAGCCAAGAGGGGCTCCAGGGCGTATCCTGTCTATGCAACCACAGCACTGGGGTTACATGCACCCAGCACCTGACATCCCGATAAGTTCACTTTACACTCTGCCCTTCCTGTGCCTTGCCACATTTGGATCTTATGACAACCAGTGTGGCAGGTGTTCTTTGAGTCACAAATGTCTCTCATCTACCCATCTTAGCATTGTATGCATCTATTATGCAGGCATGCACCTGTGTATGTATGCATGCATGTATGTATGTATGTATGTATGTATCTATCTATCTATCTATCTATCTATCTATCTATCTATCATCCAGACTAATCTATTCATCCAGACCAATTGATCACAGAAACAAACAGGCATATATTAATTAATCTCTTATATGAAACATTTTTTATCCTTCTCGACTCCGGGAGGGTATGTGACTAATGAAGAAACAAATGAACTCAGAATCCCAGATAACAAAGCCAGAGGTCAGAAACTGCACCAACTGTGCTGAATCTGCCTTTTGCCCATCCTGCCCGGGGTTTAGCTGCTGTGGTTCTCTTCCAGAGAATTCTGATCAGCGGAGGCTGCGAGACACCCTGCACTCAGGATACGGGGTCACAGCCACAGAAATGCAATGTGCTCCATGGCACTCTTCCAGGATTTGAGACTGTAGCCTTTTCTGCCAGTGGCTTGAAATAACCTCCTGTGTTCATTCCCCAGGTCCCCAAATTTAAATTACATCACCAAAGAATAAGCTTCCCAGGAAATGAATCTCCACATATAATGTTTCCTCACTACGGATCTCAAATTATAATAAATGTACAACTTGAATTCTAAAGGTGAATTCCAATTAAGGACTTGGGCATTTATTTTGCTCTAGACCACAATTTAAAAAAGAAAAACAAACAAACAAAACCTTCAGTATCACTAGCAGTGGTTCTCCTGTGATATCTCTTTGAAAACCAACTATTTTTTGAAAGCCAACTTAGAAAAACACATGTGCTCCAGGGTATAAGGCAAGTGGCACTGTGTATAAAATGTAATAGCAGGAACAGGATCTGAGTATATTGACATTATAAAAACTGGGTAGCGGTGGAAAATAATATTTTTACAAAGGTGCCAAACAAAACTGCCAAACCTGCGGGTAGGTTTATAGACCTCTGTCACACACGGTGGTATTTTATCTTGGGGTGCCTAGGAAAGTGCGGTGAAGAGGGCCTGCTGGGGTGCCTGAGCCTGTGAGCTGCCCTGGAAGTCAGAGGTGCGAGGGTCCGCACCTCCCGACTGGGGAAGTGGGGAAAATGAGTTCCTTCTACACAATTCCCACAGACCTTCCCACATTCCTGAGTTTGGTACTGACCCTGGCTCTGACTTTTCCATGTTTGAACTGAGATGAAATTCACCCAGCACCAAACATATCATTTGTAAGTGTCCAATTCAGGGTGGGGTGAGGTTTACATTCTGAGCTGCACGGCACTGCCACTATCTGGTTCCAGAATATTTTCATCACCCTGGAAGGAAATCTTCTTGAAGCCTGGGAGTCCCACATCCCCTGCCCCACCCTCGTAGCTCCTGCCTGTCTTCTGCAGTGCCATTCTATCTGCTCTGGACACTTCCCAGCTGGGGGATTCTGTGATGGTTTAATGACAAGTGACCCCCATAGTCTCAGGAACTTGAACCCACTTAATGATGATGCTTTGGTGGGGAGGTTTGGATGGTACAGCCTTGCTGGAGAAAGCATTGTTGGGAGTGGGCTTTGCCGGTAAATGTATCCTTTCCAGTTTGCTCTCTCTGCTTGTGACTCAAGATGTGAGCTCTCAGCCTCCAGCTACTACCAAGAGCCCTCTGGAACCATAAGTCAAAAAAAAAAAAAAAAACCATTTCTCTGAGCGGCCTTGGTCACAATGCTTTCCCATAGCAACCGGAGTGTAAACAGTACAGAACCGCGCATGCTCGGCCTTTTGCAGCCTGCCCTTGGCTTAGCCGAGCGTCCGGGGTCTGCCTTGCCAGAGTGGGCTTAGCACGCTGCCCAGCTCACTCCAGAGAACTGTCTCGTCTTCAGCTGAGAGACAAGTGCTCTGCATCTACTTTTTGGTGTCTCTGAGGGTTCTTTCTCTGACATAGTAATGGCGTCCAGTTACATGGTGGCCAAGCTTTGATGTGTGGATAGACAGACAGCAGGTGTTGCAGAGGGGAAATACCATCGGTGCTCAGCGTTTACTCTGCGTCTTCCCGTTCGCATTGTTTATCCTCACAAAGTCTGGAGACTTCCCTCAGCACAGTCTCCCAGGATAGACCCACATGTGGCAAACTTCCCACGAGAGGCTTGTCTGTACATGGTTTTGGCATTTCAGGCAATACAGTCTCTGTCACACCTCAGTTCTGTTTTGCAAAAGCAGTCACACTCAACAGTGACAAATGGGCACGGTTGTGTGCCAATAAAACTTTATTTATAAAAAAGAAAGACAGATGGCAGACTGGATTTGGGCCATGGGCTGTGGATTGTCAAATCGTAGTCTCAGCTCATTGGCTGGCTCAGAGCAGTCAGGTGGTGAGCCACGGGGATGGAGAGGAGGGCGTGGTCCGCGGTAGTTGGGAAGAGATAGATTCTCTCTTCATGGGGAAGGTAGGTGGTGTCACTGGGAAGTCTGAAATGCCTGCAGCCACTTTGTACCCCAAGGAAGCCAGCCTTGGGCTGAGGAGAGATCACAACAAGTGGCACCACCCGAATCAGACACCAGACGTCTCTTCTTCTCTGACTTTCCCATATGTCACACACATGTAACTACTTAAATTCCCATCATTGTGAGGCAGATGTTGCTGACAGCTGCCTTGTATTCAAGTCCTCAGTCAATGCTTGCTGCATGAATGAATGAACTGATCTCCTGCAGGGTGGGGAGGTGAGCGGACATCATGGCTCCCTCTCCCTTGGGAACGCAGCCAGGCTGTGACTGGGATAGGAGCTTGGGAGACGGCAGAGCCACTCCAGAATGGGCAGGGATGGGCCCCCACCTATGGCTCCATCTGCCAGCTCATATCCCTTAGAGCAGTGGTTCTCAAACTGTGGGATGCAATCCCTTTGAGGGGTCGAAGGATCCCTGTACAGGGGTCACATATCAGATATGCTGCATATGGTATACTTACATTATGATTAATAACAGCAGAAAATTACAGGTATGAAGTAGCAACAAAATATATTTATGGTTGGGGGTCACCACAACATGATGACCTGTATTATGGGTGGCAGCGTTATGTTAGGAAGGTTGAGGACCACTGCCTTAAAGCTTTCCAGTGTGGACAGGAGAAAGCATGTGGCAGAGCCCTGCTCATGTGCACAGGCCCGAGGGCAAGCAATAGCTGGTTTGGGGATGGACAGATTACTGGTTCTATCTGCAGGGCGGGCGAAGGATTCACTAGTCACCTATAGCAACACAGACTTTGGGTGGTACTGGACATATGACAGATAATACACTGTTTTCTCTCCTGGCCCCTAGTGTTATACAGGCATGGGATGCCCCACCCCCTCCTGAGGGTGTTGTTCTCAAAGAGGAAGTGGGGGTATAGTCCCCATGAGCTTTCGCTAATGGAACGACCAAGCCACCGGGCTAGCCGCTGAACTTTCAATTAAGCACTGCCTATGAGCCATGTCTACAGATGCTCCAAGGTGACAGGTGAGTATCCTCAGGGATGCCCAGGCAGCTCACAGGTAAGCAATGGCTTACGAACTCCTGTCCAGCCTTCCTGGAAGTTAAGACTGGTGGAGACCATGTTGGTAGGCATTCTGCTTTATATACCTCACATAGGCGGGCAAATATCAATGCAACCCAGCCCACGTGGCTTAGCCAGGGCAGAGCTGCTGCCTGTCCATTTACACACAGGACTTAGCCAAGGACTCGTTTCTAATCCAGGCATGTGGAGCAAGCAGGCAGAGACCATACCTGGTGTTGTGACCCCCACGTCCCCACCTCTGTCACCAAGGAAGATCCCACACAGGGTTGTAGCCAAAGCTCTGCCTTCAATCTTCTTAATCCTGCCCCTCCAGACAGCCCTGCCATGTCCTCCACCTTCACCCCCACCCCCTGCCATGTTTGTTGTCAGAGAGCACCTGACTTAAGGAGCAGGTTCCACAGGCTTTTAGGATGGCACAGATAAAAGGCCAGTATGATTGGAAAAACCAGACCTTCAAGGTCACAGACCCACACAAGACTTAGTTCTCTTGCCTGGAATTCAGACTTCAGAATCTATGGCTGCCCTCTAGCCTGGATGACCATGGGAGACATGTGTTCTTTAATCAGAGGAAGCCAACCAACCAAATTGAATGAGGCCAAACCTCCAGCTGCTCAGGACAGGTACATGGATTAACACCCCAGCAAGCTTGCCTATCTCCACCAGGTGTGTGTGTGGGGGGGCATCCCCTGGCATTTTAATTTCCTATGCCGATGTACTTATATGTGTCTACCTCAAACTCACAGGGGCAACCAGGAAGTGCATATGGCTGGTTACCATGGAAACAATTTCTCTTTGAAGTGGGACTTTGCTTTTGCATGGTGATGTGATCTGGGGCCCCTACAGTCACTGAATGTGGCCAGTGGTGGGATAGTGGGGCTTGTGGTAGATAGAGGGTTTTATTTCTAGTTAGGGAACTGAGAAGAATGACCTTTTGTCTTCTCCTAGAGGGGGATCAATGACCCCCTTTTCATAGGTCACCAAAACTCACTCAATGCCCCACCCTAAGAAGTGAGTCAGGTTTCAACTTGTGTCTTTTGACTCCAGAACCTTCTAGAAGTACATGGCAAGGGGTCATCTAGCTTTGACTGCACAGGAGCACAGATGAGAGGACCGGGTGAAGAAATGAACCAGTACTCTGTCTTCAGGTCCACCTTAGGCCTGTAGCTAGGATGGTGTCTGTTTGCTGGTCTGAAGTTAGTAAGAAGCCCAAAGGGTTTCTGAGCACCCTCTCCCAGCATCCGTGAGCCACAGACCCACTGTTCAGCCTCTCGGTTTCCTTCCCTGCTATGGACACCTTCTGAAGGTAACACAGCAGCCATTTCTATAGCTGGAGGGACTGTCTGGAGCCAGGACTCTATTCCTAGGCATCTGACATTCCCGCCCCATCTTCCCTTCTGCTCAGGAAATCTGTGACGCAGCAAATTGCTTCTGTGCTCGGGGAAAGCAGCTCTCCAGGCCTTCTCCATCCTTGTCCACTGCACCCTCCCCTCTGCCCCTGTTCCCTCTGCTAAGCCCATCCCACCTAATGCTGCAACAATCCCCTTTTGTGTTCTGTACGAACTTTCTGCATTTCCAATCGGAACCATTACTCCTATTTCCCCTCTCAGCAGTGCGTGAATTCTCAGATATGGAGCAAACAAGGCTCCAGAGTGTGCACACAGGCGAAGGCTTTGCCCATCCCTCAACTGGAGACTGAATAAGGCTCTGTTAGAATTTTGTCTGCAGAGGAAAGAGAGGCTTGGAGCAGGCGTTTGCTTGCTGTCTGTGCTGAGATGAGCTGTTTTCCATCGGGGATCCAGCTGTTTCCTGGGCAATTTGTCAATGACATGTGCTAATTCTGGGCTCGCACCGGAGGCTGCGGTTTGCCAGTGGGGCTGGAGGCAGCTTCGAGAGGCTTCTCCCTTAACGGGGCCATTGGTCAGAACCCCTTTTGCTCTTTTGGACTTTGCCAAGCTCAGAGCAGCCAGTCGGCCCCGCTCAGCCCATCCGTGGGAGCATTCTTTATTACTCAAGGAAATTGAGGATGCCCAGTGGTGAGGGAGGAATAAATCATTGTTCCCAGCTAAATGGAGTGGTGCAGATCTTCTGAGCACGCTGCCTTTTATCAACAGTGCAAATAACGAAGATTCCATGCGCCGAGAACAATGAAATGAGCCACCGCGCTATTGATGGGGTATTTGTACAACTCTGTGAGTTATGTTTCCAAACCAGGCTCTATTAAAGATGCAGAACCCCTTTCAGAAGCACAAAGACTAATACTGCCCTCCAAATAATTTATATGTTTCCCACAAGGCAAGAAAAGAAAAGTTGTCTGGAGACCAGAGATCGATGTTTGGCATTTCCCAGCTCCCATGCTTTCTGGGTCTCTGGTCAGGTTTAGGAGCAGCATCCCCAGATGCCCAGGTTCCTAGCTCCCCTGCTCTCTAGTTTCCCCTGATCTTCAGGTGGTGGGGACAGGAGCAGGTAGAGGTGGAGAACAGACCATCCTTCCTGCCTAGCTTCAGTGTCTGTGCCTACTAGGCACCTCATTCAGCCTCAGCATCCGGGATTCTGGGAAACAGGACACCTGGAACCCACCGAGAGTAAGACCCTTTATGGTTTAAACCTTAGCAAAGCTCCCCACCCAGGCTTCAGCAACACTTCCCAACCCCAGCAAACAATACCCGCCCACCCCACTCCCAGTCTCCAGCTGCTACCACACACACAGGGGACTTTTGGCAAAGGGTTGAAGACAAGACTAGAGGCTAGAGAGAACTGGAATAAGTGAGGACATCCTGAACAGAACAATACAGTCCCCATCAAGAAAGATCCACCTTGCCCCATCAGTGTTGAAAATGCCAAGGCTAGAAGCCCTTGGCAGAGGAGTGGTCATTCTATAGGTTCTGAGAGGCCTGCTGGCTATATGTAGATAGAGGGAGATAGTACAGCTTGAGAGGCCTCCACCTGTGACAGGACGCAAGCACCACCAGGCTTACACAGGATAGATTTAATAGGCCGTGGCTCCTGATGCGCCCAGTGCAGCTCCTAGAGGCTCCTTTGGGGTCCAGTCCTGGGTTCCACTGCTCCAGTTCTCACCCCTCTGGACCCCCTTCCTATGCAGTAGAAGTAGTAAGAACCCACTGACATCACAGGCTGCTGTGGGTATTGAATCAGGTACAATGGCGGCAGCTTGTGTGAAAGGCCAAGAAGCCGAGGCTATCAGGATTGTTAGCATGGGTGAGGAGCAGAAATCCTGTGTAGGGTTCAGTAAGAGATCGAGGCTCAGGAATATGTACCTGTCAGTCGCTCCCACAATGCAGAGAAAAGCCTGCAATACACCCTCTGCTGCATGGTAGATGCAGGTATGGACCTCTGGATATTGTATTTATCCTTAGGGGGAAATCAAATGCTAGTTTAACGCAACTTGACAGCACCCCCACACACACACACACATACACACACACATTTACATGGAAACACACATATACAGAAATACACAGCACATACCCACATACACAGAAAGACAATAAAACAGACACTCAGATACACAGAGGTACACACAGACATATACAGAAGTTCATACAGAAATACATACCCATATACACAGAAACACACACACATACACAGAAATACAACCTGAAAAGCACACACACACACATATACACAGAAACACACATACATAGAAACACACACTGAAATACACACATACACACACACACACAGAAACACACACTGCTTCAAAAGAGCTGTGCCAAAGGACCCAGGATCTGGACCCAAGATAAAGAATCCTGAAAAATGACAGAGAGGTGGAGGAGGACTGCACCATCTACAAGACACACACGGAGATCTGCATGCATTTTTAATGAAATATGGGGATGGGAAATCTGCGTCATTTCTCAATTGCTATATTAATTCATGTGCCATGTGCTTTAAATATATATGTGTAAACACAGTAATAAATAGCAAAAAAAAAAAAAAAATCCCAACAACCCCAAGGATGCAAACCTCTTCCAGACACTTTCTTTCTCAGTTAGCAATACATTAATCCTTGAACAATCACACGTGCCAATAAATAACAGCCCGTGGAACGTGAAGTGTTGAGAGTGGCCCCCGTAATGTGCGTTTTCCCGCAAATCCGACCTGGGCCGTAATGGATTATTTTTCTCCATTTCGGGACGCTCGTGTTTCTTCCGTATATTTTAAAACCCTTGGGTTCGAACGTACCTTATTACATTTTAAAGTCTTTGGATTGTAGCAGAAAAGTGTTCTGCACTATAAAACATAGAGCATAGTTGAGGTTTGATGGGTTTGCTTCTATTTTCTACCCCACAAAACGCTTTCTAAATGCCATTAAAATTTAGCATACACCATAACAACCAGGCTGCATTTTGTTCCACGCTTAAGTCAATTGACTTCTGAGTTTTATTTCTTCATATACATCAAACCAAATAAAGTCATTGCTGCATTTGGAGGTGAGGGACGTTGATGTCAGCGTGGCATGAGCAGCCCTGGTGCCCGCAGGAAGGAGGCTGCTGGTGGAAGACACTGGGGGGACAGTGACTGCTGATGTAAGTCTGGGGAAGAGAAGGGAAGGGCCGGGACTTGAGAGAAAAGGCAGGGCCTCGGTGCTGGCACTCTGAGGCAGGCACAGAGGTGCCATGAATCGGGACAGATGAGACTCACAGGGAATAATGTAGCATCAAATCTATCCTTAGAGGATCAGAAGATATCGCTTGGCCCAGAGTCCTTATGACCCCATCTAGAGAAGACCTGGGGTGCTGAGGCAAAGCTAGTCTCCTTAGTTGGTAGTAACTCACAAAGATGACGAAGTCATCATGCCCATGAGTCCACACAGAGACCACCTTCCCCAGAAGGCCTGGCGTCTCTTTTCCTTTCTTATTCACATACTTATCCATGTGCGGATACAGAGGTCGGAAACAGCATTCAGGGGTTAGTTCTCTCCTTCTATCACATATATTGTGGGGGGCCAAACTCAGAGTGTCAGGCTTGGCAGCAAGCGCCTTTACCAGCTGAGCCATTTTGCAGGCCCCCCGTGCTCTCCTTGCCAATCTTTGTCCCATCGCCTCGGCAGCTCAGAGCTATCAGCTTAACAGACCAGTGGCTTCTGAGTCCTGGCTGAGGTTGTTTTGGTCCCCCTGAACTTGCAGCTGATGTCAGAAGTGAAGGTTGTCTTTGTATTGCACCCCCAACCCCTAACTCTTACACCAGCAAGCCCCGAGTTCAGAGCTGCATTCCAGGCAGCCCCTAGCCAGCCAGATCATCTTTTCATAGATCATTCTACTCCTTGGACCTTCAGAAAACTCTGGGAAGTGGGTAAGCTGCTGCTGACCCTTACCGAGGAGGAGGGCGGCAGCGCAGGGCTGGGGAATTCACACCACCTGTGAACAGCCATCTGGGCCCCGTGGAGAGGCAGGCGCAGAAGCCGGAGGGTGTAAGCGCCTGGCTCTACCTGCTGAGCCGCCTGGTGGAAGGAGTGTGCAGCCCCCCTAATGCGTTATGGCAGGAAGGAAGTACAAATAAACATAATAAATCTGGTGGAATGGCCATTCTGATGTAGTCTGAAGCAGCGCCGGGGACGGGGAGGGGGTGCAGCCAGTGTCCTTTGTGTCACGGGAGCTCATAGCCAGCTCTTTCCTTTTACCTGGGGCTCTGTTCTTTACAGCAAATTGGACCTTTCGCTCTGAAAGAAATAATTACTCTCCGAGGAGAGGAGAGCTGGCCATGAATGCTGATATGACACACAATGTCACCTTGCCAGTCAGAGGAGGCTCCAGCGCCTCGGCTTGGGGCCCGTCCAACTCCCAGTCTTCCTCATAATGGAGGTCACCTCTCTATAGAATTTGTTGATGATCTCCAAAATGACAAGTTAGAAAGCTCCTGTCAGCAGGATATTTTTTTTTTCCAAGAGAGAAGGATGGCAGAGATGAAGGCGGCAGAAGCCACCGAGTGGGGAGAGGACCAGGGGCGCAGGGACTAGGCTAAGGGCAGGTTTTGCATAACCACTGTGAAGTCCTATCCAAAATTAACTTCTGGAGCCGGTGACATAGACACATGTGTTGCATCAGAAATTGGTGCTCTCTCTTGTCCATCCACAGTGGTGGGGCCCCACAGAGTACGCCGGGAGCCAAGCTGGCCGGAAGCTGCAGTCTCAGGCTCCCACTGGCAAATGGTACAGCATCCCTCCCCCTGCAGGGGCTTCCCCACAGTCTCCTGCAGCTACATTCTGATTTGCCTGGGGAAGGAGGAATATCCCCAGCCACACCGTGGAAGACACAGGGGCGGTGGGTGGGGGGAGCTGGGGGAAGGTGGGAAGACTGAATGTCATCATTAGCTCTGCAAAAAGAGCATCCACTTCACCTGCCAGCCTTGCTCAGGGGAGCAGGGGAAGAGAGGCACCAGGGATTGTAAATAATTCCATCTGCCGAACCTAGAAAGGGATTCGAGCCACGTGCACACCCCACCAGTGTCTCTGTGGGAGCCGAGGAGATATTCTGAGCTTTCTCCAAACACTGCAAGGGCCTTGAAGGAATGGGCCCAGGAGAGAGGGCACTTCTTCTCCAAAGTCCCTCTGACCAAGGACAGTAGCTCTCTCCTCCAGCTGTGACTACCCAGCAGGCACTGGGGCTAAGGGATATGGGAGATTCTACCAAGGGCAGAATCCCAAGGCTTTGCATCCACATAGACACAGCTCCCAAAAAGTGAATGAGGGGAGGCAGGCATAGCAGGATTCACCTCATTGTAGACACCTGGTGTGAGGGACAGTGACACTGTCTCTGCCCCCCCCCCAAGAACCTCACAGCCACCCCTTAAGTCACTCTGCTTTCTGATGCTGGTGTAAATTCAACCCCACAAGTACTTTTTGAGTATCACAGGGTACGTTCCAGGGCCACAGAGAACATGCAGTCTTGGGGCAGAATTCAGCCCCAGGCCACTGGTCGCTTTGCAGAAGCCAATAGACTGGCTCATTCTGGACAGCAATTTCCTACCCACTCCCTGGTTGGGGGAACAAGATATCTCCCCTGGGCTCTCTTCAGCCAAGAAGGCAAACTCTGGATCCTAAACCAGCTTTCCCAAACTGCCTTGCTGATAAACCCAGGGCTGACATCTTAAACCAGTCCAAAACAGGAAAGCCAAAGGGCAAGAAACAGCTATCCTTGCCAAGATGGCAGCTACAGAAAGCCTGGTGCTGGACGTCAGCAGAGCTGCTATGCTGTCCGTCCCTCCCCCACACCCCCACCCCCACAAGTCTCTATGCCGCCCTGGGGCAGTGGAAGAGAAAGCTCTTGGCTGAGTGTCCATACTGTCAAAAGAAAAAAAAAAAAGCCAGATCCTTTGGAAATTATTTTTTTTTTAAATAGGATCAGGAGGTTTTAATCAAAGAGGAGAGAGGAATTCCTTTCAGGTAATGGCCCAGTGGTAGCACTTCCTAAAGTAATGAGGTTTCAGTGTCCAACAATAAAACATGATCTATTCAGAAGTAAGGAAATAAAACTCCTGAGATAATTTTAGGGTGGTTTTCAGATGCCTGAAAGGTGTTGCAGGTTTGGTCCATTAAACCGACCCACAGGGGCGGCTGTCGGGGCCTGCTGAGGATGCAGAGGGAGGAGCTGGAAGACACCATCCAAATGAGAGCCTCCAGGGACTATGGCTCAGTCTTCATGGACCCCCACCCCCACCAGGGGACCCCACAACTAACCCCAGCAATCCCGATCCCTCCCTTAGCATCCAGTCACATGTGGCCTGGAGCTCTCCACACCTGAAACCCGCCACCACCATCCCCAACTTGACAGAGTAGAGATATCAGTGTATCTAGCAGTTCAGTCATTCATCCACAAACCCTACAGCGAACACCTGCTTCGTACCATAGGTTCTGACGGTTTCTAGAACATCACATGTACACCTGGGCTGCTGCAAGGACCATAGAAAAATCCCATCTTTGTGAGCCCACATTCAGTGACTCGTTAAGATGGCCTCTCCCAATACATCAAGAACATTCTTCTCCTCTTGCTTACACGCCTTCCTCTGCCCTATCTCAGGCAGCCTCTTCTCTCCCGACCCCATCCATAGACGGCAAAGCCTCCATCACGATATCCCTACAGCCGGGTACAGAACTTGACTTCTACCTGCATGTACAAGTCTGAGAGGCAGATGATTCCGGGGAGACGTGGGACGCCATGTTCTCCCTGCGGCACCCCTGATGTTATAGTGTAGCCCTGCGATAGTGAGCTCTCCATGGCTGTTTGCTTATGAATGGTTTAATGGATCCAGACTCATTCTGATGGTGAGCACTGGCCATGGAGAGCAGGTTCAAGATCCAAGTCCAGCCTAGCTATGTGGACACTCCTGCCTCTTCCGAATCATTTTTCCCTCCGGAAGCTGCTAGGTTCTGGGCCAGACATCTATCTATTTAGGTCTTCTGGGCTTTAAGTTTCAGTGGCATTGTGATGGGTATCTTCTGATCCTGGGTGTGGCTGATTCCCTGAGACCTCAGGTTTGCCATGATTCTGAGAGACACCCATCGTCTGTCTGGTGGCTGTGGAGCTGCCTCAGGCTATGCTTGGCTAGAGCTGCAGGTTCATCGTACGCTGGAGGAGGCACACACCCCCACACACCAGGCCTAAAACAGACCTGCCCTTCTCAGAGCTCAGGTGCTTCTGAGGGTCCTGGAGGCAACCACATGCCCCATGGTTCCAATGTCACCCACCCTGTGACACATTACTCTGCGGCAGCAGCCAAACCACCTACTTTAAAAACTGCCATAATCCAAAGACGGAGACAGCGGAAAGGGAAGGATTAAGTGAAGCTCGGCTGATGGATGATATCCCACAAAAGGTCACCCCCAGATTATCACCTCATTTATTATTTATTAACAACCTTCGAGACGTGTGTGTCAAAGCAGCTGTCCAGGAATGGGGAAATGATGAAGTCATATTTTATAGCCAGAGGCCTCTTAAAAGGTGGTTAACAAAGAGCTTACCAAGTGATTTCAATGGGTTACAAAATAATTTATTAAGAAGTCACCGTAGCCAAACATTAAAAAAGGCATTAATCACCAAGAGAGATGGATGCAAGGAAAACAGCCCAGTGCATGTCCTGGGTGACACAGAGGGAGCACCACGTCCTGCTGATGCAGCACTCGGATGGATCGGACAGGGGTGGTGTGCACGCCATCCGTATCCCACAGGCCCTGTACTTGCTATCACTTCTGCATGGGGCAATTTCTCCCTAACCCTCCTCTCTGAAGAGCTTTGCTTGATGTAGCAGGTAAGTAAATACAGCCCTGACTCTCCAGTAACCACCATGTCTATCCATGTGAGCCCCTGACATTATTCAGGACCAGGAACTGTCCCCATGCCACCTACTCCAACCAAGTCCAGAAACACTATCACAGCCCGTTAACTACCCACACCTACCTCTACACACAAGCCCCACCAACGCTTACCCAAGAGCAATGACTCTGCTCACGCCACCTACTGTATCACAGCTGCCAACTCAACTCTCCTCAAGTTGTAAGAGAAGTGATGACCCTTGTAAGATAGGATTCATGCCAGCTACCATATTATGTGGCCAGGACATGAAGCAGGTAACTGACCGGTGTCTGGCTCCCAGGAGGACATCGGGCATTTGCGGCTTCAGGTGACTGCTTGCAAGAGGCAAGCATTGAGAACAGTCTCGGGCTGGTTTCCTAGAACACAGATTATGGCTTGCATGTTTGAGGAATATTAAACGCCTAGAGGGCAGATATCAGAAATTCTTCCTCAAAGAGCAGCCAAGACTGAGAGCAGCCCCAGGGCTTGGGGAATCATGAGAGATACAGTCAGAGTGGGAGGGGAACAGAGGATCAAAGAAAATTAATATACATGGACCCAGCTTGAAGGCAACCTGGTGCAACTCACCAGGCAGGAGAAGATGATCCCCACCAGGGGCGTAGCTGCTCCAAATTCCTCTAACTAGCAGCAACGCCTCTCTTGCATAAGAAATTGATTGTCACACATAAAAGTTTAATGTACCCCCAGCCTTTCGGGTTAATATTTATTGCATGGGATGAGATTCACTTTGACTTTTTAAAAAGTCAAGCTGTAGAAAAGTCACTAGGTGACTAGATACACAGACCCACGTCCCCATTTCTCTCCCTTCAGGCAGTCACAGAAGGCCTTGAAGGAAAAGGACATGCCTCCCCAGTGATCTGGGCTTCTCAGGTCTCACCTCTTGACTGGGCCAGCTCAGGTCTGTCAAGTGTCTTCTACAAGGCTCCACCCCTGGGGAAACTTTGCCTAAACATATTCTTTCCCCCAAAGAATTTGTCCTATTTGCATCCCCAGCCCACCAGGCCTAGGTTAAAAGTTGAATGGCCTCACCAAATAAATGAATGCATATGGTCTAATACAATGGGGGAAAGCTTGCGATGAGGAGAAACCCCAAATTGCAAACATGCTATGTCCCTTTGTGATGGCTAACACTGCCACCTCATGGGATCTAGAATCACAGAAGAGACAAGCCTCCGGGTGTGCTGTGAGGGTCTAGTCTTGATTAGCTTCTGTGGAGTGGGAGGGCCTGTCCACCCTGAGTGTGAGACACATAATTCCTACTGTTCCACAGGCTGAGGTCCTCAGTGCGCAGAAAGGCGAAAGCACTGAACCCCACTGTCCATCCCTCTGCTTCCTTCCTGTTCCTGTTGCCACGCCTTCCCCACCGTGTTGGATCCTGTCTCTTGGAACAGTGAACCCGAATAACCTCCTCCTTCCTCAGGCTGCCGTTGCCAGGTATTCTGTCTCTGCCATGGCCAAGACAGTAACTGAGACACACTCTTCTCTGTCCATAGACTCAACTCGCTGGCCAGACTGGCAGGTGGTGACTGGAGAGCCAAACTTGGCTTCCATGAGGAAAGCTGCCCTGAGTTGGAAGAAAATTCCAGAACATCACCCCTCACACCTAGCCTATCTTCCAGGGGGCAAATCCCATTAGCAGTGGCTGAGCGCAGGCTGATTTATGTGCTGCAAAAAACGACCCCATTAAGCTTGGCAGTAAAGTCCCTTCATCCACGGAGCACTGCACCCTGCCTGCCAAATGGCTGCAGACAGGCGTGGGGGAGGAAAAGGCCTCTCTCCCATCTCCCTTCTTCATGTGTAGGGATTCCTCAATCTTGGGTCAGCCAACACTGCCCACCGCTTGGCCAGGCCCAGGGAATGTGTAGCAGAGGGGGCAGGATGCAAAGGTACTCACGGAAAAGCCGTGAGAATCTACTGTGTTCCCAGCACAGGGTGGTAACTCAGGCTGGCTGTCATCTTGTTAGGTCCCAGATTAGCCCCCTGGGTGGGGATGTTCTCCCAGTTTACAAGTGGGAAACGGAGTTTGGGAAGAACAGAAGCCACCTGACCCAGGTTCTGTGTGGGTGAATGGTGGACTGAGATACCTTCCTTCATGACAATGCACAAGCCATGCTCCAAGCCCATCTGACACAGTGTCCTGGTAAACACGTCTGTGGAGAAAATGGCTTCCAGGCCTGCCTCAGGTGTAAGCCCCAGGGACACAGGAGCAGAGTTTGTCTGCCACCTTTGTGTCTCCGAAGATTCACATGATGAAATCCTGAGCCCCTAATTCTCAAATTGTAACCTTGGAGTTGGGGTCTTATTGAGGTTATCAAGTTAAAATGAGGTTTCAAGGTGGACCCCAGTCCAAGACAGCAGAGGAGATTTGGAATAGCACAAACACAGGATGTCACAGGATGCTACACAAGCCAGGGTGCTAGCAAGCACACACACACACACACACACACACACACACACACAAGCAGCTCTGGCCTGTGTCTAGTGTGGTCACAAGTAGCTGTTTTTTCTTCCTGACTGTCATGCTCCCACCCTGCTGTCTTGCCTCTTAGGGAAAGGATGCTGAAGAAACTGTCCCATGTAGGCCCAGACTGCTCTCCCTGGAGGTCAACCACCACACCTCTGACATAGTGGTAGCCAAACGTATCATGTCACAGCTAAGGACAAGTTGCAAACAGAGAGTGGAAGACAGGGATTATTTCTAAGGAAAGACCTTGGGAAGAGGTGTGATATGGCTGGAAGCTGAAGAATCTTGGGATTTCTGTGAGTTAGAAGAGGTGGAGGGAGACTGTTTATGTCAGTGTTGATGGTGGGAAAGCCCAGTAGAAAGACCCCAGCAGAAGCTGGGCCTGCCAGCAGCCTAGCTCTTCTGGGTTCATCTTCCACAGCCTCTATACCTGGCATGAGAAAGAGAACAAAATGGCTGCCCACTGGCCCCTGGTGTCTTCAGCATCTCAATGAAAAGGTTTCAGGGGTACCCACAAGCACGAAGAATGGTGAGAGCAAGCAAGCCCAGAGAGGACACCTTTGAATGCAGGTCCCACCCAATGTCCTTCTTTATACAGTGTTTGTGGACAGACAAACCTCCACAAATTTTCTAGATGGGAGCCTCCTGTTCCTCTATTTGCCTCACAGGCTGCTAAAAGGTGAGAATTTTACAGCCAAAGCCATCAGACCACAGGGCCTTTGTGGCTACAGCCCGTCCTCAGCCCTTCCCAATTGTTAATGTTAGTCACACATACAGGGGTTGAGGAAACAAAACCAGAGTCACTTGTCCTTTCTATAAACACTGTGTGTCACTATAAGAAGGTCCCATCAACCAGACTCCCAAGTCTCATTTGGGCTGGATACAGCAGGCCTTCCTTGACCACGTGCTATCAGGTCATGTGATCGAGGAAGAAAGAAACACGCAGGCTCCACTAGCTCCCAGAAGGGAACATGAGGGACGGTGGAAGAGCAGGGCCAGGTGTCCCAGTGGCCCTAGGAGGAGGGAATGGAAACCCCACCCACCCTAAATGTGGGCCACCTAAGAGTGAGGACATCAATAAAAAACACAGTGTAAAACACCACCAAGCAGACGATAAGTTTATTTCTCATTATGAGACGCATGGCATGCTCGGACTCCTTGTGAAATAATGAAGTCCATTCTTAACGTCTGCTTTCCTGGCTTCCAGATAATAGGCAAATTCACCCCCAGGCCACATCCTATTACAGGCAGGGCTTTTAGCTACAGATTCAGACAAGCAACCCAAGGGCCCCAAGTACCCAACACCAGTGAGTGAAAACGGGGGTATCTCCCCCGTCCACTAGTCATTGCCTGTCAAAAGGACCCCGCCCCTTTCTTCTATAGCTAGGCCTCCCAGCCTGGTTACAGGCCTTCTTATCCAACAGCAATCAGTGGCACACACAAGGCACAGGAGTTAGAACCCCTGAGCACCACCCGGAAGTGAGGCTGTGCACACAATACTTCCTATCTCATAGGTGCTACCCTCTATTCTGCCCCCTGGGACTTCTTCCTCCAAACACACACTGGCCTTTAAAGGCACACATTGTTGATGACACTTGCTGGTTTAAAGAAAATTAAAAAAATTTTTTTATTCGTGTGTGTGTGTGTGTGTGTGTGTGTGTGTGTGTGTCCCTGAAGAGGGTATAGATCCTTGGGAGCTGGAGTTACAGGGAAATGTGATCTGCCCTGAGGGGCTGCTGGGAACCAACTTTGGGTTCCGTAGAAGAGCAGCAAGTGTTCTCAATGGCTGAGCCATCTCTCCAGCCCCCCACCTGCCCATTTAAAAACCGAAAAAACAAAAGCAAATGTGGATAAACCAGAATCATTTCCCCAGACTTTCTGAACCCTTTAGGTAAGTAGCCTAGCCTTTTACTCTTTAAAATGTTTATTTATATGTAATCATACTCACATGCATGTGTGTTTATCGGGCAGGTGCCTGTGGAGGCCAGAAGAGGGCATTTGATCTCACAAAACTATATTTATAAGCACTAGCAAACCTCCCAGTGTTGGCCTAGCCAAGTGCTCTTAACTCCTATGTCATCTCTCAAGTTCAAGAAAAAGGGTTTTTTTTGGGGGGGGGGGGAGCAAGCAGTCTAGTTTAGAGACTGCTCACCCATTCCCTCCACCTCTTCCCCACCTCCCTCACACCTGTGAATGGGCGTGGCTATGCCCTGAGATGTCCCTCACACCACCTGTGTTTATAAACAAGAAAATGAAGGTGCAGAGAGGTCACTACCTGAGGGGGCAGCATCAGGACTTAAGACCTGAGCAACCTGGCAGCCCCTGTTCTTCACCAGAAGCCCTGGATGGCCCCTCATGGTCCCCACAGGACAGGCCTGGGAAGGGAAGCTGGGTTCTGCTTCCCCAGCAACTGCCACTTCCTACCTTTGGGGGAGGAAGGTCAGAGAGGGGAGAGAATTGCTGGGTGTGTTCTCTCCTCCTTGGACACACAGCAGCACCTGTGATTTCCTTTATAAATTTCCTGAGGCAAGAAGGGTAGTGCAGCACCCACAGGCTCTTATAACCTCAACTTCAGCAGGACCCAGGACACCAGAGTGAAGGGATTCCTGAGAACCAGGGCTTCAACTATGTACTTCTGGAAAGGTTATGGAAAGGGGGAGCAGAAGGGGCTCACAGGTGGGTACTGTGTGGAGGGCCATAACACAGACACCCATCACATCTTCACTGAAATTGTGAAGCAAAGACCGCCGCACCTACATAAGCCTAGAGATGGGAACAGAAGCCCACAGAAGTGCGGGGTCCTTGGTCACAATCACAGAATGGAGGAGTCGGGATTTGAACCTATGTCTAAGGACTCCAAAGTCCCTGGTGGTGGTTTTATTTCTTCATTTTAAATTTTTATTTGCTTTATCTTGTGACATGATCTCATGTAGCCAAGGCTAGCCTCAAGCTTCTCTCATGCTCCCCCTCCAGTTTATGTGTTGTTGGCAACTGAGCAAGCTTTGGCATGCTATGCAAGCAAGCAATGGAGTTACAGCCCCAGTCCTAAAGTTTCCATACTTGACCAGGTCCTACCTCCATTAAC